>NC_084844.1:69532178-69855844 GCF_033115175.1 Lepus europaeus
AGCAGTCTCTTAGTAGAGTTCTTTGGGTCCCCTAAATAAAGAATCATATCATCTGCAAAGAGGGATAGTTTGAGTTCGTCCTTCCCGATTTGTATCCCTTTAATTTCTTTTTCTTGCCTAATAGCTCTGGCCAAAACTTCCAGAACTATATTGAATAGCAGTGGTGAGAGAGGGCATCCCTGTCTGGTACCAGATTTCAGTGGAAATGCTTCCAACTTTTCCCCATTCAATAGGATGTTGGCTGTGGGTTTTTCATATATTGCTTTGATTGTATTAAGGAATGTTCCTTCCATACCCAGTTTGCTTAGAGTTTTCATCATGAAAGTGTGTTGTATTTTATCAAATGCTTTCTCTGCGTCTATTGAGAGAATCATATGGTTTTTCTTCTGCAGTCTGTTAATGTAGTGTATTACGTTGATTGTTTTGCGAATGTTGAACCATCCCTGCATACCGGGGATGAATCCCACTTGGTCTGGGTGGATGATCTTTCTGATGTGTTGTTGCATTCTATTGGCCAGAATTTTATTGAGGATTTTTGCATCTATGTTCATCAGGGATATTGGTCTGTAATTCTCTTTCAATGTTGCGTCTCTTTCTGGCTTAGGAATTAAGGTGATGGTGGCTTCATAGAAAGAATTTGGGAGGATTCCCTCTTTTTCGATTGCTCTGAATAGTTTGAGAAGAATTGGAGTTAGTTCTTCTCTAAATGTCTGGTAGAACTCAGCAGTGAATCCATCTGGCCCTGGGCTTTTCTTTGTTGGGAGGGCCTTTATTACTGTTTCAATTTCTGTGTCAGTTATTGGTCTGTTCAGGTTTTCTATGTCTTCCTGGCTCAATTTAGGGAGGTTGTATGTGTCCACGAATCTGTCCATTTCTGATAGATTTCCCTGTTTGCTGGCATACAAGTCCTTGTAGTAATTTCTGATGATTCTTTTTATTTCTGAGGCGTCTATTGTTACGTTTCCCATTTCATCTCTGATCCTATTGATTTGGGTCTTTTCTCTTCTTTTTTTAGTTAGTTGGGCCAATGGGGTGTCAATTTTGTTTATTTTTTCAAAAAACCAGCTCCTCGTTTGGCTGATTTTTTTGTAATTTTTTTTGGATTCAATCCTGTTGATTTCTTCTCTGATTTTAATTATTTCTCTTCTCCTACTGGGTTTGGGTTTGGTTTGCTGCAGATTTTCTAGATCCTTGAGATGACTTGAAAGCTCATCTATTTGGTGCCTTTCCAATTTCTTGATGTAGGCTCCTATTGATATAAACTTTCCTCTTAACACTGCTTTTGTTGTATCCCATAGGTTTTGGTATGTTGTGCTGTTATCCTCATTTACTTCCAGAAAATTTTTGATTTCTCTTTTAATTTCTTCTATGACCCGTTGTTCATTCAGGAGCATGTTGTTCAATCTCCATGTGTTTACACGTGCTCTAGGGATTCCTGAGTTGCCAATTTCCAATTTCATTCCTTTGTGGTCTGAGAAGCTGCATGGTATGATTCTAATTCTTTTGAATTTGCTGAGACTTGCTTTATGGCCTAGTATGTGGTCAATCCTAGAGAAGGTTCCATGTACTGCTGAGAAGAATGTAAAGTCCTTAGATGTAGGATGAAATGTTCTGTAGATGTCTGTTAGATCCATTTGGGCTATAGTGTCATTTAAATCTACTGTCTCCTTGTTGATCTTCTGTCCTGTTGATCTGTCTATCTCTGAGAGTGGAGTATTGAAGTCCCCCAGTACTATTGTATTGGGGTCTAAGTCTCCCTTTAAGTCCCTTAACAAGTCTTTTAAATAAGCTGGTGCCCTGTAATTAGGTGCATATACATTGATAATCGTTATATCTTCCTGTTGAATGGATCCCTAAATCATTATATAGTGCCCCTCTTTGTCTCTCCTAACAGTTTTTGTGGTAAAGTTTATGTTGTCCGATATTAAGATGGCTACGCCCGCTCTCTTTTCATTTCTGTTGGCGTGGTATATCTTTTTCCAGCCTTTCACTCTTAGCTTGTATGGATCATTGTTGGATAGATGGGTTTCTTGTAAGCAGCAAAAGGATGGGCTTTGTTCCTTAATCCAATCAGCCAATCGGTGTCTTTTAACTGGACAGTTCAAGCCATTAACATTCAATGTGACTATTGAGAAGGAGTAACTTTGCCCTGACATTTGCCAAAGATATTTTCTAATATCTGGTTTGAGATTCCTGTGATCTTTTGCTCTGAGGTTTCCTTCCTTTACCTTCTTTCATATTGGTGACCGTGTTTCTGTGTTTCTGTATGTAACACATCTTTAAGCATCTTTTGCAGGGCTGGACGAGTGGCGACAAATTCTTTCAATTTCTGTTTGCTGTGAAAGGTCTTAATTTCACCTTCATTCACAAATGAGAGCTTTGCAGGATATAATAATCTGGGCTGGCAGTTTTTCTCTCTTAGTACCTGGGCTATATCTCGCCATTCTCTCCTGGCTTGTAGGGTTTCTGATGAGAAATCAGCTGTAAGTCTAATTGGAGATCCTCTGAGAGTAATCTGTCGTTTCTCTCTTGCACATTTTAGGATCTTTTCTTTGTGTTTCACTGTGGTGAGTTTGATTACGACGTGTCGTGGTGAGGATCTCTTTTGATCATGTTTATTAGGGGTTCTCTGAGCTTCCTGTACTAGGATGTCTCTGTCCTTCTCCAAACTTGGGAAATTTTCTGCTAGTATCTCACTAAAAAGGCCTTCTAATCCTTTCTCCCTTTCCATGCCTTCAGGAACTCCTAGAACCCGAATGTTGGGTTTTTTAATAGTATCCTGTAGATTCCTGACAGTATTTTTTAGATTTCTGATTTCTTCTTCTTTTCTTTGATTTGACTGTTTCCTTTCCTGTTCTCTGTCTTCTAATTCCGATATTCTCTCTTCTGCTTCATCCATTCTGTTTTTAAGGCTCTCTAATGTGTTTGCCATTTGATCTATTGAGTTCTTCATTTCATTGAGGTTTTTTTTCACTATCGCAGTTTCCTGTTCCACTAGTTGTTTCATTTCATTTTGATTCCTCCTTAATATTTCATTTTCATGGGAGAGATTGTCTATCTTGTCCATTAAGGATTTCTGTAGTTCAAGAATTTGTTTTTGAGAACTTCTTAATGTTCTTGTGAATTTTTTGAAATCTGCTTCTTGCATTTGCTCTATCTCTTCATCTTCATAATCTTGCATTGGCATGTCTTGTTCACTTGGGGGCGTCATAGTGCCTTCCTTGTTCTTTGTACCTCCGCTTCTATGTTTCTTGCTTGGCATGTTAGAGATAATTTGTGGTGTTTTTGTTTTTGTTTTTTTTCTCTCGTTATACTATGCCTCTAAGTGAGCTGTCTGTTTTGTTGGAGCCTTAGGGGCTGTGATGGGTGTGGCCAGAGAGCTATGCTTGTTTCTTGAGGTTTAAGGCTGTGTAAAGAGCGACTCTCCCAGATTATTTGCTCCTTGCTGGGACGCTCTCTCTCTCTCTCTCTCTTTTTTTTTGACTTAGTTGGGAGTGGGGTTGAGGGTAGTTGAAATCTAGCCTCTGTGAGTATTCGTTTGATCTACCCCTGGGACCATACACAGAGTTTATGCAGCCCTCAATGTGTTCTCCAGTTTCGCTAAAGATACTGAGTTTGGCTGAGCTTTACATATGTAAAATCGCGGTGCTCTTTGTTTTGCTTGGTGAGTGAAGGGAGAGGCCTCTGTTCCCCCTCCCCCCAATGTCTCGGACTTCTCAGGTCTGTGTCTTTCTTACCCTCCTCCGTTCCCGCTTGGCAAGTCAGAGATAATTTGTGGTGTTTTTGTTTTTTTTTTTTTTTTCTCTCGTTATACTATGCCTCTAAGTGAGCTGTCTGTTTTGTTGGAGCATTAAGGGCTGTGATGGGTGTGGCCAGAGAGCTATGCTTGTTTCTTGAGGTTTAAGGCTGTGTAAAGAGCGACTCTCCCAGATTATTTGCTCCTTGCTGGGACGCTCTCTCTCTCTCTCTCTTTTTTTTTGACTCAGTTGGGAGTGGAGTTGAGGGTAGTTGAAATCTAGCCTCTGTGAGTATTCGTTTGATCTACCCCTGGGACCATACACAGAGTTTATGCAGCCCTCAATGTGTTCTCCAGTTTCGCTAAAGATACTGAGTTTGGCTGAGCTTTACATATGTAAAATCGCGGTGCTCTTTGTTTTGCTTGGTGAGTGAAGGGAGAGGCCTCTGTTCCCCCTCCCCCCAATGTCCCGGACTTCTCAGGTCTTTGTCTTTCTTACCCTCCTCCGTTCCCGCGCTGGCGAGATTCTGTGGCTCTGGCTCCTCTCCCGCCGCTGCCGCTCGGCTCGTCTCGGTTGGTTTTCCACGCGGTGGGTTCCCTGTAAGTCCTCTGTGTCTCCTCCACAAGATCCGGAAGCGATTCCTCTGCAGTTTTTTTCTTGAGTCTTTTCCTGAGGCTACAGTAATTCCGCTTTTATGAAAGTTTATTTTCCCAAACTAAGGCACACGTCCTCAATATCCGCCATCTTGGCTCCGCCCCCCTTCTTTAAAAATTTTTACTGGTTGGTTTCTGAATCCCCTGAACTAACCTAAGATAAATAATAGTGTTTTAACCAGGTCATCAGGACATGCAAAATAGTCCCAAATTAATTCTTGGTATTGAAAAAAATCATAATTACCAGATTAGACAATCCAAAATATCTTATGCATACATTTCCTTTTATTTTTTTTTCAAGTAAAACCAATCTTTATTCAAAAATCACTGCTCAGGTCACTGAATTTATCAGCTTGTATGAGACCAAGCATCCCTGGCTGCTACAGGGGTAGAGCAGACAGGTATAGTAAGAAACAACCTTACTTTGAGCAGGGGGAACAACAACAGCTCTAAACAGCTATATTGTACCTGCTTGGTACATTTTCTAACTAGAAATTACAACTAGGAACATAACTTATGCCTCTCTTAGCCCAAGCAAAGCACCAAACAGGGCATTCTTTCATTTAAAAATAGATATACCATACTTCACAGTAAGCATGATACTATGTCATGAGTATGAAACCAATTAGAGCAGATACAGTCGCTCTCTTTATAAAGGAGATGATCTTATATTTTTATATAAACATCATAAATTATAACCGCAGTATATGCACGTTCTGTAAAGGAATGTATCATCACTTAACGGCATCTTTATTCCTCATCTGGATCATTCATAGTGTTCCAGCAAATGCTACAATGAGCTTTAGGCCCAGCTACCAGCACAGATACTGACTTGAACACACCATTGAGAACAGCTAAGTTCTCAACAAATTTTAGGATGCAAGCTATAAAATTAGAATGAAAACTATTCATTTCTTAATACTAGAGGTAAAAATTAATTTGGTTGACACATATGTCAAATAAATATCACCAAATATAGAAACTGTAAAGTTTGAAGAAATCCTACAACTATCACAAAGGAGTTCCCTAGAACTAAAGTAAACAGAAGCTAACATAGCATTTAATTCTTTTTCATTTTCACAATTAGTTACATATCATCTCTTTGGGTCATGAGAAATCTATATAAGTTGTTGGAAATCAAGGACAGCACAATTCTTGCCTACATTTCTTCTGTGTCTCAATTGTGTCTGCTTGCTTAGATGCTCCATGAATGTAATTATCTCTCCAGTTTATGTATCAGAGTAGTCCTGTATTTGAATCAATAACAGAGCAAACAAGCTTTTTTCCTGCTGAAAAATTGCTCAAGTGACTATATAGGGGCACTTCTCCAGATGCTCATGCTGAGTAGTAAAATCATCCTTACTGTAAATAGACATGGATACGCTACAGTTTTATTATAATAGAAATTTATCTCAGTTTAAACAAAATAGTTACTGTGAACATTCACTTACACGTTCTTTTGGACACATTATACATAAAAATTTTTGAGCATTGTTTTAGAAAAAGATTCTATTTATATATTTGTTTTACCAACATAGTTCTGTCATTGTCAAAAATAATGATGCCAATAAGAGTCAGCCTAGTTTACTAAGCACAAAATAACTTTTCGTGGCATAGTGGCATTTTCTAGATACAAAACACTTTGAAGTACATCACTTAACTCCTTAGCTGATACTCAAATGTAAGAGTATGTTTCTATAAAATGTTTCACTGTAAAAGAAATTATCTCTAG
Organism: Lepus europaeus; assembly: GCF_033115175.1. Lineage (NCBI taxonomy): Eukaryota > Metazoa > Chordata > Mammalia > Lagomorpha > Leporidae > Lepus > Lepus europaeus. The sequence goes on from NC_084844.1 coordinate 69,538,301, forward strand.
TTGACCTGATAAACTAGTGAATTCTCTTTAATCTCTAATTCACTGAGCCATCATATATTTACCCTCATTTTTCTTGGATGCTGAACCTGGCTCTCTAATTCATGGTCTAATTTTGCATTGCTGCAGGATTTGTTGACAATTACAGATACCTTTTACCATTTTGCTTGCCATTAAGATAAAAAAATAACAAAACTCACTAAACTCTGGTCACCCACCTCCTACCCCTCACTGACAAGGAAAATTAAATTGTCTTCTGATTAATTGCATGCCTAACACCACCAGTGCACAGCTGATAAGCGTCAACTTGCACTCCCACGTTGAAGTAGTGTCCATTATCATCTTGACTTCCTCAGGGAACAATACAATGTACAAATGCATAACTTAAGAGTGATCATGTAAGAGTCATAATCCATCTCCCTTTCTCAACTGCAACAGGCTAGTCAGAATTAATGCTATCAGGCACCTATTTCTGAAATACTTCTGTTTTCATTTGCCTTTGTTAGTTCTTAGATAGCACAAACTGGCAGTGACAAAGTTCTGTGCAATTTACTACCCTGCTACCAACGAGGATATAGTATTTGTATAAGCTTATCAACAGCAGACACGCTGTTCAACAGTATATCATCCTCTTGGCAGAAGGAACAAACTGTTACCTTTCTAGTAAAGTGGATTTAACCCCAGAGAGGAGAATGAGGTCAAAGTAGAGGAAAAAAAAATCCTTTGCTTGCTGTTTTCGCATTTCAGTTGGATCTGTACTTCAGAAGAAGGTAACTAGATGTACTTAACATACATCTAGGAAGGAGGTAATTGTAGTTCTAAACAATGGGGCTTTCTGTGTTATCTCACCTGTATGTTGTTTGGTATTTTGAAAAGCACTACAACCAGAATCAGTGACATCATAATTCTACCACTCGTTATCATCTGCATGATAGACTCTCCCTTGAGACCTGTCCTTAGGATGAACAAACAATATTTACCTTGAACAAGAACAAGGAACTGCACCACAGAATCTCAAAACCATTTTTCATGCTAAGACTTATAAATTTAGTAAGGAGATTATTTTGTTCTGTGTAGAAGACAAATATTTTTAATAGACCTAGTTAAATACTATTTTATAGTCTTTAACAGAAATGTTTGTACATAAGTAGACTTGAAATACTGACCAGTGTAAGTATTAGAAAATCCTTTTTCAAAAACCTCCAAATGATATTATGTTAATGAATCTAATAACAGATTCTAGCCTACTCTCATATTACTAACAATATTTTCATGTGACATATTTCCAATACCTTATCCCTCCTGATCTCAGTGTCCTCGCAGCTATTCTATTCAGTTCTCTATCACAGTAGCCAAGAAACAGATTCATATTGACAACCTCATCATACAAATAACCCTTTGCTATGAATCCTATTTCATGACCTCCTCACTGCTGCTGTTAACTTTTCCACCTCATTTCTTGCCTACACTTCCAAGGTTAACCAGGAGTACAGAAGAAAGGGTAAAAGCAATTAAAAAAGAGTATGACACTAAAGAAAGCTTACAGGGACACAAAGCCTAATAATGAGAAAAGAGAAAAAAGTGATCCCGTCAATCCTTGTGGGTGTCCAGAGTCAAAACACCCTCACCTTGTTCTCTTCCCTCATAAAGACGTTCCTGTTGTAGGAAACACTAGCACATGCTGTGCATGGATTTACAGTTTCATTGCATAGAAAGAAACTTATTCTTAATAAGTACTATTGTCATACTCATGCCCAAATGTTAAATACTTACACCAAAATTAGAATCATTACTGACCAGAGTCCAAAAGCAGTTTAATGATTGAGAAACTTACTGGATGGGATACATGGCAGACCAGAGCAAGTCAATTTAAATCTTAGATTTTGATGGTGTCTAACATGGAGACTCAATGAAAGTGATCTATAGACACCAAGTTCAAGAAAATTGCTTAGCAGTTCAAAGGAGATAGTTACCAGGCTACATGGTTTCTTCCCAGTTGCTACCTCTGTGCATAACTAGAGAATAAAATGCCCTTAAAGAATGTTTTTTTAAAGATTTCTTTATCCAGAAGTCAGAGTTACAAAAGGAGAGAGAGGGAGAAACAGAAAACTCTTCCATCCGATGGTTCATTCCCTAAATGGCCACAAACAGCTGGAAGTAGTCTGGTCTGAAGCAAGGAGCCAGGAGCTTCCTTTGGATATCCTTTTTGAGTGCAGGGGCCCATGCACTTGGGCCATCTTCCACTACTTTTCCAGGCATATTAGCAGGGATCCAGATCAGAAGTAGAGCAGCTAGAACCTGAACCAGACCTTACATGGATGCCAGCCTGCTACACCACATCACTGGCTCCAAGAATAATTTTGACATGGAACACTAACATGGATTCTGACACAGTTGCAGCTGAAATCTTGATGTTTTTTTAAAGCACACATAATCATTAGTAAGTTATGGTAATTATGATCCTTCTTCAAATAATTCCCTATATTCTTTTTTTTTTTGACAGGCAGAGTGGACAGTGAGAGAGAGAGACAGAGAGAAAGGTCTTCCTTTTGCCATTGGTTCACCCTCCAATGGCGGCCGCGGCTGGCACACCACGCTGATCTGAAAGCAGGAGCCAGGTGCTTCTCCTGGTCTCCCATGGGGTGCAGGGCCCAAGCACTTGGGACATCCTCCACTGCACTCCGGGGCCATAGCAGAAAGCTGGCCTGGAAGAGGGGCAACCAGGACAGAATCCAGCACCCCGACCGGTCTTAGAACCCAGTGTGCCAGCGCCACAGGTGGAGGATTAGCCTGTTGAGCCACGGCGCCGGCCATAATTCCCTATATTCTATCGTACCATCTCAGCTGGACTGAAATTTATTGCTGTCATATAGATAAAAATTAATTTTTTTCATTTTCAATTATCTATATACAGAAGATCAGTTTAGTATATATTAAGTAAATATTTCATAAGTTTGCACCCACACAGAAACACAAAGTGTAAAATACTGTTTCAGTACTAGTTACAGCATTACTTCACATTGGACAACACATTAAGGACAGATTCTACATGAGAAGTAAGTACACAGTGACTCCTGTTGTTGACTTAACAATTTGACACTCTTCTTTATGGCATCAGTAATCTCCTTAGGCTCTAGTCATGAGTTGCCTAGGCTATGGAAGCCTTTTGAGTTCGCCAACTTCGATCTTATTCAGACAGGGTCATAGTCAAAGTGGAAGTTCTCTCCTCCCTTCAGAGAAAGGTACCTCCTTCTTTGATGGCCCTGTTCTTTCCACTGGGATCTCACTCACAGAGATCTTTCACTTAGTTTTTTTTTTTTTTTGCCAGAGTGTCTTGGCCTTTTTTAATTTAAAAAATATTATAAATCAGTAAATGAATTTAGGTTACAATGTCTTCCCTGGTACTGCAGAAATATTCAGTTTTCTTTGTTATTAACTATAAACAGTATTATTGTTATTTCAATATAAAACAAGCATAAAAATAAAATTCCTAACTATGTGGTAGAGCTAAAAATAGGTACAATTTTTCTACTCATTTATACGCACTCTATAATGCATATCTGCAAGCACCTTCTTCCAAAGGTTCATTCTGCTTCACACCCTTTGAATCATGAGACATGAACAAATAATGAAGTGGCTTGAAAAGTGATTGCCAGTTGGAGTTTGGCACTTCTAGGAAAAGTTGCCAACTACAAGCATAGCATAGAGCTTGGGCTAGCCTGCTGAAGGATTACTGATGGGACTAAATCATTCCCACCAGCTTTGTTAACAATGAGTCATTACCAGCGATATGCTGAGTCCACATTACAGCATCCCAACCTGCTTTGCAAAAACATCATTGGAACCGAAGAGACCAGCCCCCAAGAGTCTACCAAGAAAGTAGAAACACCAAGCTTACCATAGGAATTGTGAGGGAAAAAATACTTTGGCTACTTTTGTTATGCTGCCAAAGTTAATTAATACAACCTGTAATAGTCATGTACACTGGACTTTAAATGGACTGAATTTCTCTCTATAGTATTTTCTCCAAGCTTAAAACAACACACATCTACAAATATACACACACTCCAGGTTTTCATCTTCTCCAACATTTCTGTTATTTTTCCATCCTTCTCAGAAGACAAATTTTACAATAATTGTTTCCTCCTTAACAATCCAAAAATCTTTCTGGGGCTGGCTCTGTGGTGTAGCGGGTAAAACTGCCACCTGCAGTACTCGCATCCCATATGGGCCCCAGTTCAAGTCCCATCTGTTCCACTTCCAATCCAGCTCTCTGCTATGGCCTAAGAAAGCGATAGAGGATGGCTCAGGTCCTTGGGTCCCTGCACCTGCATCAGAGACCAGGAAGAAGCTCCTGGTTCCTGGCTTTGGATCAGCCCAGCTCCAGCCATTGCTGGAGCAATTCACATTAGAGAGTGAACCAGCAGATGGAAGAACTCTCTCTCTGCTTCTCTGTATCTCCTTCAAATAAATAAATAATTACATCATTAAAAAAACCTGTTCTGTGATAAGACTTTGTTTTCAATACATTAAAGGTAACCATTCTTTAAGTTCAATGAAAATTTTTTAGCTCTAACTCTCTCAATGTACTGCCTCTGCTGACCACCCCTTTCAGGAGATACCCTGTTACCAACCCTTTTATAGAGTTACCCAAAACACTTAATTCATCTTCCATTCTGTTCCATATGTATACTCTCTTTCCCCTAAAAAGGAACAAATGATACTCAGGATTTTTCCCTTGCCATACACCCCCCCACACATACACACAGATACGTGCATTTGTTTATTTGCATAACCGCTGGATGATTATTTCCTTTCCTATAGCGTCAAATATCATCCATCTTTCACTGAATCTCAAATTCTTATCTCACATCTCCTAAGTTTTAGACATTTTTATGTGTGTGCTATAGATATCTGAAGCTCAACATGTGCACTGTGGAGCTCAGACCAGTAACTCACACTTCATTCACCATCAGTGGCGACGGAAAATCATTTACACCAATAAGTGAGAAACTAATTCCTCTAACAATAAATATGCAGTCAGTTACCAAGTCTGAAAGATTTAATTTCCAATATGCATTTAAATCTCACATTTTGTGCATGTCCTTTGCTAATGTCTTAACTCAGGCATTTGCCATAGTTTGTTCAGATCAAGCATTCAGAGTGCTTTCTTAGTCTACTTATTTCTTGAATACTTGTCCTATTTCTGGAGCAATGAAAATGACAGCATTATAAATATATATTTCCTTTATAGATTAAATCTCTTTCAAAAGGACAACTTTTCAGAGCTACTTCTGTGACTGCAATTTCTCAAAACCATCAGCTCAAAATAATCAAGATGCCAAAAAAGGCATACCTTGAAATGGCATATTCTAGTCTAAGATCCAGGAAATCTGAGTTGTTAATGTATTTTTTCTGTTATGACAGCTTAGCCAGGATTTCACGTTACATTTGCTAATCATGCTCCTTAATCTTTCTATCTGTGACAGTTTCCTCATCATTCCTGCTTTTGATGACCTCGAAGTTCATGTGTTTTCCTCATCATGGCTTATTGAAGTGCTCATTAGCTGGAGCTCGCCTCACTTTTGACTCATGGTATTTCTTTGGTTAAGGTGCCAGTGAGGTCTCATTTTATTCATGTCCTATCACTGACAAATAGTATCACCCTAATTTATCTCTGCTGATGTTGACCTAGATTCCCACTTGACTGAAGTAGTGTTCATCAGGTTTGTCCAGTGTCAAAAGTACTCTTTTATTCCTCCTTTCTCTTCAGTATATTGTGTAAAAAAGCCACTATGTGTAGCATACATTTAAGGAGAGGAATGTTACATACCACCTCAAGGAGGACACACGTAAGTTATTTGAAATATATCAACATGGAGATTTCCCTATTCTCCTGATTCAGTTATTCATTTCTTTTTACTGATAGCAATATGGACTTATGAACATTTCTTCTTTTGCCTTTTAGTTATAACCCAATCCTTTATTTCTTGCTCAAAATTTTGTCAATGTTGGTTATTGGAAATTCTTTGTTAGCTTCTGTCCATTTCACATAGCATTCTTGTTATATTCCTTATTTTTTTATTTGGTTTCCTTTAGTTCTTTCTTTTTTGAAATATAGGATACTCAAGAGTTATTCATGTATTTCTATACACCCCATCTTATAAAAAGCAGGTTCCCCAAATAGTTTTAGATTATTTAAGTAGAAAATGGTATTAACAACCAAAATCTTCAAACTTTGTATGCTGGTTTTTGCTGGGATACAGTAGAAGCCATCTCAGTTGACAGAGTAATGAAGCATAAACAACAATGAAATGGGTGTGTTTATACCTAAGATACACATGTGTATAAATATTTCTCATTTCTCATTGATCTATACTTGGTCAACAATGAGCTTATACTGAAGTCTTGACCTATAGGACACTACCATTTGTATCATCCTGTCCTCTCCTCTTGCTTATCTGTGACTTTCCACTCCAACAGTGATAAACCCAGACCCCACCATCCACCACACATTGACTTCATTATTCAATTCCAGTATGCATGTATATTGTTTTCAAACCTGCCAACAGGAAACTTTACTATTAACTAGATCTCAATGTTTAAGGACAGTATTGTTGGCTTTTAGTTTTGCAGACTTGTTTCCAAAGCTATATAGGTTATTTACTTTTTTTCTACTCCACTAAATGAGGTTGTTTTTCCCATTGGTAATACAATTGTATCATTTTTCATATAAATTTATATACATAATACAGTTATATTCTTTTTCATATATTATACATGCATTCTATGTTTAGTATTCACCATCTGTCCTTCCAAATGATGTTTTAGTTTTTAAAAAGATGACCTGGCCAGCACCACGGCTCAATAGGCTAATCCTCCGCCTGTGGCGCCGGATTCTGTCCCGGTTGCCCCTCTTCCAGGTCAGCTCTCTGCTATGGCCCGGCAGTGCAGTGGAGGATGGCCCAAGTGCTTGGGCCCTGCACCCACAAGGGAGACCAGGAGAAGCACCTGGCTCCTGGCTTTGGATCAGCACAATGCGCTGGCTGCAGCACACCAGCCGCGGCGGCCATTGGAGGGTGAACCTACGGCAAAGGAATCCCTTTCTCTGTCTCTCTCTCTCTCACACTGTCCTCTCTGCCTGTCAAAAAAAATAAAAAATAAAAAAAGATGACCTAAACTCTGTACTGTAAAATTCTGTATCGTTTTGATGAGTACACATCATGCACCCTCCATTATAGTTGCATACAGAGTAGTTTCACCACCCTACAAAATGTCCTTTGCTTCATTTACCCATTCAACCAATCCCCTGACGTCAGTCTCCAGCAATCACTGATGTGTTTACAGTCTCTAGACTGTAAACTTTTCACTCCAGAATGTCATATAAATGGAATTATATAATATATATAGTCTATTCAGACTAGCTTCTTTCAATATAGGATCCATCTATTTGTCCTTGTGACTTGATAGTTTATTACTGAATATTATCCTGTTATATAGATATTACACTGTTTATACATTGTTATTGAGGAATATCTGTATTATTTTCAGTTTTTGCTTATCATTAATACAATTCCTATAAACATTCATATGGGACCTTTTGTATGGATATAAGTTTTTAAACCAGATAGGTAAATGCCTAGGAGTGAAACTCCTTGATCAAATGGCAAGACTGCAGTTTTGTAAGCATCTGCCCAACTATCTTTCAGGGTGCTTGCAGCATTTTACATTTTCATGATCAAGGATTAAATGTTCCTATTGTTCCTTTGAGGCAGGAGAGAAACAGGACTCAGTAAACAACTCCTGACCTGTGTTTATCCCTTAATTATGTGTCCATCTCCAGAACCAAGCAAATGAAGAGCAAGGAATGGCTGGACCCTAACCACTAAAGATTTTCTATTATCCTGTTAGGGACTTCCCCAAGGTACCCACCTGCCCAGAACAGCCTAATGAGACTGGCATGTGCCCTTCGTGGGACGATGTTAGTGAGCAATACCACCATTTTGTGAGCATGAAATGTGTGTGTGTGAGCTACAAAACAAATAACAGTCTCTGCTTAAAACAGAAAATAGGATACAAATCTAAGTATTACATTAGGGGAAGGAGCCAGATCTTCAGGGCACCTGCAACTCAAAGGGGAAACCACCATTCCTCCCCAACAGATAACCACCCACCTTTCCAGCCAGTCCACTCCTTGGGAACCACTGGGTAGAACCACTTGCCACTGTGCTATCTTCCAGTGTTCATTCATGATTCCCAAATAAACCTTGTCTGGAATTGTATTTTGGCTTCTCAATTGTTTGCAAGTAAGTCAAAGAATTTGGAATTCATAACACAACATTATCACCAATATTTGGCATTATTTTTATTAATTTTTGCTTTGTTTTCTATTTTAGCCATTTTGAGATGTGTAGAGTGGTAACTCTTTAATCATGTATCTATTTTAGTATGAGGCTATAAGTCCTTGTGCAAGTTGACAACATTTCATTAATAAAATAGCCACTTTGAGAACACAGGGTTCTGATGAACATAGATGCAAAAATCCTCAATAAAATTCTCACCAATAGAATACAACAACACATCAGAAAAATCATCCACCCAGACAAAGTGGGATTTATCCCTGGTGTGCAGGGATGGTTCAATGTTCGCAAGTCAATCAATGTGATACGCCACATTAACAGACTGCAGAAGAAAAAACATCTCTGCATCTCAATAGACACAGAGAAAGCATCTGATAAAATTCAACACCCTTTCATGATGAAAACTCGAAGCAAATTGGGTATGGAAGGAACATTCCTCAATATAATCAAAGCAATTTATGAAAAACCCACGGCCAGCATCCTATTGAATGGGGAAAAGTTGGAAGCATTTACACTGAGATCTGGTACCAGACAGGAATGCCCACTCTCACCACTGCTATTCAACATAGTTCTGAAGTTTTAGCCAGAGCTATTAGGCAAGAAAAAGAAATTAAAGGGATACAAATTGGGAAGAACTCAAACTATCTCTCTTTGCAGATGATATGATTCTTTATTTAGGGGATCCAAAGAACTCTCTAAGTGACTATTGGAACTCATCGAAGAGTTTGGCAAAATATCAGGATATAAAATCAATGCACAAAAATCAACAGCCTTTGTATACACAGGCAATGCCACAGCTGAGAAAGAACTTCTAAGATCAATCCCATTTACAATAGCCACAAAAAAACAATCAAATACCTTGGAATAAACCAAGGATGTTAAAGTTTCTTTTATATTTCTTTTTTTAAAAACTTTTATTTAATGAATATAAATTTCCAAAGTACAGCTTATGGATTACAATGGCTTCCCCCCCATAACTTCCCTCCCACCCGCAACCCTCCCCTTTCCCGCTCCCTCTCCCCTTCCATTCACATCAAGATTCATTTTCAATTCTCTTTATATACGGAAGATTAGTTTAGTATATATTAAGCAAAGATTTCAACAGTTTGCCCCCACATAGCAACACAAAGTGAAAAATACTGTTGGAGTACTAGTTATAGCATTAAATACCAATGTACAGCACATTAAAGACAGAGATCCTACATGATATTTTTTTAAAAATTAATGAATTTTGTATGCAATTTCCAATTTAACACCAGGTTTTTTTTTCATTTTCAATTATCTTTATATACAGAAGATCGATTCAGTATATACTAAGTAAAGATTTCATCAGTTTGCACCCACACAGCTTAAACACACTGAATCTACACACACACACACACACACATACATTTTCATCAATCAGTTATTGCTGGTTCAAACTGCAGGAGCATATAAGATGTGCTCAGAATCTAAAGCATAATTATGCTCATTTTCAGAGAAATCATCCCACTCAAATGCCAAATAAGCCTTACCATGTGATACTCAGATACAAGAGCAAGAATAAAAGACTATGAAATAATGAAAACAGTGAGATGAATATTAAATGTAAGTATCATCCAGTTAAGAACAGAAGAACAACTTTACTTCCAGTAAAGGATGTTAAAAGTGAAGGTGAAAGATTTTGAATATAATTATTCTTGAAAACACATCATTTCTAGTATCAAATCAATTTTTTTTAAGAATCTATAACAGAGGTGAAATTAACTGGGGCTGGCACTGTGGCGCAGTGGGTTAAATCCCTGGCCTGAAGCACTGGCATCCCATATGGGCGCTAATTCTAGTCCCAGCTACTCCGCTTCCAATCCAGCTCTCTGCCATGGCCTGGGAAAGCAGTAGAAGATGGTTCAAGTCCTAGGGCCCCTGCACCCATGTGGGAGACCTGGAAGAAGCTTCTGGCTCCTGGCTTTGGATCGGCGAAGCTCTGGCCATTGTGGCCATCTTGGGAGTGAACCATTGGATGGAAGACCTCTCTCTCTGTCTCTACCTCTCTCTGGATCTCTGTCTTTCAAATAAATAAAATAAATATTTTGAAAAAAGAAAGTAAAAAGAAATTAACCTATTTTACAGAATAACTGATATACTTGTTCCATATTAAAGGCAAGTATGATGACTAAAGATTACATTCCATGTAACCATTAGAAACCTCATTTTGAGTTTAACTTTTCTTTCTGCTTTACCTATCACATTTAAATGCCACTCACAACCAAACTCAGTGTAATTATTACTATCTTTCAGTGTTTTATTTACTCCAGGCAAAGAAGATGAAGCTGATTCCATTTCAAGCTTGAAATCTAGTTATCATGGACCCTGTCTCTATTTGAGTGTTTTCTCTATTTCCATACCAGAGAGAAATATGTCTTTTGTAGTGGCTGTTTGGATAGTGTTTGCCCAGTCCAAGAAAACAGTATTTGGAGGTAGTATTGCTAAAATGCTACCACTCCCCATCCATCTGACACTGTCAGATTAATAAGTGGAAACACTGGAACCCAGTTAAATTTCTATTTTAGATAAAATTAAGTAAAACATTTCATAGAACATAATAGAACTAAAAAACCATCTGTGTGTGATGAAATTCAAACCTGATTGAATGTCTTTCATTTTATCTTTCATCATTTATCAGTATATGAGTTCAAGAGGAGAAAAGTATTATAAAAGAAATAGACTGACACCAGCAAGGAAGATAGTAATAGTGCAAAGAAAGGAAAAACCTAAGATAGAAGAAAATATCTAAATATTTTTCTTTTTTAAGTAACCATAATATTGATGAGCCACATTCGTTTAACTTTTAAAGGGTTGAAATTATTTCCCTTTTCATGTCAGAGATACCAGCTTACAGAGACCTCATCATAACAGTCATGTTTCTGATTAATCCTGTTTTACCTGTAAATACTATATCTCATATTTAATACAGATAATAAGAAAATATTATTTGGTTTGTTGTTTTGAAGTTATTTGATTGATAATATTACATGAAGAAGGGAAATTTGATATATTTTAAAAAGCATTTAAACAATATAAGTATGTTGTAGGTATTATATTTCAATATGTGTAAATCGTATGATTAAAATACTAAACATATCTGTATATAAAAATTGTTTAGATTTCAAACAAGGTTTTGAAGCAAAATCTTTAGGGTGAAGTTTCCTTTTTGACTCTCAGGAAGACTACACATAGGTCAAGTACACCAGGGTTATTTTACAGATCCTGAAACATCTACAAAGGCTGAAGAACAACTCTTGGAAAATTACAATTCAAAATCTGGTTCAAAATGGTCCTAAAAGGGATTTAGACTTACTTATTTTTGTGTTGGTTTTTGATATCTGCCGTTATTTAAAACATTCAGCTTTATTCATGATACACAATACAGGAAAAGTTAAGTTGTTTGGAAAATGTTAGGAGAATGAATTTCTTCAAATAAATTTAACATAGTTCAAGATTTTTGTTGAATAATATCATATAAAAGTTAAGCATATTTGTAGTAACATATAAGTAATATGAATGTCCTAATCTTTATTTAGGTATATATTCTATATTATACATGTTTTCAAAAATAGAATTGTATTTTATTGTCTTCACATGGATATATATGTTACATACTTCTATCCAATATATGCTAGAGTACTGAATAATCTTATATGCTTAAATGGGTATATTGGCACACTCAAAGCATTAAAATATGTTTATAAATAAGAACAATCTTTTCTTATTGTAAAATTATCAGCACTTCTATTCCAGAAGCTCTACACAATTGCTAATTTTATTCAACAAAAAGGCACTGAATTAAATACAATCAAGCTGTAAATGTTACCCGTACAGCATTTAAATCATAACCACAATTTCTATTCACTTTAAAATGAAGTCAAATAAACTGACACATTATGTTTTAGCATTACATCATTACTCCAAAGAATGCAAACTGCTTTTGCAGAATAAAAGATCTCATTTACACCCAAGATATAGACAATGAGTTTGACCAAAAAAGTCAGGGAAGCTGAAACCAACAAGAAAAATGCAATGCAACAGAAATGTCTTTAAATGGTATCATATATAATAACTTAGGTATGATTGTTTTTATATGATGAAATTTAGCATATAATAAGATATAAGAGATTTAGAATTACCTGGCATATGTTACATATTTATATTAATGTTAATATGATATCATCAAGTCTCTGAAGTATCAATGTTTACATTATAAAAAAGTTTGATATATATACTTTGCCAACATTTATAATGTTTATTTTATTTATTTATATTTTATTTGTGATATTACCAGAGGCTAAATGGTCATTTTCTTGTTCTTAATTTGAAAACTGTAAACATTGGTATCTTTTTAAATAATACTCTGAGCATATTTTGTAGTGGAAAATTACATGTATTTTTGTTGTATTATACTTAGAAAAATCAAATAATTAGGCAGGTGCTTACCTGAAAGACACCGGTGACTGACAGGAACAGAATGAGTTTCCAGGAGGAAGCCATCCTTGGTCACTGGAATTCTGTGTTCCAGTATGCTTAACAGCTCTGATGTGTCTTCATTAAAGAGCTTCCTGTTGAGATAGACAACAGTTCTTCGAAATAGAGAAAATAAACAGAAAAGGAAATGCAAATCAAAGCAAAAATCTACTAACGGATAAATAACTTTTATAGCAAAAGTCTGATGAATATATGGCTGGATATTGACAAAAATAGTATAGCTTTTGGCAGAATTCATTTAATGCACATCACAAAAACTTTGTATAAGTGATAAACTTTGCCTATCACAATAAGTTATTTTGAATATTGCCTTAAAGATAGTAAAAACATCAAGTTCTAATGGGGATTTTTTTTAACTCACAAAGTATAATAGCTGTATTTATTAGACAAAATATTGGACTAGAAAAATAGGGTAGAAGAGTCAGTTACTTTGATATATACTGCTTTGGTATAGAACACAGCTAACAATCAGTTTGCCAAATGATTTTACACATTATGCTTGTGGTTCACCAAAACCTCCACAGGGAATTTTCCTCATTTAATTATTTTTTAATTAAACTTTTATTTAATGAATATAAATTTCCAAAGTACAGCTTATTGGTTACAATGGCTTCCTCCTCCCAAAACTTCCCTCCCACCCACAACCCTCCCCTTTCCTGCTCCCTCTCCCCTTCCAATCACATCATGATTCATTTTCAATTATCTTTATAATTTAATTTAATTTTTAATGTCAACTGCCTTTGCTTATAACTCCTGTGATTATCTGTATTGATTATAATTCTCCCCTTTAGTGAGTTATTTCTCTCAGCAACTTTTGCTAGCTGGAACCTAAGGGAAATAAGGATTTTAATGAATATTTAATATTTTTGTCTAATGCTATTTTTATAACAAGCAATGTAGCACATTAATATCCTTTGGTTTCATTTTCCTGAAAGATACAATAAACATAAAATTCTAATAATAAACTTCCTGCAGGATTTTGACAAATATCTAAAGCAAATTCTAATAAAATAATAATGCAGGGGCCAGCATTGTGGTCCAGTGCAATAAGCCACCCCAAGCCATGCTGGCTTCTGTATTAGAGTGCTGCTTAGGGACCTGGCTGCTCCATTTCTGAACCAGCTTCCTGCTAATGCACCTGGGAAGGCAGCAGATTTTCCCCACTACTTAGACCACTTCTACCCATGTGGGAGTTCAGGATGGAGTTCCTGGGCCCTGGCATCAGCCCAACCACATCTGGCAGTTGCAGCTCTCTGAGAAGTCCCCATCACTCTGCACTTCAAATAAATAATAAACCTTAAAAACACAATAATCCACAAGTAGCTTGAAAGTGTTCAGATCTGAGCTATGATCTTGGCTAAATGTGATTCACTTGAGAAACAATGGTATAGTGCATCAATGATTTTTTTTTTAATATTGTTTTTGGTAGTCCCTGTTCCTTCCTAATGGACTCAGGGATCTAAGTTATCTCCATATTTTAGGAAACATCTTAAAAATATAAACAAGCATTTTATGCCCCTTGTGGGCTTGTAATTTAATGTAGTAATATCAAAGGAAATGATTTGTTACTAATCTTCTACCTGAAAAAATTAATTTTATTTTATTTACATTTTAAAATTAATACATGGTCTCTTGCAACTTAGGTTAAATATCACTAACGAAGAAGAAATCTAACTTTTAGCGGCCAGTGTTGTGGCATAATAGGTTAAGCTGCCTCCTACAAGGCCGCCCATCCCATATGGGCGCCGGTTTGAGTCCCGGCTGCTCCACTTCTAATCCAGCTCTCTGCTAAGGCATTTAGCAAAACAGCAGAATATGGCCCAAGTCCTTGGGCCCCTGCACCTATGTGGGAGACCTGGATGATGCTCCTGACTCCTAACTTCAACCTAGCACAGCCCTGGCTGCTGTGGCCATTTGAGGAGTAAACCAGTGGATTGAGGACCAAGAGCCCTCTTCTCTCTTCCCCTTCCTTCTAACTCTGTCCTTTAAATAAAATCTTTTTAGAAAGAGAACTTAACATTTAATGATTGATTCATAACCACTTCGCAATGCAAAGGATCATTTTCCTTATCTTTCTTCCCTCTGAGTAAATTTAAGAAATAAATACAATTTGACGTGTAAATAACCTCTTGACTAATTTTTACAGTTTAAAGCATTTTTATGATTTATACATTGAGGGAAAAATAGAAAATGAGTACAACAAACCACAATTAAACTTAAAGTTGCCAGGATTACAATTATGATTCATGAGAACTGCTAGAGAATTTTTCATCCATTATAAGATCAGCTTTTGCTGATTAGTGAGTTCTTAATGGTAATGCTCATAATATTTTTCTTAAGTTCTTTTGATGAGCTTCAATGCATACACCCTCTCTATGTTCAATGCCCTAATGTCGTCTGTTGTCTTTAAAGTGTAAATGTCTTTACAGCATTTATATGCCATACACTGGCAATGATTTAAGGAAAATCCACACACATGTATGCATGTATACACACATACAGACACACACAGATGTTAACTACAAGCAAATAAGCATGATAGAGTAAGTGTAATGTTGGTATGGGGTTATCAAAGTGAGGATAGATTCATGAGGATGGTGAAAGTTGGGATCTTCTGCAAAATTTTAGTTAAGTCATTGGTGATAACTCACTTTTAAGTGAGACACTGCTGGGAGACTGGCAATGAACATATGGATTGAAAGTCCAATGGTAAATACAAAATATATGATGAACAACTTAGCAGAGCAACAGTGAGTAACAAGGGAGAAGGGACAGCTGTAGTCACTATTCAGATAAGGCATCTCTGATAAGATGCCATACAGTCCATTAGGAAATGTATGTAGGTATATATTTCAGGCAAGTTCTTTCTGTTCTTAAATACAACTCCCACATTATATTTTACCACCAAAAGAATCCATTTAATATTGATATGTTTGATGATTCAGTGAAGCAATATTGATAACTGTATACCAAATCATATGATATCTAAACAAGTGTTATTCTCTATCTATCTATCTATCTATATATATATATATATGCAATTCTGTCTCTCTCACAATCTATATATCTATATAGATTATATATAGATTTATATAGATATCTATCTATCTATATAGATTATATATATAGATAGATAGATAGATATCTATATATATATAGATAGAGAGAGAGAGAGAATTGCATTCCTTTTTGTGGCTGAGTAATGCTATATATATGTGTGTGTGTGTGTGTACACATATATATAAACACAAACCATATTTTCTTGATCAGGTCATCAGTTTGACATCTGGGATGATTCCATATCATAAATATTATGACGTCAGCTTCTATGAACAAGGAGGTATAGGTAACTACTTCATTTCATTTTGATGTATTAACAGGAATAGGATAGCTCGATCATATGATAGATCTATTCTTAGTTTTCTGAAGATTCGCCATACTGTTTTCCATAACGGTTGTACCAATTTGCATTCTAGCAAAAGTGTGTTTTTGTATCTTTACCTCCATTTCCTCTCCAACATTTGTTATCTTTGATTTTTGGCTACTAGTCATTTTGATTACAGTGAGGTCGTACTTCATTGTGGCTTTTGTTTGCATTTCCTATACCTCAAACAGCCAAAACAATCAAACAATAAAATCAAGGAGGCATTGCAATACCAGATTTCAAGACATACTACATGACTGTTTTAATCAAAACAGCCTGGTACTGGCATAAAAATAGAAACGTAGCCCAATGAAATATGATAGAAACACCATAAATTTATTCATGCATCAACAACCAACTAATCTTTGAGACATGAGCTAAAATCACTCCCTGAAGCAAGGACAGTCTCTTCAACAAATGGCGCTGAGAAAACTGGATTTCCACATGCAGAAGTTTGAAATGAGACCATTACTTTATATTCTATAAAAATTCAACATACAGTGGATTATTGATCTAAATTTAAGACATGAAACTATCAAATTACACAGGAAAACAAAGGGGAAACACCGCAAGACACTGGTCTAGGGCAAGACTTCTTAGATAAGACCCAACAAGCCGAAGAAATAAAAACAAACATAGACAAATGGCATTACATCACGCTGAGAAGCTTCTGCACAGCAAAGGAAGAAATTAGTGCACTGAAGGGCAAACAGATGGAATGCAATAAAATATTTGCCAACTGTGTATACAACAAGGGATTAACATTCAGAATACTTAAGGAACTCAAGAAACTTAACAGCAGCAATACAAACAATCCAGTTAATGGGGCCAGTGCTGTAGCGCAGTGGGTTAATGCCCTGGCCTGAAGTGCCCGCATCCCATAAGGGTGCCAGTTTGAGACCCAGCTGCTCCACTTTTGATCCAGCTCTCTGCTGTAGGCTGGGAAAGCAGTAGAAAATGGCCCAGATCCTTGGACCCTGCACAAATGTGGGAGACCTGGAGGAAGCTCCTAGTCCCTCCCTTCGGATTGATGCAGCTCCAGCCATTGTGGCCAATTGGGGAGTGAACCATCAGATGGAAGATCTATCTCTCTCTTTCTCTCTCTCTCTCTCTCTCTCTCTGCCTCTCCTCTCTCTCTAACTCTGAATTTCAAGTAAATAAATTTTTAAAAATCTAGCTAAGAAAGGGGCAAAGGATAGGCAGATGTATTTTTCAACAGATGAAATATAAATGTCCAAGAAGCACATGGAAAAGTTCTCAGAATCACTAGCCATCAGGGAGATGCAGAAAAGATATCTTCCAAGAGATTAAATGTATGAATATATTGGTGAGTCGGAATGCATATTACTTTTAAGGAATTGATGGTCTCCATAGCTTAAACACAGTAAAATAGTGTATTTTAAAAGTACTTGTTACAATGCTTAGCATATATACCTATTATCATCTATGATATTCAAACTAATATATAGAACAAAATCTTAGTTATGTGTATTTTTCCTGAATTATTGCAAATATTTGTATGTAATGCACAATAATTAGATCTTTCATTAGGGACTCAAACAACAAATGCATTGTGAAGTTGTTTGCATATATAAGTATTTAAAATATTAACTTTAATCTCTTTAATTTCCCTAAGCATATGTTATATATAATAAGTCAAGTGATAGTATGTTGCTGTTTGCTTTCATCCTTCTACTAGATTTACATAGAGGAATCTGCCATGTGAGCTTTATTTTTATATGAGGGTTGAAGGTATACACAGAGAGAGGTTTCTGTTACTGGCTCCTGCCTCGCTTTTTTATCCCATTTTTCAGCAGTCTAGCCTCACTCCATTCCCATGCTGACTTTCTTGCCACTCTTCACACATGCCATGTACTCCCTGAGCCTGGGTCCCATAGGTTCTTTGCACACGGTGAGGCTGTCAACCACTGAAGAGGCTTTTACTGGTCACCTTCCTTAACCTAGCAATGACCCCCTGCCTGCCATCACTAATTTTCCTACCATTTGCCAAGCTTTACTTTTCTTCTCAGCAGTTATGACTGCCTAAAATTACATTCTTCATCTATTCACTTGGCTATCTTCTTTCTGTTTAGTGGCATGTCGTATTCCTGAAAGGAAGGATTTATGCTTCATTCACCTTTGTAGATATAACATTATGAAGAACTACTGGCATTTAAGAGGTTTTCAATGAATACCTCACAGATAATAATCAAATAAACTAGAACATCTTGTAAATAGATTATCTGGCATGAGATAACGAGAGGGAAAAAGCAGTCTCTCTTACATTTCCTTAATATTAGAAAGAGCTGGAATAAATGAAATAAACATCAATCATTGTATTAAGTACTTCATCTACATAACTTTTAGTTCATTTTTAATATGTATTTTTAAGGCCAGTGCCGGGCCTCACTAGGCTAATCCTCTGCCTGCAGCACCAGCACCCCGGGTTCTAGTCCCAGTGGGGGCACAGGATTCTGTCCAGGTTGCTCCTCTTCCAGTCCAGCTCTCTGCTGTGGCCCAGGAAGTCAGTGGAGGATGGTTCAAGTGTTTGGGCCCTGCACCTGCATGGGAGACCAGGAGGAAGCACCTGGCTCCTGGCTTTGGATCGGCGCAGTGCGCAGGCCGCAGCACGCTGGCCATAGCGGCCATTTTGGGGGTGAACCAACGGAAAAGGAAGGCCTTTCTCTCTGTCTCTCTGTCTTTGCCTAACACTGCCTGTCAAAATATGTATTTTTAAGATTTTATCGGTGTTATATATGTATTTATGTAGCACAATGTGATATTTCAACACATGCCTGGGACATGTAAAAATCAGGTCAGAATAAACAACACATCTATCACCTCAAATATTTACGATTTCTTTTTGTTAGCAACATTCAAAATCCTCTCTTCTGGTTATTTTGAAATATGTAATTAATTGCTGTCAACCAGTTACTATGTGGTGCTTTAGAAATTAGAAATTATTTCTCCTTGAAAGGGGCATTTGGCCCAGCAGTTAAAATATATGTGGGATACCTATATACCATATCCGCATGCCTGGGTTCAGGTCCTAGCTCTGCTTCTCAGTCTGGCTTCTCACTGAGGCAGACATTGGTAGGCCTCAGGTAATGGTGCAGTTTCTGGGTCCCCACCACCCAAATGTGAGACTTGAAGTTCTTGGCTCCCAGCTTGGTCCATACCCAGCCCAGGCTATTGTAGGCGTTTGGGCAGCCAACCAGTGGATGCACGCTTTTCCTCTGCTATCTCTCATTTTTTTAAGAAGTTATTCTTCCTACCCAGCTTTACAATTATTTCCACTAATTTAATTTTCACAAACTCAAACAGCTAGTAAATACAGAATGAGGTTAAGAATACTATTAAGGGGCAGGCGCTGTGGGTAAAGCCACCACCTGCAGTACAGGCATCCTATATGGGTGCTGGTTTGAGTCCTGGCTGTTGCATTTCTGATCCAGCTCTCTGCTGTGGTCTGGGAAATCAGAAGATAATCCAAGTCCTATGGGCATCTGCACCCACATGGGAGACCCAGAAGAAGCTCCTGGCTCTTGGCTTTGGATCAGCGAAGCTCCAGCCATTGTGGCCATCTGGGAAAGTGAACCAGTGCATAGAAGACCTCTCTATCCACCTTTGCATCTGCCTCTCTGTAACTCTGCCTTTCAAATAAATACATCTTTTAAAAAAATAATATTGTTGGGGTTGGCGCTGTGTTGTAGCAGGTAAAGCCACTGCCTGCAGCACCTGCATCCCATATGGGCACTGGTTCAAGTCCCAGCTGCTCCACTTCCAATCCAGCTCTCCACCATGGCCTGGGAAAGCAGTAGCAGATGGCCCAAGTCCTTGGGCCCCTGCGCCTGAGTGGGAGACCTGGAAGAATCTCCTGGCTCTGGATCAGTGCAGCTCCGGCTGCTGTGGCCAATTGGGGAGTGAATCATTGGATGGAAGATCTCTCTCTCTACCTCTCCTCTCTCTCTGTGTAACTCTGACATTCACATAAATAAATAAATCTTATTTTATAAAATAATATTGTTAAACCTTTAACTACATCTTTTCCTACAGAATTCAAAAGCAATGTCCAAAAACCCACAGAACCCCTCCTATCTGATGAAAATGAGACTGGTTCCATATTAACAAAAATCATAAAAATAATTCATACTTACATACCTTAAGTGTTACAATTGAATCTGATTGTTAAAAATATGATTTATTCTCTTTATATACAGAAAATCAGTTTAGTATATGTAAAGTAGAGATTTCAACACTTTGCCCTCATATAGCAACACAAAGTGAAAAATATTGTTGGAATACTAGTTATAGCATTAAATAGCAGTGTACAGCACATTAATGACAGAGATCCTACATGATTTTTTTTAAAAAAATTGATTAATTTTCTATGTGATTTCCAATTTAACCCCAAGTTTTTTTTTTCATTTTCAATTATCTTTATATTCAGAAGATCGATTCAGTACATACTAAGTAAAGATTTCATCAGTTTGCACCCACACAGAAACACAAAGTGTAAAAATACTGTTTCAGTACTAGCTATATTATTACTTCACATTGGACAACCCATTAAGGACAGATTCCACATGGGACGTAAGTACACAGTGACTCTTGATGTTGATTTAACAATTTTACACTCTTGTTTATGGAGTCAGTAATCTCCCTAGGCTCTAGTCATGAGTTTCCGTGCTATTGAAGCCTTTAGGGTTCGCCGACTTCGATCTTATTCCAACAGGGTCATAGTCAAAGTGGAAGTTCTCTCCTCCCTTCAGAGAAAGGTACCTCCTACCTTGATGGCCCCGTTCTTTCCACTGGGATCACACTCGCTGAGATCCTTCATTTAGGTCTTCTTCTTTTTTTTTCAGAGTGTCTTGGCTTTCCATGCCTAAAATACTCTCATAGGCTCTTCAGCCAGATCCAAATGCCTTAAGGGCTTATTCTGAGTCCAGAGTGCTATTTAGGACATCTGCCATTCTATGAGTCTGCTGTGTCTCCCACTTCCCATATTGGATCGTTCTCTCCCTTTTTGATTTTATCAGTTAGTATTAGCAGACATTAGTCTTGTAGTCTTGAAAATGAATCTTGATGTGAATGGAAGGGGAGAGTGAGCGGGAAAGGGGAGGGCTTGCGGGTGGGAGGGAAGTTATGGGGGGGAGAAGCCATTGTAATCCATAAGCTGTACTTTGGAAATTTATATTCATTAAATAAAAGATAAAAAAAACAAGTTAGACAGCAGTGGCAGTGATGGGAAAAGAATTTTCATTACAGATCCATCTTTAGAACTTTCTAGTTCTGAAAAGGTTAGGGAATAGTCTAATTAAATTAAATAGTAGTAGTCCTGTGTTTCTACTTCAGTCCTATTTTTAAGCTACCAAACAGATAATTTCAAGTAACTTAAAGTTTACATATAGCTGGTTCCAAGTTTTGGTTGCATTTCCATTAATTTTTTCTTTGTCTTGTCCAACCTGAATGAATAAAACATGAGATTCTGAATTAAAAAAATATGATTTATTTGAGGTACAGAAATTGAGAAGCAAAGGAGTGAGAGAGGGAAGGTAAAAAAGAGATGGAGGCCAGGGGAGAGAGGGGTGGGGTGGGGAGAGAAAGAAAACAAACTGCATTTCATCTGCTGGTTCACTCCCCAGTGGTCCACAAGGGCAGGGACTGGGCAGGAGCTCAAGTTGGAAGCTGGGAACATAATCCCATGTGAATAACAAGAACACAAGGACATGGGCCGTCAACACTGTCCCTTCAAGCCTATGTTATGTGACATGCATACCTTCACCACTACACTAAATGCACACTTTAATATGATTAATGCCATAGTATTTGACCAATTTTATTATACAGTGATACTTTTGCTGATACTTTTGGAGATTGTGGCAGTGAAATTCTTGCTTTTATCTAATCATCATGTTAATCATTAGTATAGGAATCATGCCTGTACTGCACTAGATATGATAAATTTCCTTAAAGCAGTAGAGAGCACGTGAAAGTAGTTTAAAAGCAGCATCTTTGAAGGTTTTTAAAGTTATTTTTTAAGAGTTGCTTCTCATATACGTAAAATTATAGCACTTTCTAACTCACTTATCTTAGTGACATTATCCAAGGTATTTCCGTCGGTAATGAAGTCCAATTCCCTCACTGTCAGTGCCCTCATGTATCTGTGATCTCCAAAATCTTTATTTGAATTGCATGACTGCAACAATGTGGACAACCTGCATGATAACACCAAGAATAGACACAATGGACTCTCAGAAGCATGCAACTTACAGACAACAATGAATAATATAGAGTTTAGCTTACTTAGCCATGGACATCTCCTGTTTTATGATTTACTTCTTTTACAGAGTTAATAAAGATGTTAGTTACTCTGGCAAATTAGAAGAGTAGAATTTGCTATTGTAATTTGCATGTGACAAGACTACAATATGAGAGACTTCCACATAAATTTTAGTGCAGGGAATAAAATGCTACAGTATCATTTCTTCTGTGGATCCTATCTCCATCCCAACCTTGACTCTCTGTAGGAACCAGCGGCACTTTTGCTTGAAAGACACTGGTAAAGGGCTGAGTAGGTTCACTTGGGCCCACAGAAGAGGAACATACAACAAATTTTGACATTATCTAGCCTAATGTACCTGGGCAAACCAATAGATAATAAAACGTGACAGAAGATGTAGCAGAAATAAAAAAAGAATGTGTATTTTTCTTATGGTTGCTGTCATATATCCCTTGAAGTCCATACAGCTTGTCAGGAGGTAGGGTAGTCAGAATTCTGGCTTTCACGTATAACTAGATTGAATTATGATGTTGTGTATCACAATGAAATAAATGACAGTTTTGTGTCCGGATAAAGTTCTATGGGATACAGATGGAAGACTGGGCTCACAATATGTATATATTTTGCAAGTATTCTTTAACATGTTTTTCTACACTGTGTAGTTAAGCATAGTGTAAAACTGTTGTTCTCATCTTTTTAATTTAAGAACTATTTTTATTTCATCAGAACCTTCCATTGTAAAACACAGTACAGCAATGATTCAAGCTGGAGCAGCACTGTTTTTTTTTGTTACAAGTCGACTTTATAATTTTATTTAAAATACAAAAGTAGACCTAAAATATGGTACAAGATTATTTCATGCTGAATATTGCATTTAATGAGTATGGGAACCTGGGACCCAAAATAGTTCTTGATCCCCACCTCCTAGGACTGACAGTAGGACAGAGTGAAGACAGGCCATAGTTCATTGTTCTAAAAGCCCTTGGGTTGTATTGGGACTCAGAGTTTGATTCCATGACTGAGTGACAGATTTCCTTCTCTGGGAATTTTGGGAGACTGTGTCATGGCTAAATTTCCTTCTTAAAACAAATATAGAAAATACTACAAATTATTTTTCATAAACAATCTAGTTACCACGGGAAAAAATCATTAGAAGTCAAACCTAGGTAAAAAGTGGCCATCTGAGAAGTAAAGACAACTTTCACTGTTAGTTCACTTCCCAAATGTAGTAAACATTAGGCCAATATCCATGGTTGCTCTGAGATCGAAGGTACCAATCAAAGCCAATGGTGGCTGCTTTATTAGAATACTCTATATGTTTAGGATCCCAGAATTATCTCCCCAGATACTCCATAAAAAGAACAATAAAGGGGCCAGCACTTCAGTGTAGTGGGTTAAGCCACCATGTGCAGTACCAGCATCCCATATGGGTGCCGGTTCAAGACCCGGCTGCTCCACTTCTGATCCAGCTCTCTGCGATGATCTGGGAAAGCAGTGGAAGATGGCCCAAGTCCTTGGGCCCCTGCACCCATGTGGGAGACCTGGAAGAAACTCCTGGCTGCTGGCTTCAGATTGACACAGCTCTGGCCATTGCAGCCAGTTGGGGAATGAACCATTGGATGGAAGACCTTTCTCTCTCTCTGCCTCTCCTCTCTCTGTGTAACTGACTTTCAAATAAATAACTAAATAAATCCTAAAAAAAAGAACAGTAAAAAACCCTTAGTCTTCAACTGCAGGATTGGACTAAATGAAAAAAGAAAATTTGATAGGGAAAAAATTCATGGTTAATATTCACAAAGAACACAGGAAAACAACCTACTGAGTGAATCAACATAAACAATAAATGTCAGGAGCAGACCTACACAAACCTTTGGTATTTGACTTTCAGACACACACACACACACACACATACAGTTTTTAAAAATAAGAAATTGACACTATAATGAAACAATAATTTAAGAAATAACCTAGAGAGCATCCCAGAAAGGCAAGTGGTAAATAGAATGGAGTACTCAGTGAAAATGTCTTCATGTTCCTCATCAGATTTCTGAGGAAGACAATGTTTCAAAGCAATACGGGAAGAGAGCGATAATTTCAAGTATTCTCCAGAACTGATTAAAGATGCTAATTTTAAGATTCAGAGAAACCAGAAAAAATCCAAGAAAAAATTAACACCTCGGGATAGCACAGTGAAAATGTAGAACAAAAAAAAAAAGGCAAAAATCATCCAGAGACAAAGATGAATTATTTATAGATAGGAAAAACAGATTCTAAATTCACTTCTAGTTACAGAATTTGAGATCAAGGGAACAACACTTTGGCATAGAGGGTAAGGTTGCCAACTGCAACTCCAGAACCCCATTAGAGCACTGGTTTGTGTCCTGGCTGCTCCAATTACCATCCAGCTCCCTGCAAATGTGGGAAAAGCAGCAGAAGATGGCCCAAGTGTTTGGGCCCCTACATCCACATGAGAGAACCATATGAAATTCTTGTCTCCGGGATTCAGTCTGGTCCAGCACTGGCCATTGTGGCTACCTGGGGAATAAACCAGTGGAAGGAAGATCACTGTTTCTCCATCTGGAACCCCCTCAATATAATAAATACATTGTATAAAAAACAAGAAACAAGGATCAAAAATGAAGAATAATGCACTATGAGGAAATAACTGTTTCATGAAGAAGATAAGAAAGCCATTAGCTTGAGGTCATCTCTAACTTGAGCAAATCATAACTGAATTTGGAAACATTCTTTGTAACTGACTTGAAAAAAACTGAGCCCCAGTCAATCACAAATAGTCAGATAGGTGATGGGTTATACAACTAGACACCTCCAATTAGACCATCTGCAAATAGGAAATATGCATCAACACACTGCATCCCAACTCAGCAAATCCTTACCTGAAGCCAATTAGGTACTTTTTCTACTTCACTTCTCTGTTCACCCTGTTCATTGCCCACAGTGCTATGTCAGAGCTCTCCAAACCTCCCTTATATGTAAGGACTGCCTGGCCATGAATCATTCTTTGCTCACACAAATTGTTATATTTATTTTGTCTTAAGTTTTTCTGTTCACAACCTACTATTCTAGACCCATTGAAAATGTCTTTAAAAGGTAAGACAGAAATAACCTCTTTCACTGAATTAAAAATTAAAAGTTTTCAAAAAATAAATTCTCACTGAGCAAATTATCAAAAGGGAACAAAGTAATTGGAAAGGTAAGCTGTGAAGTTGAAAAAGCAAAGTGAGAGTAACTAACATGTTTCAAGCTTAATTTGTGACAGGGACTGTCCTTAGTTTTTTTTCTATAAGCATATATTTCATACAAAAAGTTCCATGAAGTAAATTTATTAATCTCATTTTGCAATTAGCCAAGGTAAGGCACAGGGAGATTAAATAATTTATGTTGTTGTTTTTATTGTGGCTCAACTACTGAATAAATGGGTACCTATTCATATTTAGATGAGTCTTTCAGAGTTAGACTATCTCTAATAACAAAGTATACTAACTGAAAAAATTGAGCAAAATATGTAGTGGTTGCCTATAGAAAGGAATTTAATGATCATATCTTGCAGGGAAAAAAATTAAGACAAATGTAAAGCTACACTGCATTAAAGTAGTAGCATATAAATCAGGAGAGAAGTGACTGCAGTTAAATATTTCACCATTTCATGTATTATTCAAAAGGAATATCAAGCTATGAAATTCAGATTTTTGTAAAATATCTGTTAAATTTTCTAAATTCATTGTTGGAAAATTTTTAAAGAAAACAAATCTGTATTCATCTTAGATCTTTACCATCTCCCACTGCTTTGAAATGAAGAGGATATATTGGAATTATACATTTCAGACTATTTTATATAGTATTTAGTACACACAGCAGCATCTCCTGTAAAGGGAAAAACCTAAACTCTTAAATTTACCATTAGAGGCACTCTACATTCCATCTCAAACTACAACTTGCCATACCTACAATTCTCCAAAATGTTTGTAGTCACCTATGTGAAATAATTTTTTGTTAGCAAACCCAATTAGTATGATATATCTTCCATGAAATGGTCACATGGCTGCAGAGAAAGGCCAGCATGGTTGGAAAATAATGCTCAGTCGGAAGCAGTAGGCAATGAAGACCCAGAACAATCAAAAGCAAAAACTGCAAAAGATTCACAGACCAGGGAAAATAGTTTGAATCTTACAATAAGTGGAAGTGAAATATTCCTATCACACAGCTCAATTTCTAAATCCTCCACTGCTTTCCACATAACCCATTTTGCCAGGTTACTCTCACAGAAGTGCCAGACTTAGCTTGCAAGGGTGGAGCATTGACAGGCTTTTGTCAAGGAGAGAGTTGGCTCCAGGGATGGGGTGGCTCTCTCTTTGGTCTGGGAAGTTCATGGAACAGAGAATGGATCCCCTGCACCCTCTAACTGTGGGAAACCTGTGACTGTGTGATAGGCTAGAAAACTGATAAGGGCTTAGGGTATGGCGGAGTCTTTGGGCAATTACTGAACCCGATATTAGAAGTTAAAAATTCCTTGAGAGCTGTGAACACACATCCTGGAGGTCTCCATCCTCACACTATGGAGCACATGGATTCTTTTTGCAATTAATGCACCTGAGTGAATGGAAGGTGCATAGAGGGGTTCACCTTGGCACAGAGAAGGGAAGAGGCACTGGTCACACCAGCCAGGGAGATCATCTCCTCTTCCCTACTGAGCACAGAGATCTACTTCAAGTAAGTTGTGTGTTACCTTGGATATTTGCCCCACACACAAATGCTGACCAGAGATTCATTGACCCACACAGCACATGCCTCTGCACATCACCTGAAGGTGTAGGCATTCCATGACACCTAGAAGCAGTTTCAGAGAAACATCAGCAAGTGTTTCTCCAGATGTGTCAAAATAAGCATAAAAATACAATAAAAGTTAAGAGGGAAAATGAAAGGACTCCCCAAAAGGAACACAACAATAGTTCAGTACTAGAATGCAAAGATGGGGGGACTGGTGAAATGCCTGAAAAGGAATGAATACAAAATGATTGCAAGACTACACAACAACACAGGCAGCAATTACACAAGCAAAAACAATCTGAATGACATGGATGAGAAACTCTGCCAAATAGAAATATTAATGATAAATCAAATTGAAATATTAGATATAAAGAATTCAATATGTCAAACAAAAATGCAGAGTCCTCCAAGATGGTGGAATAGGGAGGAAGCTCACTGACAGTCTGGGAAAAGATAGTTTAATAAAAGTGGAGACACTGTAGTGTCATGGAAGAGTTAGGGAAAAAACTGCAGAGGAAACCCTTCTGGAACTAGTGGAACATGGTGGACCTACATGGAGGGCATGGGTGCCCATGGCTCGGGACCACAGCTGCCGAGTCTATGCACCAGTGCTGGAAAGGGAGGTGAGGCAAAACCTCAGTAGCCCGAGACACTGGCGGGAAAGTAGCAAGAAGAGCCTAGAGGGAACGATGCTTGAAGCCCTGTGGGGGAAAGTTCATCAGCCTAACTAGAGGAGAAATAAATAAATAAATAAATGGGACCAGTACGGACACAATTCTCTCTCTCCACTCACCTTACAAAGGTGATCAAGACAAAGAGCAGGCACCATTTTGGACATACATAAAAGCTGTGCCCGCCATCAGCCAAGCAGAAAAACCTGACTCTGGTGGGGAGAAATAACAGGAAGTTAGGACCTAATGAATGTGTGGAGCTAATGAACTGAAACTGTTAAAAAAAAACAGGTTGTATAGAGAACTAACGGGGTACCCGAGACGTGAGTACTCTCGGGAGAGTACACAAACTCGATAACTTTGGCAACCCGGTTGAGAGTGCAGGGGAATTTGAGCTTACACTGAGGAGTGCACAGATCCTTGGTGTGGTCCTTGGGACGGAGCAGATGAATATTATACCCACAGGGGCCAGAGCTCAGACACTGATAGCTTTAATTCCACTCAGCTGTGCGGAATTACCTCCCTTCTGAATTAAAAAAGAGAGAGAAAAAGAGAGCGAGCGACCCCAAGCCAAGATTATGAAGATGATGAGATAGAAGAAATGCAAGATACAGATTTCAAAAAATTTAAAAGAACATTTAGAAGTTCTCAAAAACAAATTCTTGAACTACAGAAATCCTTAATGGACAGGATAGAAAATCTCTCTCCTGAAAATGAAATCCTATTCTCTTGCAACTGGTAATCTTTGATGTAAGAGTCTCCTTGGTTTGTTCCCTTGTGTTCTCTGCCTGAAGAGACATTAAATGCAATGTTTCTTGATCTAGAGCCAGTGTTGTGGCTTAGCAGTTCTGTGGCTTGGGCCACAACAAGCGCACTGACGCACAGTCCTGGAGGATGCAGGTCTGAAATCAGGCTCAGCAGGGCTGGCTCCTTCTGAGGGATGAGAAGGGAATTATGTTCCATGCCTCTCTCCTATTTCCAGGTGAGTTCCTGGAAATATGTGGTGTCCTAACTTGTAGACATGTCAGCTGAAGTGAGGAACCCAACTTTTAACTATCCAGTTAAGCCCCAACACGTAAACCTCAATGTAGATTACTCTATCCATACTCACATAGTAGGTGACGTATCAAGTGTTCCTTGCTTCCATTCATCTGTATCCCCCAAGGCTGACCCATAAAGTCTTGAGGAAAGAACTCCACTTGTTGCCTATGTCACTCCCATCACTGACAAATACTTGTCAAGTGAGAAATAAATTGACAAATAAATGAGAATAAATTGACAAGTTTTCTCATCAGGTGCTTTGTTCAGTTCTCTGCAGTTTGGTTACTGCCTCTCCTCACTCTGGAAACCTCTGGCCCAACAATCTCTCATGACTCACTGCCTGTCCAGCTGAGAGCCTCACCCAAGTGCTAGTTCCCCCAGACCTCACCCTCCTACCTATTCAGGTTCTTTCAACCCTTGACTTTTACTGTTGC
Source organism: Lepus europaeus (assembly GCF_033115175.1). Taxonomy (NCBI): domain Eukaryota; kingdom Metazoa; phylum Chordata; class Mammalia; order Lagomorpha; family Leporidae; genus Lepus; species Lepus europaeus. The sequence goes on from NC_084844.1 coordinate 69,567,814, forward strand.
CTGTTTCTTCTTCTCACTACATAAGGCCAAGGGACTCCCTCCTAACACAAGATCCTAGAACACAGATTCCAAACTCTTCCTCCCCTCTCCATGGGCCACATTTCATGAAAACCTAAAAACTCTGGTTTCATGATGTCCCTCTCTTCCCATGATAAACAAGATGAAGTCCAAATTCTTGGCCTTGAGTCCTAGCCACCTTCACTCTGCCCCACTCACTTTTCTTCCAAACAGCCTACCTCCAGCTTAGCTGTCACTGACCCAGCTCCATACCTGGCAATGCTCTTTGGTCCCCTGGACCATGCTACTGCCTCTCTGACCTATGCTAACATACAACACAGGCTTCCAATCCATTAAACCATTCTCTGCAAGGGATTTCTCAGTCATTTCAGGTCTTGTACTCACTCCTTTACTTCTTAGAAAGTATGCATTGAATTATTTAATAACTTCAATTGCTTTCTAAAATAATTGCTACCATTCTGAGTTTATCTTTGTTTAAACTTGCATATAATTGCTATTGCAGTTTTATCGCATTAATGTGGTTTTAAGATGATAACTTCACATACTTTTTTGCAATTCATAATCCAGTCATATTCACTTTTTTAAATAAGCACATAAGCACTCAAGGAGGTTAGGTTACTTACCCAAGATCACACAGCAAGCAGATTGAAGACCCAGGAATTGAAAATCAAAAGTAGATTTCAGAGGGAAGTTTACAGCAACCAGTACCTACATCAACAAACTTGAAATACATCAAATAAATGATCTAAGAATGCACCTCAAGGACACAGAAAAATAAGAATACACCAAACCCAGACTTGGAGGAAATAAATAATTAAAATAAGAGAATAAATAAACAAAATTGAAGCCAAAAAGGATACAAAAGATCAGTGAAATGAAGAGCTGCTTTTTAAAATAAAAATGATACACAATTGTCCTAAGCAATAAAGGAAGAAGATCCATATTAAAATCAGATGAAAAAGGAAATGTTACAATGAATACCACAGATAAAAGAATCATCATAAATTGCTACAAAAAGATATATGACAACAAATTGGAAAATATAGAAGAAACGGATAGATTTCTGGACATATGCAATTTATCAAAACTGAGTCATGAAGACACAGAAAACCTAAATAGGCCAATAACTAAGGCAGAGATTGAATCAGCAACAAAGGCCCTCCCAGCAAAACTTTCACTGCTAAATTCTACCAGACTTTTAAAGAATTCATTCCAATTCTTCTCAAACCATTCAAAGCAATTGAAATGGACAGAATCCTCCCAAACTCCTACTATGAGACCAGCATCACCATTTAATTCCAAAACCAGAAAAAGATAGAACAAAGAAAGTGCATGATAAAACAATGCCACTGGTGAACACAGATGGAAAAATCCTCAAAAATACTAATTAATCAAATCAGAAAGATCACATCAGAAAGAACATTCACCCAGACCAAGTGAGATTTATACCTCGTATTCAAGGATGGTTCAACATACACAAATCAATAAATATAATATGTCACATTAACAAATGGAAGAATAAAAGCCATATGAAAGCATTTGATATTATACAATATCCTTTTATGATAAAAAACCTTAAGCAAAATGGACATTTTACACATAAGAAAAATGAGACAGTAGTCCATTTTCCTTCCTTCTGATTAACCTACGCTGAATCTCCTTATCCAGAAATGTGTGGAGCCCCAGCCACCTATGGCCAATCTTCAAGGAGGGTGATGGTGCTGTGAGAAAATTCCCTGTGATGAGACTCCAGAGTGACCCTGTCCAGGACACAGTGACCAAAAAGCTTGGTGAAACTAAGGACCAGCAGGCCAGAGTCCCTCCCTCAGGGAATCCCAAAGCTAAATACCTGGGAGCTCAGACAATAATGAGAAGAGCAGAAACAGTTTTTCAGGGAGGGAAGGGCCCCAGATGGCCAACTCAGCCCCCAGCTTGGGTTCAAACCCTACTGGGAGGGAGTGAATTACAGAGTAACCCTAGGCTTATCCTAGCCCGTTCTCTGGTGTCAAAGCCTACTCTTGGGTCAGACATCAACCTTCCAGTTGCCTCTACTCTGGACACCAGATTCCCTAGACATCAAGCAGCAGAATCAGTCCCAACAAGCAACAGGGATCATGTTTCCCAATGCAAGTAGAAAAGAGGCCACATGAAGCACCACAGCTCAGAAGCCCAAGAAGTGGGTCATGGGCCTCTGAACCACAATCCTCCTAATCAATAATTCCCGCCACCTCCTGGTAAAACCTAGCTCATGATTGAAACCAGATGCAGGCCTTGATGGGAAAGGTCCTGATGGAATTACTGAAGCAGGAAAGGAAAAGGCCATGGACATTGCCAAGACCAGCAAGAATGATCACAGGAGCTGCAAAGCAGGAGCTTCTGGGATCCTGTTGGCAACAAAGGCCCCCAGGAGCAAGCAGAAGCAGAAGCCAATGGCTGGGGAAGGTGGAGATGGTGCTGGTTCCCAAGAAAATGTCTCTAGGACTTTCAAGGGGAAATAACAAAGGAGTGCAAGTGGTAATGGCAAAGAAAAAAAGGTCCTCTGACTCCCACAGATCCAGGGACAAGCCATAAGTTGATTTGGGGATGCTGAAGATTAAAGGTGAAGGTCAAAGCAACCTGAAAACAAGGAGAAGCAATCTAAGAAGGAAAGACAAAATGCAGGACAAAATGGAAAAGAAGAAAGCAAAAAGAAAACCCTCATCCAAAATCCCCAAGACATCATCCAGGAGAAAAAGGAGATGGCAGACAAGTAGGTGTTGTGAGGGGTCTGTGGCACAAGTGCATAACCAAGTGGGGAGTATCCACATGTCTATGGACTGCAACTACAATTTTAACTCCAGTCTCTCACAGCAAAGTCTGGCCAGCCTCAGGGGCTGGATGCTGGACAAGCTAGTGCACCTTAAGGGAGGCTGGTCCAATGTGGAAGGGTGTCCTGAGCCCTTGACCTTACCCTACTTCTCCTAACACAGAATGTTTTGTACAGATGCACAGATGCACTCAGTGGGTAAGTGAGTGTGTGTGTGTGTGTGTGTGCATGTGTAGTTGTCAAAGCCAATGTGCCCAAAGACCTCAGGACTTCCTGTTACCCTGTTCTACTTTGTCTCTGACAGGTCCTCAGGATGTCTCCTTGGTTTCAGTTTTACCATTGTATTTTTTTAATAATTTGGAAAAAATCATTTAAAGAAAAAAAGCATTCAATATATTTGTCTAGCTGAACTTTAGAGCTCAACAACACAGCATGTTGTAAAAAATCACTTGCTTGACCTCATGATTTTTTGGCTGATGATGGGGAGCTGTGACTTGCTACCACCACACAGAATTGCAAGAGAGTATCATAACATAGAATATGAGCTTTGAAAAAAAATCAAAATTAAAACTGTGAATATGGCTTCTATTGAATATGTATCACATCTGTTCTGTGTATCAGGCACAGGAATGGAAACACATGTAGCCCATATGTACATGTGAGTGGAAGCGCTGGGAGGCCTACAGAGTCTGCACACACAGAGTTTGGAAAGAGAAAGGGAAATCAATGGGCTGGGATAAATACAGAAATTATAGCTTTAAGTGACTATATTAGAATAAAACACTAAAAATCAATCATCACAATTCTCTTTCAAGAATTAAAAAGAAAAAAATATGAAAATACATAGAATAAAGGCAAGCAAAAAGATAAAAGCAGATATGAAATGCTATTTTTTGGTTTTCTTTATACTCATAAGATTAACCCTACAGTAAGTAAAGAGTTCAATGTATATTATGAGGAGAAAAAAGTTCCTCAACTACAGAGACAAGGGCTGTAAACAATCATTGTAGCTCAAGATGTCAATTTCACTCCTATAGATTACATTTTAGATGCTCTGTTAGTTATGACAGATTGGCGAAAACATGGTATTTGTCTTTTTAGGACTGGCTTATTTCACTAGGGATAATGGTTTCAAGTTACATCCATTTTGTTGCAAAAGACAGGATTTCATTTTTTTTTTACCACTGATTAGTATTCCAGAGTGTATATATGCCATAATGTAAAATGCTTATTAAAGTGTACCACAAACACAGATATACTTTTTAATGTTAACAAAATGAATAAACCATGAATAAAAGTAATTAAGGAAACACAGGGAAAAGTAACACTAATGTCCAGTTTCAGTTATTAAAACAATTCTTTACAGAGAATATAGCCTAGTCAAAATGCTAGAAAAAATATTTTGTAAAGCTCAGGAGTAAAAAGTGGACCAGAGATAAAAATCAACTAAACTTTGGAAATCAAATTCCTACAACACAAATATAAATTTCCCAAATCCAATATAACAAACATAACATAGGAAAACTCCAAATTAAACTAAGCAAGTTGAATCACAATTTGAAGATTATAAACCAATAAAAAGTTACAGAAACAAAATTTCAGTTATAGAAATACAAAATATTCCAAACATTTAAGGAAAATAAAAGATACACTTTTATTTCCCAGACACACCATGGTAGAAATAAGCACAGAATATTTTCACGTTTTTTAGAAAGCCAGCATTACATTGATTATGATGCAAATTCACCAAAACTTGAAATGTGAATGAAGTATAAGCCTGTCTTTTAAAAACACATGCATATCTCCTTAGTAGTTTTATAATAAATGTAATACATATGAAAATAAAATGAATAACAAGTGAGATAGAAGAAAAAATGCAAGAGGTGGTTAACATTTTGAATAGGCCGTGTAGATTGTCCAGGTAGTTGAAAAATTCAAGAAAATCACATGACCATTTAGATTGAATGTTGAAAAGCATTTAAAAAATCAGTATGTAATTAAAAAAAACTTACTAGTTTTTTAGTAAAAATAAATTGTGGCTTCCTTACTCTATTCAAGGTTGTTTAAAAGGATCCTACAACAAACAACACAATTAATACGGGATCATTGACAGATTTCTCCCTCAAGAAACCTAGACCGTCTGACTCCACTGTCTCCAAATTCATCTTTTTTTATTCCATCTGCATTTATTCCAAATATAATTAATATATTCATACTGGAAAGTCAGGCATATGAAATTCACACATGCATTTGTCTTCATTAGCATAGAATTAGGGAACCTAATAATCCTCAATTCCAGGCTGTGGAACATTTCTTCCTTCCTTCCTTCCTTCCTTCCTTCCTTCCTTCCTTCCTTCCTTCCTTCCTTCCTTCCTTCCTTCCTTTTTTCTTTTTTTGTTTCCAGCTTCTTTCTTTCTTTCTTTCTTTCTTTCTTTCTTTCTTTCTTTCTTTCTTTCTTTCTTTCTTTCTTTCTTTCTTTCTTTCTTTCTTTTTCTTTTTTTGTTTCCAGCTTCTTACTGGAGGAGTAGTTGGGGGAGGGGGAAAAACAAAAGGAAAAAATAAGGTGTAAAATCAATTTCTAAGCAATAAAATCTCAGTATATTGGAGATCTTTATTTAGAGAGAATCCATAACATCTAAAAACAAGATCAATATTTTTAAAATCCACTAGATTACCAAGCACTGGCAAGAAACTAATAGAAGATATTAAAGGTCAGCAGGCAGAGTGGAAATATATATTTACAGGAGAAAAAAAAGGATTCAATTATGTGATGCCGTTAAGTATTCTTCAAATCATTATTAAAACATGATACAAATGGCCCAACAGAAAAATGAGCAGAAATACAAAGCGAAAGCCCCTAAGCCAAGAAGCAGAATTTTAACTCACCTGAAGCAGGTGACCGCAAGCTGCAGCCAGGATCCGCCTGCGAGAAGCACGGGGTGACCCCGGCGCAACCCCAGCGGGTGGCAGGTGCACCGATGGGAGAGGAGCACAGGAGGAGGGCAGGGGGCCGCTTCCCACCTCTCCTGATTCACACCAAGCACAGACCGGTTAGGGAGCCACGCCTTGGAGGATGCTGATTGGCTGAGTCTTTTGTGACGCTGTGTGCGCCCCCGTCCAATCAGGCATGGTGATGTCATCACGCGGGATCTTGACGTCACAGTGGTCTTAGAATTCCTCAGCAGAGCGAGGTCCTAGGAGAGGCCTGCACTGCTGCGAAGCTAAAGAGCCAAGTCGGCGTCTGCACTCTCCACCTTCACAAGCTGGGGGTCGCCGGGTACCTAGGAGCTGAGGACCGCGACATGGTGAGTGTGTGGGCCCGGGGGTCCCGACAGGGGGGAAGCAGAACTGGTGGAAGCCGCCTGGAACCCCTGACCCCCTCCCTGGCACCCGGGACCCATGACGCCCGGCCATACCAGGACACCCGGGACCCACGACGCCCAGCCTCTTCCTTGGCACCCGGGAACATCGACGCCCGGACCCTCCCTGGCACCTGAGAACCCGGACCCGTTCCCTGGTACCCGTGACCCCTGACATCCGGCCCCCTCCCTGGCACCCTGGATCCCCAGAGCCCAGTCCCTTCCCCGACGCCCAGCCCCTTTCCTAGCACCTATGACCCCAGACGCCCAGCCCCTCCCTGGCACCCGAGACCCCTGACCCCTTCCCTGGCACCTGTGACCCCCGACGCCCGGCCCTTCCCTGTCACTCTGGACCCCAGACACCCATCACCCTCCCTGTTACCTGGGACCTCCAACCCCCTCCCTGGCACCCATGACCCCAGACACCTGGCCTCTTCCCAACGTCCAAGATCTCCCTGGCTCCCAAGACCCCGACGCCCGGGCTCTTCCCTGGCAAATGGGACCCTCCATGCCCGACCCTCCCTGGCACCCGGGACACCCGATGTCCGGCCCATCCCTTCCACTCGGGACCTATGACGCTCAGCCTCCATCCTTGCACCCAGGACCTTGATGCCCGGCCCTTTCCCGGGCACCCAGGACCCTCAACGCCCAGCCTCTCCCTGGCACCCAGGACCCCAGGTGCCCAGCCCCTCCCTGGCACCCGTGACCCCCGACACCCGGCCTCTTTTCTGGCACCCTGGACCCCAGATGCCCAGCCCCTTCCCTGGTACCCAGGACCCAAGTCGCCCGGCTCCCTATTGGGCCCCGGGATCCCTGATGCATGGACTCCTCTTTGAAACCCGTGACCCCCGAAGCCCGGCCATCCTTGGCACCCAGACCCCTGATGCCTGACCCCTCCCTGACACCCGGGACACCCAACAACCTCCGTGGCACCCGTGGCCCCGATGCCCAGCCCCTCCCTATCTCTCAGGACCCCAGACGCCCAGCCCCCTCCCTGGCAACTGAGATGCCTGACCACTTCCCTGTCACTGGCACCCCTGACGCCTGGCCCCTCTATGGCACCCGGAACTCAATGCCCGACACCATCCTGGCACCTGGGACACCCAACAACCTCCTGGCACCCGGGACCCATGACACCCAGACTCTTCCCTGGCACCCGGGAAGAGTGCCTGGTTCCTCCCTGGCACCCAACAATCCCAACCCATTCCCTGGTACCTGTGACCCCTGATGTCTGACCCCCCCTGGCACCTCGGATCTTCAGAGCCCAGCCCCTTCCTGGCACCCAGGACCCCTGATGCCCAGTCCCTCCCTGGCACATGGGACCCTTGATGCCTGGCCCCTCCCTGGCACCCAATATACCCCACCCCCTCCCTGGCACCCTGGACCCCTGACTCCCAGCCCCTTCACTGGTACCTGAGACCCAAATCGCCTGGCTCACTTTTGAGCCCAGGGATCCCTGGCGCCTGGACCTCTCCTTGAAACGCATGAACCCCGACGTCCAGCCGCCTCCATGGCACCCATAACACCCGACGCCCAGCCCTCCCTGGCACCCGGACCCCTGAAGTCTGACCCCTCCCTGGTACCCGGGACCCCCAACTCTCTCGCTGGCCCCGTGATTCCCGACGCCAGGCCCCTCCCTGTCTCTCAGGACGCTAGACGCCCATCCCTCCCTGGCACCCGGGACACCTAATGACTGACCCCTCCCTGGCACCCGTGAACCCCGATGCCCGGCCCCTACCTGTCAGTGGGACCGAAGACACCCAGCCTCTTTCTGATACCCCGGACCCCTAACGCCTGGCCCCTTCCCTGGTACCTGGGACCCCTGACGCCAGTCCCCTTTCCAGGTATCTGGGACCCCCATTGCCCAGCTCCTTCTGGGCCCCATGACACCTGAAAACGTCCCTGACACCCATTACCCGCAATGTCCGGCGCCCTCTTCCTGGCACCCATGACCCCTGACACCTGTCCCCCTCCTTGACACCTGGGAACCCTGATGCCCAGCCTCTCCCCAGGCACACTGGAACCAAAATGCCCAGCCCCTTCCCTGGTACCTGGGACCCCCATCGCCTGGCTCCCTATTGGGCCCCAGGATCTCTGATGCGTGGACCTCTCCTTGAAACCTGAGACCCCCGACACCTAGCCATCCCTGGCACCCAGACCCCTGACGCCCATCCCATCCCTGGCACCCGGGATCCCCAACCCCGTCCCTGGCACCCACGACGCCTGGTCCGCACACTGTCTCTCAGGACCACAGACGCCCAGCCCCCTCCCTGGCAACCGAGATGCCTGACCCCTTCCCTGTCACTGGGACCTCTGAAGCCCGGCCCCTCTTTGGCACCCAAACCTCAACGCCTGACACCTCCCTGGCACCCGGGACCCCCAATAACCTCCTGGCACCTGGGACCCTTGACGCCCAGCCATACCAGGACACCTGGGACCCACAACACCAAGCCTCTTCCCTGGCACCCGGGACTGTCAACAGCCGGTCCCTCCCTGGCACCCGAGAACCACGACCCATTCCCTGGTACCCGTGACCCCTGACATCTGGCCTCCTCCCTAGCACCTCGAATCCCCAGAGCCAGGCCCCTTCCCTAACACCGGTCCCTCCCTGGCACCCAGGACCCCTGATGCGTGGCCCCTCCCTGGCACCCAAGACCCCCCACCCCCTCCCTGGCACCCTGGACCCCCAACACCCGGCCCCTTCCTGGCACCATGGACCCCTGACGCCCAGCCCCTTCACTGGTACCCGAGACCCAAATCGCCTGGCTCACTTTTGAGCCCAGGGATCCCTGGCTCCTGGACCTCTCCTTGAAACGCATGAACCCCGACGTCCAGCCACCTCCATGGCACCCATGACACTCGATGCCTAGCCCTCCCTGGCACCCATGAATCCCAATGCTGGCCCCTACCTGTCAGTAGGAACAAAGATGCCAGGCCCTTTCTGATACCCCAGACCCCTGACGCCAGTCCCCTTTCCAGGTACCTGGGACACCCATCGCCCAGCTCCCTCTGGGCCCCATGACACCTGAAAACTTCCCTGACACCCATTACCCACAATGTCTGGCCCCCTCCCTGGCACGTATGACCACTGACACCTGCCCCCGTCCTTGATACCCGGGAACCCTGACGCCCAGCCTCCCCCAGGCACACTGGAACCCCAACGCCCAGCCCCTTCCATAGTACCCGGGACCCCCATTTCCTGGCTCCCTGTTGGGCCCCAGGATCCCTGATGCGTGGACCCCTCCTTGAAACCTGAGACCCCCGAACCCTTGCCATCCCTGGCACCCAACCCCTGAGCCTGATGCCTCCCTGGCACCTGGGACCCCCAACCCTGTCTCTGACACCAGTGACCCAGGATGTCCAACCCCTCCCTGTCTCTCAGGACACCAGCCACCCAGCCCCCTCCCTGGAACCAAGACATTGACTCCCAGCCTCCTCCCTGGTACCCTGGATCATGACCCCTTCCCTGACATGCGATACCCCCGACGCCTAGCCCCCTCCCTGGCACACAGGACACTCAACACCTGGCCCCTCCTTGGCACCAGGGACCCCTATCGCCTGGCTCCCTCCTGGGCTTTAGGATCCCCAACACCTGGCCCCTCCTTGACACCAAGGACCCCTGACACACGGCCTGACCCCCAAAGCCCGGCCCCTCCCTGTTACTTGGGACCACAGACACGCGGCCCCCTCCCTGATACCTGTGACCCTCTATGTACGGCCACCTTCCTAGCACCCAGGACTCCCACTGACTGGCCCCTTCCCTGACACCCAGGACCCCCAACACCTGGCACCCTCCCTGTACCCAGGACCCCGATGCCCAGCACCTCCTTGGCACCCGGGACCCTCGACCCCTTCCCTGTCACTCAGGACCCCCGAGGTCTGGCCCCCTCCCTGGCACCTGGACCCCGATACCCAGTCCTTTCCTGGCACCTGGGGCCCTTGAACCCCTCCTTGGCACCCATGGCCCCAGACATCCAGCATCTTCCCTGATACATTGACACCCCGCCTCTTCCCTGGCACCCAGGACCCTCGACGACCAGCTCCTTCCTTGGAACTCAGGACCCCCATCGCCCAGCACCCTCCCTGTCTCTCCAGACCCCTGATGTCTGGCCTCCTCCCTTGCACCCTAGACCCTGACGCCTTCCCTGGCACCAAGGAACCGCAACACCCATCCCCTCTCCGGCTCCGGGACACCTGATGCAAGTCCCCTCCCTGACGCCTGGGAACCCCGACCCATTCCTGGCACTCGGGACCCACGTTGCCCAGCCACCTCGCTGGCACTCAGGAACACTGGGCCCAGAACCTTCCCTGGCACCCAGGACCCCGATGCTTGGCCCCTCCCTGGCACCAGGACCACCCAACCCCTTCCCTGACACCCAAGACACCCGATGTCCAGCCCCCTCCCTGGCACCCAGGACCCTCAACACCCGGTCCCCTCCCTGACACCCAGGAACACTGCTGCCGGGCCCCTTCTGTGGCACCCAGGACCCACAAGACTCGGCCACCTCCCTGGCATCCAGGACTCCCACCAGCCGGCCCCTTCCATGCAACCAGGACCCTGACACCGGGTGCCTCCCTGGCACCAGGGACCACTAACCCCCTCCCCGGCACCCATGACCTCAAAGTCTGGCCTCCACCCTGGCTCCTGTGACCCCCAAAGTCTGGCACCCTCCCTGGCACCCAAGACCTCCAACACCCAGCCCATTCCCCAATGCACAACCCATTCCCTGGTACCCGGGACCCACACCATCCAGCCCCTTACTGGGCACCCGGGACTCCCGACGTCGGACTCTTCACTGTCACTGGGGACACGACACCAGATGTCAGGCCCCCTTACTGGCACCAGGGACCCCAGAAGCCCGGGCCCCTCCTGGGCATCTGGGACACCCGACATCCAGCCCCTCCCTGTCACTCAGGACCCCAGACGCCCTGCCCCCTCCTTGTTACCTGGGATGCCTGACCCCCTCCCTGTTTCTGGGGATGCCCAACCCCCTCCCTGGTGCCCATGACCACAGACACCTGGTCCCTTCCCGACACCCAGCATCTCCCTGGAACCCGAGAATCTGATGCCAGGCCTCTTACCTGGCAACCGGTACCCTCGATGCCAGGCCCTTCTCTAGCACCCGGGACCCTGACACCCGGCCTCTTCCCTGCACCCGGGACCCTCGACACCCAGCCCCTACCTGACACCTGGGACCCCTGATGCCCAAACCTTCACTATCATCTGAGATCCCTGACCCCCTCCCTGGCACCTGTGACCCCCAATGCCCAGCCCCTTCCCTGGTACCTGGGACCCAAAACGCCCAGTTCCCTTCTGGGCCCCAGGATCCCTGATGCCTGGACCCCTCCTTGAAACACATGACCCCCGATGCCTAGCCATCCCTGGCACCCAGACCCTTGATTCCTGACCCCTCCTTGACACCTGGGACCCCCAACCCCCTCACTGGTACCTGTGGCCCCAACGCCTGACCCCTCCCTGTCTCTCAGCCCCCTCCCTGGCAACCGAGATGCCTGACCACTTCCCTGTCACCAGGACCCCTGATGCCCGGCCCCTCTCTGGCACCCAAACCTCAATGCCTGACACCTCCCTGTCACCCAGGACACCCAACAAACTCCCTGGCACCCATGACCCCTGACTCCCAGGCCCTTCCTGTAATTTGGGACCTCAGACACCCAGCACCCTCCCTGGCAACCGATGCCTGACCACTTCCCTGTCACCAGGACCCCTGATGCCCGGCCCCTCTCTGGCACCCGGAACTCAATGACCCCCAACTTCCGGCCCCTCCCAGTCACTTGGGACCCCAGACGCTCAGCCCCCTCCTTGACACTCAGAACCTCTGACCCCTTCCCTGACACCCGGGACCACCAACACCCTTCCCCCTCTCTGGCACCCAGGACCCTCAATGCCCAGCCCCTCCATGGCTCCTGGAACCTCCAACCCCTTCCCTGGCACCCGGGACCCCTGACACCCAGTCCCTTCCTTGGCACCAGGGACCCCCATCACCCGGCTCCCTACTGTGCCCCTGAATCTGCAATGCCTGGCCCCTCCTTCCACCCAGGAACCCTGACGCCTGGCTTCCTCCTTGACACCCATGACCCCCCGACATCCGGCCCCCTCCATGACACCCATGAAGCCTGGCACCTGGCCCCCTCCTTGTCACCCAGGAGCCCTGACACTTGGCCTCCCCTGGCACCCTGGACCCCCAATGCCCAGCCCCTTCCCTGGTGCCCAGGACCCCATTGCCTGGCTTCCAAATGGGCCCCAGGATCCCTGACGCCTGGCCCCCTCCTTGACACCCATGACCGCTTAAGCTGGCCCCCTCCCTGGCACTCAGGACACTCAACGACCGGCCCTTCCCTGGCACCTTGGACCCCCGACGCCTTACCCCTCCTTGTCACTTGGGACCGCAGAAGCCCGGATCCCTCCTGGCTCCCGTGACTCCCAATGTCTGGCCCCATTCATGGCACCCAGGGACCCTGCCGCCCAGCCCTTTCCATGGCACCCAGGACCCCCGAGGCCCAGTCGCCTTCTTGAGACCCAGGACTCCCACCGCCCAGCTCCTTCTCTGGTACCCAGGACACCCAAAGCCCGGCCCCTTTTTTGCACCCAGGACTCTGATGCCCAGCACCTTCCTAGCACCCGAGACCCCCGACCCCCTCCCTGGAACCCACGACCCCCAATGCCCGGCCCCCTCCCTGCACCCGGGACCCTGACGTCCAGATCCATCCCTCACACTCTGGACGTTGACATCAGCCTCTTCCCAGGCACCAGGGACCCTCGACACCCTCCCTGGCACCCGTTCCCCCATCGCCATGCCCTCCCTGGCATTCGAGACCCCCAACATCAGGCCCCCTCCCTGGCACCCCTGATCCCCAATGCCCGGACCCATCCCCAATGCCCAGCCCCTTCCCTGGTACCTGGGACCCCCATCACCTGGCCTCCTCACTGTCTCTCAGGACCCCAGAAGCCTAGGCCCCTCCTGGGCACCTGGGACCCCCATCACCCGGCCCCCTCCCTGTCACTTGGGACCCCTGACACCCAGTCTCTTCCCTTGCAGCCAGTACCCCTGATGCTGAGCCCCTTCCCTGGCACACAGGACCCTCGACACCTGTCCTCTCCCTGGCACCCTGGACACCTGATGCCCAGCCCCTCCCTTGCACCCAATGTCCAGCGACTCCCATTCACTCAGGACCCATGATGCATGGCCTCCACCATTTTACCCAGGACCCCTGATGCCCGGCCCTTTCCCTGACACCCAGGACCCTCGACACCCGGCCCCTCCCTGGCACCCAGGACCCCTGATGCCCAAATCCTCCCTGGAACCCAAGACCCTGACCCCTTCCCTGACACCTGTGACCCCCGACGCCTGGGCCCCTCCCTGGCACCTGTGACCCCTGACACCTGCCCCTCTCCTTGACACCCAGGAACCCATATGCCAGCCAACTCCCTGGAACCCTGGACCCCTGACACCCAGCCCCTTCCCTGGTACCCAGGACCCAAATCACCCGGCTAACTCCTGGGACCAGGAATCCCTGATGCCTGGACCTCTCCTTGAAACCCATGAACCCCAACGTCCAGCCACCTCCAAGGCACCCATGACACCCGACGCTCGTCCCTCCCTGGCACCCGGATCCCTGAAGTCCGACCCCTCCCTGGCACCTGGGACCCACAATCGCCTCCCTGGCACCTGTAACTCCCAACACCTGGCCCCTCCCTGGCACCTGGGACTCCCGAACACCCCCTGGCACCCGTGAACCCTGATGCCCAGCCCCTCCCTGGCAGTGGGACCGCAGAAGCCAGGCCCTTTTCTGGTACCCAGGACCCCCATCGCCCAGTTCCCTCTGGGACCCATGACACCTGAAAACTTCCCTGACACCCGTTACCCCCAAGTCCTGCCCCCACCTTGGCACCTATAACCCCTGACACCTGCCCCCCTCCTTGACACCCAGGAACCCTGAGGTCCGGCCTCCACCCAGACACACTAAAAACCCCAACACCCAGCCCCTTCCCTGGTACCTGGGACCCTCATCGCCCAGCTCCCTATTGGGCCCCAGGATCCCTGATGCATGGACCCCTCCTTGAAACCTGTGACCCCTAAAGCCCGGCTATCCCTGGCACCCGGACTCCTGATGCCCTACAAATCCCTGGCACCTGGGATCCCCAACCCTGGGCCTGGCACCTGTGAATCATGATGCCCAGGCTCTCCCTGTCTCTCAGGACCCCAGACGCTCAGCCCTCACCCTGGCACCCAGAACAATGACACCTGGCCTCTTCCCTGGTACCCGGGACCATGACCCCTTCCCTGACACACAGTACCCCCAATGCCCGGCCCCTCCCTGGCACCCGGGACTCCTGATGGCCAGCCCCTTCCCTGGCACCTGGGACCCTGAGGCCAGGCACTTTCCTGGTACCCAGGACCCCTATCGCTGAGCTCCCTCCTGGGCTCCAGGATCCCCAACACCTGGTCCCTCTTTGACACCAAAGACCCCTGACGCACGGCCTCCTCCCTGGCACCCGTGACCCCCAACACCTGGCACCCTTCTTGTCACCCGGGAATTCTGACGCTCGCCCACCCCCGGCACACTGGACCCCTGACGCCGAGCCCCTTCCTTGATACCCTGGACCCCCATCACCCAGCTCCCTACTGGGCCCCAGGATCCCTGATGCCTGGCCCCCTCCTTGACACCTGTGACCCGTGTTGCCCAGCCCACACCCTGGCACCCAGGACCTTTGAGGCCCAGACCCTCCCAGGCACCTAGAATGTCGACTCCTGGCCTCTTCCCTGGTACCCGGGAAACCTGACCCCTTCCCTGACACTTGGGATCCCTGATGCCAGGCTCCCTCCCTGGCACCCAGGACCCTCAACACATGGTCCTTCCCTGGCACCTGGGACCCCTGAAACCTGCCCCTCCCTGGCACCTGGGACCCCTGACACCTGACCCCTCCCTGCCACCCAGGACACCTGATGTCTGGCCCCCTCTCTGGCACCCAGGACCCTCAATGCCCGGTCTCCTCCCAGGCACATAGGAACCCCCGAAGCCCGGCCCCTCCCTGTTACTTGGGACCACAGACTCCCGGCCCCTTCCCTGACACCCATGACCCACTATGTCCGGCCCCTTCCCTGTCACCCAGAACTCCAAACACCCGGCCCCCTCCCTACACCCGGGACCCTGATGCCCAATACCTCCCTGGCACCTGGGACCCTCGACCACTTCCCTGTTACTCAGGACCCCTGAGGTCTGGTTCCATCCCGGCAGCTGGACCCCGAAGCCTAGCCCTTCCCTGGCACCCGGGTCCCTGGACCCCCTCCCTGGTCCCGTGACCCCAGACATCCGGGCCTCTCCCTGATACCCTAGACATTGATGCAGAGCACCTCCCTGGCACCTGTGATCCCCAAACCCCTCTCTGGAACCCGTGACCCCCAATGCCCTGCCCACTCCTTTCATCCGGGACCCCGACATCCAGATCCATCCCTGGCACTCTGGACGTTGACACCCAGCCTCTTCCGGGGACCTGGGACCCTCGATACCCTCCCTTGCACCCATAACCAAGTCGCCTGGCCCTCCCTGTCATTCGAGACCCCCGACATCCAGCCCCTTCCTGGAAACCCTGATCCCCGACGCCCAGCTCCTTTCCCGATGCCCAGCTCCTTCCCTGGTACCCAGGACCCCCATCAACCAGCACCCTCCCTGTCTCTCCAGACCCCTGATGTCTGGCCTCCTCCCTTGCACCCTAGACCCTGACGCCTTCCCTGGCACCAAGGAACCGCAACATCCATCCCCTCTCCGGCTCCGGGACACCTGATGCCCATCCCCTGCCTGGCACCCAGACCCCCGACTACTTCCTGGCTCCTGGGACCCATGTCACCCAGCCCCCTCACTGGCACTCAGGAGCACTGGGCCCAGATCCTTCCCTGGCACCCAGGACCCCGACACCTGGCCCCTCCCTGGCACCCAGGACCCCGGACCCCCTCCTGGGCACCAGGGACACCTGATATCCGGACCCTCCCTGGCACCCAGGACCCTCAACACCCGGTTCCCTCCCTGGCACCCGGGACCCTGACGCCTGGCCCCTCCCTGGCACCCAGGAAACCTGCCACCTGGCTCCTTCTGTGGCACCCAGGACCCACAAGGCTCGGCCACCTCCTTGACATCCAGGACTCCCACCACTGGGCCCCTTCCATGCACCTCCCTGGCACCCGGGACCACTGACCCCCTCCCTGGCACAAATGACCTTGAAGTCTGGCCTCCACCTGGCTTCCATGACCCCTGAAGTCTGGCACCTTCCCTGGCACCCCAGGCCCCCAATGCCCAGCCCATTCCCCAATGCACAACCCATTCCCTGGTACCCGGGACCCACACCATCCAGCCCCTTACTGGGCACCCGGGACTCCCGACACCAGACCCTTCACTGTCACTGGAGACCCCAGACGCGAGGCCCCCTCACTGGCACTGGGGACCCATGACGCCCAGCCCCTTCCCTGGCACCCAGGCCCCTTGACACCCGGCCCTCCCTGGCACCTGGGACTCCTGATGCCTGGCCCTCTATGTCACTTGGGACCCCCAACTTCCAGCCCCTTTCCCAGGCACCCGGGATCCCTGACACCCAGCCCCTTCCCTGATGACCAGCCCTTCCTTGCTACCTGGGACCCCCATCGCCTGGCCCGCTTCCTGTCTCAGGAGACCCCAGAAGCCCAGGCCCCTCCTGGGCATCCAGGACACCTGATGTCCAGCCCCTCCTTTCTTTCTTTTTTTTTTTGACAGGCAGAGTGGACAGTGAGAGAGAGAGACAGAGAAAGACCAGCCCCTCCCATTCACTTGGGACCCCTGACGCCTGGCCTCCTCCCTTGCACCCAGGATCCCTGATGCCTGATCCCTTCCCAGGCACCAAAAACCCTCGATGACCAGCCCCTTTCTGGCACGTGAGACCCCTGACACCTGACCTCTCCCTGACACCCAGGACACCCGACCCCATACCTGGCACCCATGAACCCAGATGCATGGTCCCTTCCTGTACTCGGGACCCCAGAAGCCCTGCCTCTTCCCTGGCTTCCAGGACCCACGACGCCCAGCCTCTTCCCTGGTACCCAGGACCCAAATTGCCTGGCTCCCATCTGGAACCAGGGATCCCTGATGCCTGGACCCCTCCTTGAAACCCGTGACCCCGAAGCCCAGCCATCCCTGCTACCCAGACCCCTGATGCCCGACAACTCCCTGGCACCTGGGAGCCCCAATCCCCTCCCTGGCACCCATGAACCATGACACCTGGCCCCTCCCTGTCTCTCAGGATCCCAGATGCCCAGCCCCCTCCCTGACAACCTGAACATCGATTCCTGGCCTCTTCCCTGGTACCCGGGACCATGACCCCTTCCCTGACACACAGTACCCCCAATGCCCGGCCCCTCCCTCGCACCCGGGACCCCTGATGGCCAGCCCCTTCCCTGGCATCCGGGACCCTGAGGCCAGGCCCCTTTCCTGGTACCCAGGACCCCTATTGCTGAGCTCCCTCCTGGGCTCCAGGATCCCCAACACCTGGTCCTTCTTTGACACCAAGGACCCCTGACACATGGCCTCCTCCCTGGCACCCGTGACCCCCGACATCTGGCCCCCTTCTTGTCACTCAGGAATGCTGATGCTCGCCCACCCCTGGCACACTGGACCCCTGACGCCGAGCCCCTTCCCTGATACCCTGGACCCCCATCACCCAGCTCCCTACTAGGCCCCAGGATCCCTGATGCCTGGCCCCCTCCTTGACACATGACCCATGTCGCCCAGCCCACGGGCTGGCCCCCTTGGACCTTAGAAGTCCAGACCCACCCTGGCACATGGAACGTCGACTCCCGGCTTCTTCCCTGGTACCTGGGACCATGACCCCTTCCCTGAAACACAGTACCCCCGATGCCCGGCCCCTCCCTCGCACCTGGGACCCCTGATGGCCGGCCCCTTCCCTGGCACCTGGGACCCTGAGGCCAGGCCCCTTTCCTGGTACCCAGGACCCCTATTGCTGAGCTCCCTCCCAGGCTCCAGGATCCCCAACACCTGGCGCCTCTTTGACACCAAGGACCGCTGACACACGGCCTCCTCCCTGGCACCCGTGACCCCCGATACCTGGCCCCCTTCTTGTCACTCATGAATGCTGATGCTCGCCCACCCCCAGCACACTGGACCCCTGACGCCGAGTCCCTTTCCTGATACCCCAGACCCCCATCACCCAGCTCCCTACTGGGCCCCGGGATCCCTGATGCCTGGCCCCCTCCTTGACACATGACCCATGTCGCCCAGCGCACTCCCTCGCACCCAGGACCTTAGAAGTCCAGACCCACCCTGGCACCTGGAACGTCGTCTCCCGGCATCATCCCTGGTACCTGAGAAACCTGACCCCTTCCCTGACACTCGGGATCCCTGATGCCAGGCCCACTCCCTGGCACCTGGGACCACTGACCCCCTCCCTGGCACCCATGACCTCAAAGTCCAGCCTCCACCCTGGATCCCGTGACCCCCAAAGTCTGGCTCCCTCCCTGGCACCCCAGACTCCCAACACAAGCCCACTTCCCTGATGCCCAACACATTTGCTGCTACCTGGGACCCACACCATCCAGCACCTTTTCAGGCACCCAGGACTCCCGATGCCCGATCCCTCACTATCACTGAGGGCCCCAGACGCCAGGCCCCCTTACTGGCACCAGGGACCCAGGATGCCCGGCCCTTCCCCGACACCTTCCCTGACGCCCCACCCTACCTGACACCTGTGACTTCTGACACCTGGCCCTCCATGTCACTTGGGACCCCCAACTTCCAGCCACTTTCCCAGGCACCCGGGATCCCAGACGCCCAGCCCCCTCCTTGTTACCTGGGATGCCCGACCTCCTCCCTGTTTCCGGGGACACCCAACCCCCTCCCTGGTGCCCATGACCCCAGATGCCCGACCCCTTCCCCGAAACCCAGCATCTCCCTGGAAACCAAGAATCTGACACCAGTCCTCTTTCCTTGCAACTAGGATCCTCGATGCAAGACCCCTCCCTGGCACCCAGGACCCTGACACCCGGCCTCTTCCCTGGCAACTGGGACCCTCGATGACCAGCCCTTCCCTGGCACCCAGGACCCCTGACACTTGGCCCTTCCATGGCACCTGGGACTCCCAATACCCGGCCTCTTTTCTGGTACCCTGGACCCCAGATGCCCAGTCCTTTCAGGACCCAAATCACCCGGCTTCCTATTGGGCCCTGGGATCCCCGACGCGTGTACCCCTCCTTGAAACCCATGACCCCTGAAGCCCAGCCATCCCTGGCACCCAGACCCCTGATGACCGACCCTTCCTGGCACCTGGGACCCCCAACCCCCTCCCGGGCACCCGGGACCCCCAACCCCCTCCCAGGCACCTGTGACTCCCAACGCCTGGCCCCTCCCTGCCTCTTGGGACCCTAGACGCCGGGCCCCTCCCTGGCACCTGGGACACCTAACGCCCAACCCCTCCCTGGCTCCCGGGACTCCCGACACCCTCCCTGGCACCCATGAACCCCGATGCCCGGCCCCTCCCTGTCAGTGGGACCACAGACGCCTGGCCCCTTTCTGATACCCTGGGCCCCTGACACCCGGCCCCTTCCTTGTCACCTGGGACTTGTGATGCCATGCCCCTTTCCAGGTACCTGGGATCCCCATCACCCGGCTCCCTACTGGGCCCAAGGATCCCTGACATGTGGATCCCTGAGTTTTTGACCTGAAAACTTTCCTGGCACCAGTTACCCCCAGTGTCCGGTTCCCTCCCTGGCACCTGTGACCCCTGACACCTGCCCCCCTCCTTGACACCCGGGAACCCTGACGCCCAGCCTCCTCCCAGGCACACTGGAACCCCAATGCCCAGCCCCTTCCCTGCTACCTGGGGCCCACATCGCCCGGCTCCCTATTGGGCCCCAGGATCACTGAGGCGTGGACCCCTCCTTGAAACCCATGACCCCCAAAGCCTGGCGTCCCTGGCACCCAGAACCCTGACACCCGACCCTTCCCTGGCACCCAGAAACCCCAACCCCCTCCCTGGCATCCATAACCCATGACGCCCAGCCCCTCAATGTGTCTCAGGATCCCAGACCCAGCCCCCTTTCTGGCACCCAGGACCCTTGATGCCCAGCCTCTTCCATGGCACCCTGGACCCCTGACAACCTCCCTGGCACATGGGACCCCCAAAACCCGGCCCCTCCCTGTTACTTGGGACCGCAGAAACCTGGCCCCCTCCTTGACACCCATGACCCCCTATGTCCGGCCATCTTCCTGACACCCAGGACTCCCACTGCCTGACCCCTTCCCTGGTGACCAGGATCCTCAACACCCGGCACCCTCCCTGCACCCAGGATCCCGACAACCAGCACCTCCCTGACACCGGAGACTCTTGACCTCTTGTCTGGCCCCCTCCCTGGCACCAGGACACCAATGCCCAGCCCCTCCCAGCACCTGGGACCCTCGACACCCTCCCTGGCACCCATGATGCCAGGCATCCGGTCCCCTCCCTGACACCCTAGAAGTTGATGCCCCACCTCTTCCCTGGCACCCGGGACTCTTGACGCCCATCCCCTCTCTGGCACCCATGACCTCGAAGTCTGGCCCTGGCTCCCGTGACCCCCGAAGTCTGGTACCCTCCCTGCCACACCAGACTCCCAACACCCGGCCACATCCCTGAAGCCCAACACATTCCCTGCTACCCGGGACCCACACCATCCAGCCCCTTACTGGGCACCCGGGACTCCCAATGCCCGGTCTCCCACTATCACTGGGGACCCCAGACGCTAGGCCCCCTTACTGGCACCAGGGACCCATGATGCCCAGCCCTTCCCTGGCACCCAGGACCATTGACGCCCGGCCCTACTTGGCACCTGTGACTCCCGACGCCTGGCCCTCCATGTCACTTGGGACCCCCGACTTCCTGCTCCCACCCAGGCACCCGGGATCCCTGACACCCGGCCCTTTCCATGATGCCCAGCCCTTCCCTGGCACATGGGACCCCTGACGCTTGGCCCCTCCCTGTCATCCAGGACCACTGATGCCCGGCCCCTACCTGGCACCCGTGACCCCCAACGCCCGGCCACTTTTCTGGCATCCTGGACCCCGATGCCCAGCAGCTTCCCTGGTACCCAGAACCCAAATCGCCTGGCTCCATATTGGGCCCAGATTCACTGAGGCGTGGAACCCTCCTTCAAACCCGTGACCCCCGAAGCCCGGCCATCCCTGCTACCCAGACCCCTGATGACCGACCCCTCCCTGGCACCTGGGAACTCCAACCCCCTCCCTGGCACCCATGACCCACAACGGCCAGCCCCTCCCTGTCTCTCAGGACCCCAGATGCCCAGCCCCCTCTGGCACCCAGAACATTGACTCTCGTCAGCCTCTTCCCTGGTACCCGGGACCATGACCGCTTCCCTGACACATGGTACCCCGGATGCCTGGCCCTCCTTGATACCCAAGACCCTCGATGACTGGCCCCTTCCCTGGCACCCGGGAAAAAGGAAGCCCGGCCCCTCCATTTTACTTGGAACCGCAGACACCCGGTCCCCTCCCTGACACCAGTTATCCCCTATGTCCAGCCCACTTCCTGGCACCCAGGACTCCCGCTGCCCGGACTCTTCCCTGGCACCCGGACCCCAATGCCCAGCCACTCCCTGGCACCTGGGACCCTCGACACCCTCCATGGCACCTATGACCCTAGATATCTGGCATCATCCCTGACACCCTAGATGTTGACACCCCACCTCTTCCCTGGCACCCAGGGCCCACGACACCCCCGTAACACAGCCTGCCCTGTCACTCAAGACCCCAGACGTCCAGCCCCCTCCCTGGCAACCCTGATCCCTGTCGCCCAGCTCCTTCCCCGACGCCCAGCTCCTCCCTGGTACCCAGGACCCCCATCACCCAGCCCCCTCCCTGTCTCTCTGGACCCCTGATGCCTGGCCTCCTCCCTCCCACCTTGGACCCCTGATGCCCGGCGCCTTCCCTAGCACCAAAGACCCTCGACTCCCGTCCCCTCCCTGGCACCCAGGACGCCTCATGGTCATCCCCTCCCTGGCACCTGGGACCCCCGATCACTTCCGGGCACCCGGGACCCACGTCACCCAGCCCCCTCCATGGCACTCAGGAACACTGGGCCCAGATCCTTCTATGGCACCTGGGACCCCTGATGCCAGGCCCCTTTCCAGGTACCTGGGACACCCATCACCCAGCTCCCTCTGGGCCAGGGGACACCTGAAAACTTCCCTGACACACGTTACCCCCAACGTGTGGAACCCTCCCTGGCACCCATGACCACTGACACTTGCCCCCCTCCTTGACACCCCAGAGACCTGATGCCCAGCCTCCCCCAGGGCACACTGGAACCACAACGCCAGCCCCTACCGTATTACCTCGGACCCCCATCGCCCAGCTCCCTATTGGGCTCCAGGATCCCTGACGCGTGGACCTCTCCTTGAAACCTGTAGCCCCCGAAGCCCGGCCATCCCTGGCACCTGGACCCCTTATGCCCGAACCCTCCCTGGCACCCAGAAACCCCAACCCTCTCCCTGGCACCCATAACCCACGACGCCCAGCCCTTCAATGTGTCTCAGGACCCCAGACGCCCAGCCCCCTCCCTGGCACCCTGAACATTGACTCCTGGTCTCTTCCCTGACACTCGGTACCCTTGACCCCTTCCTGTTACTCAGGACCCCCGAGGTCTGGACCCCTCCCTGACACCAGGACACCTACGCCCAGCCCCTCCCAGCACCTGGGACCCTCGACACCCTCCCTGGCACCCGTGATGCAAGACATCCAGTCCCCTCCCTGACATCCTAGAAGTTGATGCGCCCCACCTCTTCCCTGGCACCCAGGACCCTTGACGCCTGTCCCCTCTCTGGCACCCATGACCTCGAAGTCTGGCCTCCACCCTATTCCCGTGACCTCTGAAGTCTGACCCCCTCCCTGGTACCCCAGACCCCCAACACCCGGCCACTTCCAATTTGCCCAACACATTCCCTGCTACCCGGGACCCACATCATCTGGCCCCTTACCAGGCACCCGGGACTCCTGATGCCCAGCCCCTCACTATCACTGGGGACCCCAGACTCTAGGCCCCCTTACTGGCACCAGGGACCCATGATGCCCGGCCCCTTCCCTGGCACCAGGGATCATTGATGCCCGGCTCTACCTGGCACCTGTGACTCCCAACGTCTGGCCCTCCATGTCACTTGGGACCCCCGACCTCCGGCCTCCTCCCAGGCACCCGAGTTCCCTGACACCCGGTCCCTTCCCTGATGCCCAGCCCTTCCCTTGTACCAGGGACCCCCATTGCCTGGCACTCTCCCTGTCTCTGGGGACCCCAGAAGCCCAGGCCCCTCCTTGTTACCCTCTCCCTGGTGCCCATGACCCCCAGATGTCCGGCCCCTTCCCCGAAACCCAGCATCTCCCTAGAACCCAAGAATCTGATTCCAGGCCTCTTCCCTTGCAACTAGGATCCTTGATGCAAGGCCCCTCCCTGGCACCCGGGACCCTGACATCTGGCCTCTTCCCTGGCAACTGGGACCCTGATGCCTGGCCCCTCCCTGGCACCCGTGACCTCTGATGTCTGGCCTCTTTTCTGGCACCCTGGACACCAGATGCCCAGCCCTTTCCCAGGACCCAAATCGCCCAGCTCCTTATTGAGCCCCGGGATCCCTGATGTGTGGACCCCTCCTTGAACCCATGACCCCCAAAACCCCGGCATTCAGAAACCCTACACCCAAACCCTTTCTGGCACCCAGGACCCCCAAACACCTCCCTGGCACCCGTGGCCCCAATGCTAGGCCCCTCACTGTCTCTCAGGACTCCAGACACCCAGCCCCATCCTGGCAACTGAGATGCCTGACCGCTTCCCTGTTACCAGAACCCCTAAAGCCCGGCCCCTCTCTGGCACCCAAATCTCACTGCCCGACACCTCCCTGGCACCCCGGACACCCAACAACCTCCCTGGCACCCGGGACTCATGACGCCTGGCCATACAAGGACACCCGGGACCCACAACGCCCAGCCTCTTCCCTGGCACCCGGGACTGTTGACTCCCGGTCCCTCCCTTGCACCCAAGAACCCTGACCCCGTTCCCTGGTACCCGTGACCCCCGATGTTTGGCCCCCTCCCTGAAACCCCAGATCCCTGGAGCCCAGCCCCTTCCCCGACGCCCGGCCCCTCCCTGGCACCCCGGACCTCTGATGCCCAAACACTCCCTGGCACCCAAGACACCTGACTCTTTCCCTGGCACCCGTGACCTCCAATGCCTGGCCCCTCCCTGGCACCCTGGACCCCTGATGCCCAGCCCCTTCCCTGGTACCCAAGACCCAAATCACCGGGCTCCCTCCTGGGCCCAGGGATTCCTGACGCCTGGACCCCACCTTGAAACCCATGAACCCCGACGTCCAGCCGCCTCCATGGCACCTGTGACACCCGATACCTGGCCCTCCCTGGCACCTGGACCTCTGAAGCCCGACCCATTCCTGGCACCCGGGACCCCCAAACCGCTCCTGGGCACCCATGACTCCCAGCGCCCAGCCCAGCCCTGTCTCTCAGGACCCTAGACGCCCGGCTCCCTATTGGGGCCCAGGATCACTGATGCGTGGACCCCTCCTTGAAACCCGTGACCCCCGAAACCCGGCCATCCCTGGCACCCAGACCCCTGATGCCCAACCCCTCCCTGGCACCTGGGACCCCCAACCCCATCCCTGGCACCCATGAACCCACGACGCCCAACCCCTCCCTGTCTCTCAGGACCCTAGACGCCCAGCCCCCTCCCTGGCACCCGGAACATTGACTCCCAACCTCTACCCTGGTACCCGGGACCCATTACCACTTCCCTGACATGCAATACCCCCGACACCCAGCCCCCTCCCTGGCACCCAGGACTCTCGATGCCCGGTCCCTCCCTGGCACCCGGGAACCTGGAAGCCCGGCCCCTCCCTATTACTTGGAACCGCAGACACCCAGCGCCTTCCCTGACACCCATGACCCCCTATGTTCCTGGCACCCAGAACTCCTGCTGCCCAACCCCTTCCTAACACCCTGGACCCCCAACACCCAGCCCCCTCCCTGTACCTGGGACCCCGACGCCCGGCACCTCCCTGGCACCCGGGACCCTAACCCCTTCTGTCACCTGGGACCCCCAAGGTCTGGCCCCCTCCCTGGCACGCGGACCCAGATGCCTAGCCCTTCCCTGGCACCTGGGACCCTCGAACCCCTCCCTTTCACCCGTGACCCCAGACATCCGGCATCCTGCCTTACACCCATAGACGTTGATGCCCCGCCTCTTCCCTGGCACCCTGGACCCTCGACTGCCGGCCCCACCCTGGCACCATTCCCTGGCCCGTTCTGTCACTCAAGACCTCAGACGTCTGGCCCCCTCCCTGGCAACCCTGATCCCCATCGCCCAGCTCCTTCCATGACGCCCAGCTCCTTCCCTGGTACACAGGACCCCCATCACCCAGCCCCCTCCCTGTCTCTCTGGACCCCTGATGTCTGGCCTCCTCTCTTGCACCCTGGACCCCTGACACCCGGCTCCTTCCCTGGCACCAAGGACACTCAATGCCCGTCCCCTCCCTTGCACCTGGGACCCCCGGCCCCTTCCTGGCACCTAGGACCCACGTCACCTGGCCCTCTCACTGGCACTCAGGAACACTGGGCTCAGATCCTTCCCTGGCACCCGGGGCCCTGATGCCTGGCCCCTCACTGGCACCCGGGACCCCCAACCCCTTCCCTGACACTAGGGACTACTGATGTCTGGCCCCGTCCCTGGCACCCAGGACCCTCAACACCCGGCCCCCTCTCTGACACCCAGGAACCCTGCCACCTGGCCCCCTCCCTGGCACCCAAAACCCTACCGCACAGCCCCTTCCGTGGCACCCAGGACCCATGAGACTTGGCCGCCTCTTTGGAACCCAGGAATCCCACCTCCCGGCCCCTTCCATGCACCCAGGACCCTGATGCCAGGTACCTCCCAGGCACCCGGGACCACTGACCTCCTCCCTGGCACCCATGACCTCAAAGTCTGGCCTCCACCCTGGCTCCCGTGACCCCCAAAGTCTGACCACCTCCCTGGCATCCCAGACCCCCAACACCCAGTCTATTCCCCAACGGCCAACCCATTTCCTGGTACCCGGGACTCACACCATACAGCCCCTTCCAGGGCACCTGGGACTCCCTATGCCTGGCCCCTCACTGTCACTAGGGACCCCAGATGCCAGGCCCCCTCACTGACACCAGGGACCCATGACACCTGGCCCCTTCCCTGGCACCCAGGACCCTTGGCACCCAGCCCTCCCTGGCACCTGTGACTTCTGTTGCTTGACCCTCATCATCACTTGGGACCCTTAACCTCTGGCTCCCTCCCAGGCACCCGGGATCCCTGACACCCGGCCCTTTCCCTGATGCCCAGCCCTTCCCTGGTACCCGGGACCCTCATCGCCTGGCCCACTCCCTGTCTCAGGGGACCCCAAAAGTCCGGGCCCCTCCTGGGCATCCAGGACACCTGATGTCCAGCCCCTCCCTTTCACTTGGGGCCCCTGACGCCCAGCCCCTCGCTGGCACCCGGGATCCCTTCCACCAGACTTCTCCCTGGCACCCAGGACACCCGACACCCGACCCCATACCTGGCACCCATGAACCAAGATGCCAGGCCCCTCCCTGTACTAGGGACCCCAGATGCACTACCTCTTCCCTGGCACCCGGGACCCCTGACTCCTGACCCCTCGATTGCACCCGAGACCACAAACCCCTTCCCTGAAACCCGGGACATCTGATGTCCCGCCCCCTCCCTGGCACCCAGGACCCTCGACACCCAGCCCCCTCCCTGGCACCCAGGAACCCTGCCGCCAGGGCCCTTTCATAGCACCCAGGACCTGCGAGGCTCAGCTGCCTCCCTGGCACCCAGGACTCCCACTGCATGGCCCCTTCCCTGAACCTGGGACCCTGACACTGGGCTCCTCCCTGGCAACGTGGACCACCGACCCCCTCCCTGGCACCCATGACCTCGAAGTCTGGCCTCCACCCTGGCTCCCATGACCCCCATAGTCTGGCCCCCTCCCTGGCACCCCAGACCCCCAACACCCAGCCACTTCCCTAACACCCAACCCCTCCCCTGGTACCCAGGACCCACACCATCTGGCCCCTTACAGGGCAGCCGGGACTCCCGATGCCCGGGTCCTCATTGTCACTGGGGATCCCAGACACTAGGCCCCCTTACTGGCACCAGGGACCCATGATGCCCGGCCCCTTCTCTGGCACCCGGGACCCTTGACATCCAGCCCTCCCTAGCACCTGTGACTCTTGATGCTTGACCCTCCATGTCACTTGGGACCCCCGACTTCCAGCCCCCTTCCAGGCACCCGGGATCCCTGACACCTGGTCCCTTCCCTGATGCCCAGCCCTTCCCTGGTACCCGGGACCCCCATTGTCTGGCCCTCTCCCTGTTTCTGGGGACTCCAGAAGCCTGGCTCTCTCCTGGGCATCTGGTGCACCCGACATACAGCCCCTCCCTGTCACTCAGGACCCCAGACGCCCGGCCCCCTCCCTGTTACCCAGGATGCCTGACCCACTTCTTGGCACCCATGACACCAGACACCTGGCCCCTTCCCCGATGCCCAGTATATCCCTGGAATGCAGTAATCTGACACCTGGCCTCTTCCCTTGCAATTAGGACCCTAGATGCCAGGTCCCTGACTTGCACCCGGGACCCCTGATGCCAGGCCCCTCCCTGGCACCAGGGACCCCTGATGCCCAAACCCTCCCTGACACCCAAAACCCCCGACCCCCTCCCTGGCACTCATGACCCCCAACGCCTGGGCCCTCCCTGTCACTCAGGACCCCAGACACCCAGCATCTTCTCTGGCACCCTGGACCCCCAACACCCAGCCCCTTCCCTGGTACCTGGGACCCAAATCGCCCAGCTCCCTCCTGGGCCCAGGGATCTCTGACGTGTGGACCCCTCTTTGAAACCTGTGACCCCCGACGCCCGGCCATCCCTGGCACCCAGACCCTTGATTCCCGACCCCTCCCTGGCACCCATAATCCCCAACTTCCTCCCTGGCACACATGGCACCGATGCCAGGCCCCTCCCTGTATCTCAGGACCCCAGACACCCAGGCACTCCCTGGAAACCAAGATGCCTGACCACTTCCCTGTCACCAGGACCCCTGACGCTGGCCCCTCTCTGGCACCTGGACCTCAGTGCCCAACACCTCCCTGGAACCCAGGACCCTCAACAACCTCCCTGGCACCCTTTACCCCAGATGTTGGCCCTCCCTGTCACTTGAGACACCCATCTGGCCCCTACCTGCCACCCCTGATCCTGGATGCCCAGCCCCTTCCCGATGCCCAGCCCTTTCCCTGGTACCTAGTATCCTCATCACCCAGCCCCCTCCCAGTCTCTTGGGACCCCAGAAGCCTGGGCCAATCCTGGGCACACAGGACCCCCAAAGTCCAGCACTACCCTGTCACTTGGGACACCTGATGCCTGGCATATTCCCTTGCACCAAGACCCCTGACACCCGGCCCCTTCCCTGGCACTCAGGACCCTTGATGCTCATCCCCTCCCTGGCACCCAGAACCACTGATGCCCATCCCCCCCTGGCACCCAGGACCCCTGATGCCTGACCCCTCCCTGGCACCCGGGATCCCTGACCCCCTCCCTGGCACCTGTGACCCCCGATGCCCCGCCCCTCCCTGTCACTTGGGACCCCAGATGCCCAGCCCCCTCCCTGGTACTCGGGACCCCTGACTCCCGGCCCCTTCACTGGCATCCAGGACCCTCGATGCCCGGCCCCTCCCTGGCACCCAGGACCACTGAAGCCCAGCCCCTCCCTGTCACTTGGGACCCATGATGTCCTGCCCCCTCCCTGGTACCTGTGACCCCTGATGCATGGCCCCTTCCCTGGCACCCAGGACCCTCGATGCCAAACCCCTCCATGGCACCTGGGACCCAAGACACCTGGCCCCTCCCTGGAACCTGAGACCCCCGACCCCCTCCCTGGCACCCATGACATCCAACACATGGCCCCTCCCTGTCACTCGGGACCCTAGATGCCCATACTCCTCCCTGGCACCCTGGACCCCTGATGCCCAGCCCCTCCCTGGCACCCAGGACTCAAATCGCCTGGCTCCCTCCTGGGCCCAGGGATCCCTGACACTTGGACACCCCCTTGAAACCCATGACCCCAGATGTCTGGCCTCCTCCAAGGCACCTATGACCCGCAACACCTGGCCCTCCCTGGCACCCGGGACCCCCGATGCCTGGCCCCTTCCTGTCTCTCGGGACCCCAGACGCCAGGCTCCTTCCCTGGCACCCAGAACCCCTGATGCCCAGCCTCCTTTCCTGGTACTTGGGACACTCATTGCCCAGCTCCCTAATGGGCCCTGGGATCCCCGATGCCTGGCCCCCTCCTTGACACCCATCACCCCCGACACCCGGCCCTTCCCTGGCACTCAAGTCCCCAGATGCATGGCCCCCTCCCTGCTTCCTGGGACCCCTGACACCTAACCCCTTCCCTGGCACCCGGGACCCCCGACAACTGGCCCCCTCCCTGGCACCCCAGACCCCAGACTCCCAGCCCCTTCCCTGGTACCTGGGACCCACATCGCCCAGCTCCCTTTTGGGCACTGGGATCCCCAACGTCTGGCCCCCTCCTTGGCACCCAGGACCCCTGACACCTGGCCTCCTCCCTGGCACCTGGGACCCTCGATGCCCAGCCCCTCCCTGGCACCCAGGACCCCTGACCACCTCCCTGGTACCTGTGACCCCTGACACCTGACCACCTTGACACCCATGACCACTGATGTCTGGCCCCTTCCTTGACACCAAGGAACCCTGACACCCAGCCATTTCCCTGGCACCCAGGACCCCCAAAGCCCGGCCCCCTCCGTGGCATCTTGGACCCCCGATGCCCCATCCCTTGCTGGCACCTAGGTCTGCCAACTGCCTCCCTGGCACCAGTGACCCCTGACGTCCGGCCCCCTCCCTGGCATCCGGGACCCCTGATCCCTTCCCTGACACCTGTGACCCCTGATTCCCGACCCCTCCCTGGAACCCAGGACCCCCAAGCCCATTCCTGGCACCTGTGACCCCTGATGCCCAGCCCCTCCCTGGAATCCTGGAACCCTGACCCCCTCTCTGGCACCTGTGACCCCCAATGCCCAACCCCTCCCTGGCACATGGGATGTCGACACCCAGCCTCTTCCCTGGCACATAGGACCCCTGATCCCTTCCCTGTCACCTGTGACCCCTGGTGCCTGACCCCTCCCTGGAACCCAGGACCCCCAACCCCATCCCTGGCACCTGTGACCCCCAACACCTGGCCCTCCCTGGCACTCGGGACCTCCAAACCCCTCCCTGGCAACTGTGATCCCCAACTTCCGGCCCCTTCCTGTCTCTCAGGACCCCTGATGCCCAGCCTCCTTTCCTGGTACTTCAGACACCCATTGCCCGGCTCCCTAATGGGCCCTGGGATCCCCAATTCCTGGTCCCCTCCTTGACACCCATCACCCCTGACACCCAGCCCCTCCCTGGCACTCAAGTCCCCAGATGCCTGGCCCCCTCCCTGCTTTCTGGTGCTTGGCCCCCCCAGCACCTAGGACCCCTGACCCCTTCCCAGACACCTGAGACCCCCTATGCCTGGACCCCTCCCTAGCACCCAGGACCCTTGAAGCCCGGCCCCTCCCTGGCACCCAGGACCCCTGATGCTTGGCTTCTCCCTGGCACCTGGGACCCCTGACTTCCTACCTGGCACCCATGACCCCTATACCCGGCCCCTCCCTATCACTTGAGACTGCAGACACCAGCCCCCTCCCTGATACCCGTGACCCCTGAAGCACGGCCCAATCCCTGGCATCCTGGACCCATGATGCCAGGCCCCTTCCCTGGTACCTGGGACTCCCATCGTCCGGCTCCCTCCTGGGCCCCAGGATCCCGAGCGCCTAGCCCCTCCTTAACACCCAGGACCCCTGATGCCCAGCCTCCTCCCTGGCATCCATGACCCCTGATGCCCAGCCCCTTCCCTGCTACCCAGGAACCCCAATGCCAACTCCCTACTGGGCCCTGGGATCCCCAACACCTGGCCCCCTCCTTGACACCCGTGACCCCTGATGCCCGGACCCCTCTGAGCCCAGGACCTCAATGCCTGGCTCCTCCCTTGCAATTTGGACCCCTGTTGCCCAGCCTCTCCCTGGCACCTGGGACCCTGATGCCCAGCCCCTCCCTGTCACTTGGGACTGCAGATGCCCGGCCCCCTCCGTGGCACCCATGACCCCCAATTTCCAGCCCCCTTCCTGATGCCCAGGACACCCGCCACCCGGCCCCCTCCCTGGCACCCAGGAACCCTGCCACCAGGCCCCTTCTCTGGCACCCAGGACATCCAAGGCCCGGCCACCTCCCAGGCACCAAGGACTCCCACTGCCTAGCCCCTTCCCTGGCATCCAGGACCCTTGACGCCCGTCCCCTCCCTGCACCCAGGACCTCAATGGCCAGCCCCTCCCTAGCACCCGGGACCCCTGACCACCTCCCTAGCACCTGTGACCCTGATGTCCAGTCTCCACCTTGGCTTCTGTGACCCCCAAAAACCGGCCCCCTCCCTGGCACCTGTGACCCACGATGCCTGGCCCCTTCCTGTCATTCAAGACATCTGACGCAATGCCCCCTCCCTGCTACCCGGGACCCCTGATGCCCAACCCCTTCCCTAGCACCTGGGACCCCCAACAACTGGCCCCTCCCCTGGCACCCCAGACCCCAGATTCCCAGCCCCTTCCCTGGTACCTGTGACCCACATCGCCCAGCTCCCTTTTGGGCACTGGGATCCCCAACGTCTGGCCCCCTCCTTGGAACCCAGGACCCCTGACACCTGGCCTCCTCCCTGGCACCTGGGACCCTCGACGCCCAGACGGGCCCTCCCTGGCACCTGGACCCCAACGCCCAGCCCCCCCTGGCACCCAGGACGCTTGACCACCTCCCTGGTACCTGTGACCCATGACACCTGACCCCCTTGACACCCATGACACACAGGACCCCAAGGCCAGGCCCCTCCCTGTCACTTGGGACCTCAGATGCCCAGCCCCCTTCCTGGCACCCAGTACCACGACATCTGGCCCCCTCCTGGCACCCGGGACCCCTGATGCCTGGACACCTCCCTGGTGCCCTGGACCCCATGCGCCCAGCCCCTTTCCTGGTACCTGGGACCCCCATTGTCCAGCTCACTCCTGGGCCCTGGGATCCCTGACTCCTGGCCCCATCCTTGACACCTGGGACCCCCATCGTTCAGCCCTCTCCCTGGAACCCGTGATCCCCAATGCCTGGCTCCAATCCTGGCATGGGGACCCTCGCCTCCTGGCCCCCTCATGGCACCCAGGAGCCCTGAAGCCCAGCCCCATCCCTGGCACCTGGGACCCCCACCATCTGGCCCCTTACCAGCTTATAGTGATTTCATGGCCCTGGAGCTATCCCTGGGCAGCTGTGTGGAGGCAGCCCCAAGTCCTCCTTCCTCAGCTCCTCCTTCCTTCTATGCCAGGACCTGATTCCCCTGAGGTTCTAAATATGTGGGCAGCTGGGTCTCCTCCAGGACGCTGAGCTCTCAGCACAGATGTTTCTGGAAGGTCTCGCTCTGTTTTCTGTTTCCAGTAACACAGTAATATAGATTGGGTGAGGTAAAAGCAAAACTTTTATCTGACTCAGGGTTTTTGTCCAGGGTTTAGACGGGCAGGAGGATACTGTACTTTGGCACTTGGGTATCACCTTAACCCTTACTGTTCCCTCAACAGGCTGCCATCTTCTTTGTACTTTCAAAATAGAAATTTTGGCTATTCAAATTTATGAGAGTTTTAAAAATTATTTCTGTTCCATGAAAGCCTTCTCAATCCCAAAGATATATCTAGTTTACTAAATTATTTGGAGATTATATTTTAATATAGCAGCTAGTTTACTTTTGCTTGTTTTAAAATTTTCAAATATTGTTGGAGTTTGATTGACAAAATTTGTGCATATTCAAGGTATGCAACCTGATATTTTGATACGTGGAGGCCTTTTGAAAAGTTATGGAGAATTCACATTATCTTTTAATCCCTTTTTGTACTGGAATAAACCCAGCCTTTTTAAAAAAAAGATTTATTTATTTTTTGAATGTCAGAGTTACACAGTGAAGAAGAGGTAGAGAGGGAGAGAGGAAAGGAGAGAGAGAGAGAGAGAGAGAGAGAGAGAGAGAGAGAGAGAGAGGACTTACATCTGCTGGTTCACTCCCCAGATGGCTGCAATGGCTGGAGCTGCACCGATCAGAAGCCAGGAGCCAGGAGCTTCTTCCGGGTCTCCCACATGGGTTCAGGGGCCCAGGGACTTGAGCCATCTTCTACTGCTTTCCCAGGCCATAGCAGAGAGCTGGATCAGAAGTGGAGCAGCCGGGACTCAATCCGGTGCCCATATGAGATGCTGGTGCTGCAGGCAGTGGTTTAACCTGCTACACCACAGTGCCAGCTCCTTAATCACATTTTTTTCATAACCTTTTTGGAGTCCTCTTTTACATGTACATTATGAAATGATTAGGATAATCTAACATATGCATCTCCTTTCATCGCTAAGTTTTTAAGAGAATACATAAGATACTACCAAGTTTTGAGTATGTAATAACATATTCATATAGTAACGGTGTTGAGTATTAAGATCTGGAGTGGATAATTTATCTCATAACTGCAAATGTGTGCTCAGCTAACATTTTTCCATTTTCTTCACTCTCAGCCCTGACAGCCACCACCCTGTTCTGTGATTAAGTGTGATTTTCTTAAAATCCATATGACTGAGATTGTGTGGCATTTATCTTTCTGTGCCTTTTTTCAAATAGCCTCATGTCCACATTCATGTTTTTGGATCTATGTTTTGACAGCATACAGAATTTCCTGTTTTATTAGGTTAATTGTTTTTATCGACACTCAATAATTGTACATATTTATGGGGTGAAACGTAATATTTGATACATGCACACATTTTAATGATCAAATTAGGATAATTGGAATCCATCACTTCATATATTCAAGATTTATTCGCAGTGTGAAAATTCAAAAGTCTTTCTTCTAGCTATTTAGAAATATACAATATATTACAGTTGACAATTGTTACTCTACTGTGTACTAGAACACAGGAAAGGGGGCTGGTGCTGTGGCACAGTGGGTTAAATCTCCAGCCTGCAGTGCCAGCATCCCGTATGGGAGCCAGTTTGAGTCCCAGCTGTTCCATTTCCGATCCAGCTCTAGGCTATGGCCTGGGAAAGCAGTGGAGGATGGCCCAAGTCATTTGGCCCCTGCAACCACATGGGAGTCCCGGAAGAAGCTCCCGTCTCCTGGCTTCAAACCAGCACAGCTCCAGCCATTGCAGCCATCTGGGGAGTGAACCAGTGGATGGAAGTCCTTTCTCTCTGGCTCTACCTCTCTCTATATAGCTCAAATAAATAAAATAAATCTTTTTTTTAAAAAAAAGAACACAAGGATTATTTTTACAATAAGGAAAAATAATTTTTCAATAAAAGAAACCTTTCTGAGCTTTAATTAATTCAATTCAATTTTTTTTATTTTATGCATTTTTTGAGAAAATTAATTAACCTTTAAGAAGCCAAAAATGATACATCTGTTATGAGCACTTATACATAAATATAGCTTATGAAGGATAAGAATATATTCCTTTAATGCACTAAAAAAAGTAAATGTTTGAGAACAAGTTTTACTATTAACTCTCATAATCCAACTCTTTGAGGACAGGGTTCCTGCATGGGAAATTAGTGCACAGCAACTCCTGTTGTTAATTTAACAATTAACGCTCTTATGTATGTGGTCAGTGATCACCTGAGGTACTTGACATGCGCTGCCTATGCTGTGAAAGCCTTTTTTAAAAAAAGGTTTATTTTACTTATTTGAAAGACAGAGTTACAAACAGAAGTAGAGACAAATAGAGAGGTCTTCTGTCTGGTTGTTCACTCCCCAGAGGGCCACAATGGCCAGAGCTGTGCCAATCTGAAGGCAGGAACCAGGAGCTTCTTCTGGGCCTCCCACATGGGTACAGGAGCCCAAGGACTTGGGCCATCCTCCACTGCTATCCGAGGCCATAAGCAGAGAGCTGGATCAGAAGAGGAGCAGCTGAGACTAGAACTGGTGCCCATATGGGATGCTAACATTTCATGCCAGGGCTTTAACCCACTGCACCACTTCACCAGCCCAAAGTGGAAGCCTTTTGAGTCCACTGACTCCTTCTGTATTTAGACAAGGCCATGAGCAAAGTGGAAGTTCTCCCCTCCTTTCAGAGTAAAGTACTTCCTTCTTTGATGACCACTTCTTTCCACTGGAGTCTCACCCAGGTAGGTCCTTCCTGTAGGACACTTTTTGCCACAGTGTCTTGGCATTCTATGTCTGAAATGCTTTCATGGGATTTTCAGCCAGACCAGAATACGTTAAGGGCTGATTCTGATGCCACAGTGCTACTTAAAGTGATTGTCATTCTATGAGTCTACTGTGTGGACTGCTTCCCATGTTGGAGCATTCACTCCTTTTTAATTCTATTATTATTACCAAACACTTAATCCTATTTATATAATCATTTTAACATTTAATCCTCTCTATATAATCACTTTAACACTTAATCCTATCCATATGTTCACTTTAACACTTAAAGTGCTGTTTTTTCCACCTAGCTCAAGAGGATTTGGGGTCCCTTGGCAAGATTTTAAACTGTGCCCTTAAAAGTAAGTCTGTAATAATGTATGGAGAACTATACAGCTTTACAGTTATAAACTTCATAATTTCACAATTACAACCTTAGGAACCTGGTGATTCTTCCCAAGGTGCCTGTCCTCCCATCCACACTCCCACCCCCTTCCTCCTCCCTCTCTTATTCCCACTCTTATTTTTTTACTAACATTTATTTTCAATTAACATCCTACACATATGATTATCTCTATATTAAGTAAAAACTTCCACATATACCATGGAAAAAAACTGTTCCTCTATAGTCGAGACAAGGGCTGCACATAGTCATTGCTTCTCAAAGTGTCAATTTAACATCTATAGCTTGCCTATTAGGTGCTCTATTAGTTACCACAGGTCAGGGAGAACATATGGCATTTCTCCCTGTGGGACTGAACTATTTTACTAAGTGTGATGATCTCCAGTGTCATCCCTTTTGTTGCAAATGATTAGATTTTTTTTACCACTGTGTTGTATTCCATGGTGTACATATCACATAATTTCTTTATCCAGTCTTCAGTTGATGGGCATTTTTATTGATTCATTGTCTTAGCTATTGTAATTGAACTGCAATAAACATAGGGGTGCAAATAACTCTTTCATATGCTGATTTCCTCCCTTTGGGTAAATTCCCAGGCGTGTGCTGGCTGTGTCATATGGTGGGTCTATATTCAGATTTCTGAGGTATCTCCATACTGTCTTCCATAGTGGCTTTGCCAGTTTACACTCCCACCAACAGTGGATTAGGATGCCTTTTCTCCCACATCCTCACCATGCAGGCAATAGCATATTCAGAACCATCAAGTTGTGATAAATTGTGCCATTTCTAAAGGGTTGAAATACAATCAAGCTACACAGACCTTCCACCAGTGGTGAGATACTAGACAGGTGTATGATCTCAACTTTGGCAGCAAAGAGGATGCCAGTAGCTTCGCAAGTGCCATGATGTATGGCTTAGAATCATTAAATGCACAAGAAACAGGGCCAACATTGCCTAGACAAAATTCACAACTACCTGCCCAAGTTCAGAATGGCCCATCCTAAAAAGAAATAGAAATTCAAAGAAGGTAACTACAAGAACAGCAAAGACAAAAGGAGCTGGAGTGGGGAAGCCTGTGACTTCTAAGGCCTCATCAACAAGCACACCTGAACCAAAAAGAAAACCTCAGGAAAGAACAAATACCATGAATGGCAGCAAGTCACCTGTCATTTCAAGACCAAAATCCACACCCTCATCACATCCCAGTGCCAATGGAGTCCAGACAAAAGGACTTTACTATAACAGACTGAAGCAGAATATTTTAGATGAAATGAGAAAAGAATTAGCAAAGCTAAAAGAAGAACTTATCAATACAATCAGACAGGAACTGAGCAAGGCAGATACGACATAGAGAAACAACCTATGAAGAGATAGGACTTTAGTCAGGAGAAAAACTATTCCTACAAACAAATGTTAACAACACACCAGCCTACATATTGTGAACTGAAAGCACAAAGTAGAGACAGAAGGAGGGAAAAACCAACATATTCTGAAAGCCTTCAGATATTATGATTGGTAACAAGCTAGTTCCATCCTAGTTTGCTGCTTTTTTTTAACTTTTATTTAATGAATATAAATTTCCAGTATACAGTTTATGGATTACAATGGCTTCCCCTTCCCATAATTTCCCTCCCACCCGCAACCCTCCCCTCTCCCGCTCTCTCTCCCTTTCCATTCACATCAAGATTCATTTTCAATTCTATTTATATACAGAAGATCAATTTAGTATAAATAGTTCAACAGTTTGCACCCACATAGAAACACAAAGTGAAACATACTGTTTGAGTACTAGTTACAGCATTAAATCAAAATGTACAGTACATTAAGGACAGAGATCCCACATCAGGAGCAAGCGCACAGTGGCTCCTGTTGTTGACCCAACAAATTGACACTCTAGTTTATGGCGCCAGTAACCATCCTAGGCTGTCGTCATGAGTTGCCAAGGCTATGGATGCCTTCCAAGTTCCCCGACTCTGATCGTATTTAGACAAGGTCATAAAAGACAGGTTGAGGATAGTAACCAATGATCCTAAGAGTGGCCTTAACCAGGTCTGAACAATTATACAGCATTAAGTGGGGAAGAGGATCATCAGTACACACCGGTTGGGAGTAGAGCCATTGGTGGTAGAGTAGAGGTTATGATTACAAAGGAATGAGGCGCAAGTGCACTAGACAGGGTCTAGAACAAAGGACAGAGTCATTATTAGAGGAGCTAAGAAAGGTGCTGTCTAAGCTACAAGTAATTTTTCTGATTGAAAGGCAAATAGAACCTGATAGAAGGGGCTTGATAATAATCTGGTGAGCTTTAGGCCTTGTAAATTCAGAGGCCCAGACCTATCTATCTCTTCACATGGGGTATATCCTAAGGGAGGTGTGAACCTCCTAGGGGAAGGCACTCTGTTGACTTTCATTACTTGGCTGGCCTGGGAGGAGAGCTGGCCAGGTAAAGGCAGGGGGCATCTCTAACAAGAAATTTACAGTTCTGCCTGCAATGTTGCTGACCCTACTTGGCTGTCCCCTCAACTGCAGTGGTCACTTTGGAAGTTGGGCTGAGTGAAGGGCTTTTCAGCTTGGAGCCAATAAGATCTGTGGCTCTGACCTGGGCATCCTTCGATTCCAGGGCAGGTCCATTTCCAGTGATCCAACTCTTGGCAGAGCTGCCAAGGCTCTTCACAAGCTGACTTCTGCTGAAGCCCAGGCTTACCACATTGAAAGCCACTGCAGTGGACTGGCCTGTTGGGTCTCCTTGAGGGCAGATCACTGTACAGATCAGCCATTAATAGGCCTGCCACCCATTGCTTCTGATGCCTAGCTTTCTTTTCCTCCTGGTTTGTGTTAAAGCAGACCAGACGATGCAAGTCAAGGGAGTGCCCGTGTCCCATCTCTAATCTTTGGTGGCCTGAACTACAAGTCTATAGTCACAGGCATGTTCTGTAGTAGTTTTTCTAAGGTAGACAATGCCCATGAGGAAAATTATATTCTCACTTTAAAACTTTCTTTCCCTTTGGTCTGAAAGGGAGGTTTTTTTTTCTACATACTGTATACTTCGCTGATGGCGATGTGAATCTAGCTATGAGATTATTAGTTAAGTTCTTATTTTGGCTATGCTATTACAGAAAAATATTAGCCATCTCTTATAAGGTCTAAAGATTAAATTGTGCATCCTACTGATTCTCCCAAAAGCAATTTATACATTCAATGCAATACCCATCAAGATCCCGAAGACCTTCTTCTCAGATCTGGAAAAAATGATGCTGAAATTCATATGGAGACACAGAAGACCTCGAATAGCCAAAGCAATCCTGTACAACAAAAACAAAGCCGGAGGCATCACAATACCTGATTTTAGGACATACTACAGGGCAGTTGTTATCAAAACAGCATGGTACTGGTATAGAAACAGATGGATAGACCAATGGAACAGAATAGAAACACCAGAAATCAATCCAAACATCTACAGCCAACTTATATTTGACCAAAGATCCAAATCTAATCCCTGGAATAAGGACAGTCTATTCAATAAATGGTGCTGGGAAAATTGGATTTCCACATGCAGAAGCTTGAAGCAAGACCCATACCTATCACCTTACACAAAAATTCACTCAACATGGATTAAAGACTTAAATCTACGACCCGAAACCATCAAATTATTAGAGAGCATTGGAGAAACCCTGCAAGATATAGGCACAGGCAAAGATTTCCTGGAAAATACTCCAACAGCACAGGCAGTCAAAACCAAAATTAACTTTTGGGACTGCATCAAATTGAGAAGTTTCTGTACTTCAAAAGAAACAGTCAGGAAAGTGAAGAGGCAACCAACAGAATGGGAAAAAATATTCGCAAACTATACTACAGATAAAGGGTTGATAACCAGAATCTACAAAGAAATCAAGAAAATCCACAACAACAAAACAAACAACCCACTTAAGAGATGGGCCAAGGACCTCAATAGACATTTTTCGAAAGAGGAAATCCAAATGGCCAACAGACACATGAAAAAATGTTCAAGATCACTAGCAATCAGAGAAATGCAAATCAAAACCACAATGAGGTTCCATCTCACCCCGGTTAGAATGGCTCACATTCAGAAATTTACCAACAACAGATGCTGGAGAGGATGTGGGGAAAAAGGGACACTAACTCACTGTTGGTGGGAATGCAAACTGGTTAAGCCACTATGGAAGTCTGTCTGGAGATTCCTCAGAAACCTGAACATAACCCTACCATGCAACCCAGCCATCCCACTCCTTGGAATTTACCCAAAGGAAATTAATTTGGCAAATAAAAAAGCCATCTGCACATTAATGTTTATTGCAGCTCAATTCACAATAGCTAAGACCTGGAACCAACCCAAATGCCCATCAACAGTAGACTGGATAAAGAAATTATGGGACATGTACTCCATAGAATACTATACAGCAGTAAGAAACAACGAAACCCAGTCATTTGCAACAAGATGGAGGAATCTGGAAAACATCATGCTGAGTGAATTAAGCCAGTCCCAAAGAGACAAATATCATTTGTTTTCCCTGATCGGTGACAACTGAGCGCCAAAGGGGAAACCTGTTAAGTGAAATGGACACTATAAGCAACAATGAACTGATCAGCTCCTGTCCTGACTTTAGATGTACAATGTAATACTTTATCCTTTTTAGTATTTGTTGTTCTTGTTGTGGTTCTAGTACTATTGGTTGAACTCAGTAATTAACACACAATTATTCTTAGGTGTTTAAATTTTAACAGAAAAGTGATCCCTGTTAAATCTAAGAGTGGAAAAAGAGAGGGAGGAGATAAAGAGCTATGGGTTATTTAACTATGTGCTTATTTTCAAAGACTTGAATAATCACCTTGTAACAATGATCAGATTTGGTCTATGTTATGTCATGATTTTAAGGAATCTTATTTCAACCAGATATTTTGGATTTTGATATTGGTCTATTATGCTATGTTATATGTGCGTACATATTGTATGTCCACATGGGGAAATTTTATTAAGAGTTTTATTTTAAATGGCTTTTAGATAAGATTGTCCATAAATTTAAGCTGCTAAAATCAATCAAAGATACATTTTAATTTATATGACCTGAATCTGTGTATCATATGTTTTAAACTTGTTGGTAGAAAGAAACTAAAAACATTTTATATGGTTGTGCTTAAGTTTACTGGTTAAACAAACTACACCATGTTAGATATTGAAGAGGTGTTTTCAAATACATGATTCTTAAAATTTATAGAAGGCATTGGACCTTCCAGTAAATGTTTTATTAAGTTCTTATCTAAGGGTTGAAATGGTTTGCTAAGTATTCATGTAATATTGCTATTGTCAGCAAGTGATCTAGGACTTGCTCCCTCATTTCTCTATTCTAAGCCCAACTTGTTCTTTCACTTCTCTATTCTCTTCAAGGTAGGGAACTAATTCTATTATGAAGGAATCAGTAGGCTGCTTTTTTTAACCTTTACAATAGGATGGAAAAGAGTTGGATGAGAGTTCCACCAAGCAAGATCATTGTGCATTGAAATATTTTCATGTGAAGATAAAATTGCACATTTTTCCACAATCCATTGGTAAATGAAGAGAAGAAAGACTTAAGAAGGTTTTTTTAAGAGAATAATGTTGGGGCCGGTGCTGTGGCACAGCAGGTTAATGCCCTGGCCTGAAGAACCCATGTGGGTTCCGGCTCCAGACCCAGCTACTCCACCTCTGATCCCACTCTCTGAGGTGTCCTAAGAAAGCAGTAGAAGATGGCCCAAGTCTTTGGGCCCCTGCATCCATTTGGGAGACCTGGAATAAGCATCTGGCTCCTGGCTTCAGATAGGCACAGCTGTGGCCATTGTGGCCAATTTAGGAGTGAATCATCAGATGGAAGACACTCTCTCTCTCTCTCTCTCTCTCCTCTCTCTGTGTGACTCTGATTTCAAATAAATAAATAAATCTTTTTTAAAAAAGAGAATACTGTTACTGATAAATTTAACAAATTATGATATTGTATTGTAAATGTTTCTCTCAGGTTTGTCTTCCTATCGTGTTTGTTATTCATGAATAATTAAGATCAGCCCTATGTAAGTTAACATCATAAAATGCAGAGCAAACAATTAGATGTGCTTTTGAAGGGTGATGTTCATAATGAACTATATTAAAAGTGATTTGTCCAGCTTGAGGAATTTTAGAATGATAGGAGGTCTCTGAAGTAAGCCTTCATGCAATTTTGTAGATTAAAACATAAATTTCATCCAGAATTTAAAGATTTAGATGCTTTCCTAAATTGTTACAATGCTTTACCGAATCTATGACTTGTACATAACACAAAACAGTGGTCAA
Organism: Lepus europaeus; assembly: GCF_033115175.1. Taxonomy (NCBI): domain Eukaryota; kingdom Metazoa; phylum Chordata; class Mammalia; order Lagomorpha; family Leporidae; genus Lepus; species Lepus europaeus. The sequence goes on from NC_084844.1 coordinate 69,610,092, forward strand.
GTGTAGATTTACTGTAGTTTTCAACCTTTCTTAGACTTATTCATGTGGACATTTTTATAATTTAGTTACAATCATGACAAATTGAGCTTTTTAAATTGCAGGCAGTAATGCATGTCATGGTAATATGTAGTGGCGTTTTCAAGGCCTATTCCCAGGGAAGACATTTTGTGGAGTACAAGAGAGTGGGAGGAAAGGAAGGAATAATTTTTTATTTAATTTCTGCTCTATCTTTCTCAATTACCTGAATGAATAATAATGAGGAATATTTTGTGACTTGAATTGGTAAACATGTTAACAAAATCAAGTAGTTAATCTTTTACATCATGTCTTTTCCTCTCTCTATTGTAACTGCTAATTTCAATGGTGTGAAAAATGATCCTGAATGTCACGTGAGCCATAGCTCGTCATGGAACTGAAAAAGTTTGATCACTAAATTTGGCAGCTACTCTGACCTAGGTGCCCCTGCAGTTACACAGGTATTTATGTGTTCTGACTATAAAGATGCTTTTGAATTTCATCATGTTACCCCTCCCAAAAAAAAAAACAATGATGGCAGCAATTAAGCTTACAGAAATCTTTATAAAAAGGGAAACTAATAAAGATATCTGCAGGTTTCTTTTATTGAATAAAGGAAAACTTAGGTGATGAGAAAAAGGAATTAGATTCTCTGCTTCTGTCCTATGTGTGCATGTGTGTGCATGTGTTGTGTGTATGTATTTCACTCCTTCTTCTTGTCTTTGGAACTGGTAAGATTAAAATAGAGGAGAAAGCCCTGTAGGTTGTAATGATAGCTTTCTGGAAAATCTAGGAAATGAGAAATTCTCCAGACTCCCCATCTTGATTTATGCTTGACCTATTATGTGCCATATTTGCATAGAAATATTTGATTATCTGAAGTTTTACTAAAATGTTGAAGATTTATTGTAGTCAGATCTTACTGTTGAATTGATCTTTATTCATTACTTTGTGCCCTTCTTTGTCTCTTTTAACAATTTTTGTGTTAAGGTCTGTTTTGGGCTGGCGCTTGGCTCAATAGGCTAATCCTCCACCTGCGGCACTGGCACACCGGATTCTAGTCCTGGTCGGGGTGCTGGATTCTGTCCCGATTGCCCCTCTTCCAGTCCAGCTCTCTGCTATGGCCCAGGAGTGCAGTGGAGGATGGCCCAAGTGCTTGGGCCCTGCACCCACATGGGAGACCAGGAGGAAGCACCTGGCTCCTGTCTTCGGATCAGCATGGTGTTCCAGCCGCAGCACGCTGGCTGCAGCAGCCATTGGGGGTTGAACCAGCAGAAAAGGAAGACCTTTCTCTCTGTCTCCCTCTCTTTCTGTCCACTCTGCCTGTCAAAAAAAAGGTTTATTTTGTCTAATTAGGATAGCTATACCTGCTCTTTTTTGCATTATTTTAATTTGGAATATATTTTTCCTTCTTTTCACTTTCAGTCGGTGTGTATATTTGTTGGTGAGTTGTGTTTCCAATAGGCAGCAAATAGGCCTTTTTTTAAATCCATTCAACCAGTTTATATATTTTAATCTGAGAATTTAGGCCACTTACATTTAAGGTTCCTAATGCTAAAGAACAACTTTGCCCTGCTATTTTTCCATAAATATTCCTGTTGTTTGCTTTATGTTTCTTTTGTACTTTTACTGGGGGAGTTTCTGCCTTCACATTCTTTCATAATGATGACTATCTTTCTGTGTTTCTGTGTGTAACACACCCTTAAGCATGTTTTGTAAAGCTGGATGAGTGATGACAAATTCTTTCATTTCTGTTTGTTTTAGGTCTTTTATTCACCTTTTTTCATATATGAGAGCTTTGCAGTGTACAGTATTCTGGTATTTTTTCCCTAAGTATTTCTTTTCTCATTAGTTGTACTATGTCTTTTCTCTCATATCCTGTGGATTCTGATGAAAATTCAGCTGATTCTAGTTGGAGATCCTCTGAAAGTAATCTGGTGTTTCATTCACATTTTTGAATCTTTTGTTTATGTTTTACTATGGAAAGTTTGACTGCAATGTGTCATTGTGAAAATCTTTCCTGGTCATGTCTATTCTGTGTTCTATGTGTGTTCTGTATTTGGACATCCCTTTCTTTATCCAAAATATGAAATTTTCTTTAATTATTTAAGGAAATAGTCCTTCTAATCTTTTCTCTCTACTCACCTTCAGGAACTCCTAAGACTTGTACATTGGGTCATTTGATAGCATTCCATAAATCTCCAACACTGTTTATAATTTTTCTAAATTCCCCTTTCTTTTTCTTTCTAATGGTACTGAAAAATTTCCAAAGGTTTTTATTCTAGATTGGATATTCTTTCTTCTGCCTCACCATATCTGTTAATATTTTCCACTATACTTTTTATTTGATATATTTAATTCTTAACTTGGAATATTTCATTTTGATTTCTCTTCTAAATCTCAATTTCATGGGAAAACTTTTTATTCCTGCCATGCATGTATTTCTTTAATCTGTGAATTTGCTTCTGAATACTTTGGAGTATTCCTGTGATTAATCTTTTATATTCTGTTTCAGGCATTTTATCAATCTCTTCATCTTTATATTCTAATATAAAAATGTTGCAATCCTTTCGGGAATCATGTTGTCTTCCTTATTCTTTTTTTAAAGATTTTATTTATTTGAGATATACAACAACAGAGAGAATGAGGGCAAGACCGAAAGGTCTTTCATCTGTGGGTTCACTATGTGAATGGCTACAATGGTCAATACTGAGCCAATCCAAAGCCAGGAACCAGGAGCCTATTCCAGGTCTGCTATACAAGTGCATGAGTCCAAACTCTTGGGCCATCTCACACTGTTTTTTAGGCTATAAGCAGGGACCTGGATCAGAAGAGTAGCTGGGGCATAAACTGGTGCCCATATGGGCCACTGGTGGAGGATTAGCCTACTATGCTACAGAACTGGTGCCAATGTCCTTGTTCTTGTTTCTTTAATTTCTGCACTTATTTTTAGGCATTTGTGAAGATAATTGTTGGTTTTTACCTCTGTTTTTAGCTTTATACTATGTCTCCTTGGTTTAGTGGGGTTTCTACTGTTTCAGTGAGTATCCAGGGGATGTGTGCTGGGTGTGTCCAGGGAGTCAGTGTTAAAGGTTGGGTGGAATATCCAGGGTGACTATCAATTTGGGCATTGTAGATCTCCTCTTGTTAACAGAAGCAGGGGGTATTCTTATCTCTATAATCACACCCTCATTTCCTCCTTCCAATGTGACCAATGCCCAGGTGTTAGCCCTCAGTGGGTGCAGTGCCCCTCCGCACTTTCACATGAACTGCAAAAACAAACTGTGCAGTCCTCAATGTGAGCACATATACCACTGCAGTGACCCACCCCAGCCAGGCAGGGAGCTCTGAGCATGTGAAACTTCACAACATGATTTCCCTGAGAACCAGTTATCCCCTGCACCCTCTCAGCACACAGGACTCCCACAGTCATGAGGTGTGATCACAAGAGCCACCACAGCTGCTACTACTTTTGTCCAAAAGCATGCCCTCCCTTTCTCATCTGGTTGCCATGTACCATGGTGGGGAATGGGGGAGAGAAGTGTCACTTTTCTTCAATTGAGTGAACAGGCCTCCTATTCCCCTCAGGGCTCTAGACTGAACTCAATGACAGTATAGCCCTCTAGGCTGTCCCTCATTCTAAACCACCAGCGTCACAGTCCGCTGTAGTCTGATCTCACCTTGCTCTCCAAGCTGGCACTTTCTCTTGCTCTCCAAGCTGGCACTTTCTCTGGTATTTTTCTCTGCTGCTGGGGTCATGTGTTTTGTCCATGCTCATTGCTGCATATCTGCACCTTCCATACAGGTCCAAAAAGTCTCTTCTGCAGAATCTTCAATGCAGTTTTTCCTCCAACTTTCCCTTGGGTATACACTTTCTCTCTTTTTATTATTTTCTTTTCTTTTTTGTGTGTTTATTTGACAGGTAGAGTTATAGACAGTGAGAGACAGAGAGAAAGGTCTTCCCTCAGTTGGTTCACTCCCCAAATGGCCTCTATGGCTGGCACTGCACTGATCTGAAGCCAGGAGCCAGGTGCTTCTTCCTGTTCTCCCACATGGGTGCAGGCACCCAAGCACTTGGGCCATTCTCCACTGCCCTCCTGGGCCACAGCAGAGAGCTGGACTAGAAGAGAAGCAACCAGGAATAGAACCAAGCACCCATATGGGACACCAGTGCCACAGACAGAGGATTAACCAAGTGAGCCACAGTGCCATCCCCTATTTATTTTTATTTTTATTTTTTTGCAAGCAGAGTTAGACAGAGAGAAAGAGAGAGACAGAGACAGAGACAGAGAGAAAGGTCTTTTTTCCATTGGTTCACCCTCCAAGTGGCTGCTATGGCCGACACGCTGCACTGATCTGAAGCCAGGAGCCAAGTGCTTCCTCCTGATCTCCCATGTGGGTGCAGGGCTCAATGACCTGGGTCATCCTCCATTGCACTCCTGGGCCACAGCAGAGAGCTGTACTGGAAGAGGAGCAACCAGGACAGAACTTGGCACCCCAAAACCAGCCCCTATTTTTACTATTTTCCCATAGCCTAGAGTAGCTTGCCATTCGCCTATTCTACCCTCTTGGAATCCAGAATTTCTTGAAAGGCTGATCTGGTGCTGGTGAATTCTTTTTTTGCTTATCTGAGAGATCCCTTATTTCTTGTTTTCTTCTTAAGCATAGCTTTGCTGGTTATATTCTCAGCTGGAAGATTTTTTTCAGACATTGAATACATCCTGCCACTCTATTCTGGCCTGTAGGGTTTTGGCTAAGTTTTATGTTAGTCTGACTGGTTTTTCTTTTTACATAATTTGATACTTTACTTTTTTAAGGATTCTCTACTTGTCCTTATTTTTTTACAATTTGACTTCAATATTTCTTGGCGAAGATTGTTTTGGGTTAATCTTACTAGGGACTTTTCTTCTTCCTGTATCCTGATATCCATGTCTATTTCAAGACCTGGGAAATTTGCAACTACTATATCATTTTATACTTTCTCAGTGTCTTTTACTCCTCATTCAGGAATCATTGTCATACGAATATTCGGCCATTTAGACCATTAAACCTGTGTTTCACAAAAACTTTGTTCATTCTTTTTAATTATTTTCCCTCTATTTTTGTGTGACTGGGCTACTTCCAAAGTCTTGGCCAGATAAGAAATCCTTTCCTCTTTGATGTATTCTGCTTTTGAAATTCTCAACCATATTTTTATTTCACTGATTGAAGTTTTCATTTCCAGTATTTCTATTTTGTTCTTAATGATTTCTACCTCTTTCATGAACTTTTCACTCTTGTCATGCATTGCTCTGTTCATTTCTCTTGCATCACATGGAGCTTCCTTACAATCCCTACTTTGAGTTCTAGTTCTGGCATTTCATTGATTTTCCTTAGATGAGAATCTAATTCTGGAAAACTCTTGTGTTCGTTTGGAGGTGTCATGTTATGTTGTGGCACTTTTACTTTGTCCCCACATTGATATATGTGCATCTGATGTAATAATCTCTTCTCTATGGAGCAGGTTTAGATGGAATGTAGGGTATCACTTGACTTGTTTTGTCTTTGGTTCTATGTGAGGACTGTGTGATATGTCTGGTCCTTCCTGAGGTCCTGCTGAGAGAGTGCAACTAGTGACCATGCTTACAACACCAACATTCCTAGTCCCTTGACTGGGGGATGTGAACTGAACCAGATCCAGTCCTACAGAATGAGTACAAGATATACAGTTATACTGCAATGGCAGGTGTGGGTTCAAAGTAGAATGCAGGCCATTCTTCCTTAGGTTCTACAGGGCTGATTCTAGATGATTTGAGGAAATTAATACTAATTTTTATAGCTCTAGAGTTGCCAGATACCATGAAGTATGCAAGTCAGGTTTTGAGGACAGTGGTAGCCACCTGTCTGAAGCACAGTGATGTAAACAGAGAACTCCAGATGTTACAAGGGCAAATTTCTCCATAGTTTAAAGTAGAAACATCAGCCACCCCAGTTCTGCAAGGCACAGAAGAAACTGCCCTCAGTTCTCACAAGACATGAATGAGTGTTTTCTTTTTAACTTGTACCCATATCTCTCAGCACAATGATCTCAGAGGTGCTGAGGACACTTCCTGATGTCAGATCCAGATATTTTAAGTGCTGCTGCTGTTGCTGTCCCCAAGTAGCTGAGGGGGAGCTCCTCTGGATCATATAGAGTGGGTGAACATAGCTTTTGGGCTTATGCCCAAAACTCCTACATTGCAGGAGGCAAGACATCTGTTCTGTACCTTGCAAGTTGCCCTGGTTCTGGCTCTTGTCACTTTTGGTAGCTGCAGAACAGAGATCAGCTGCATGGCCCTGAAAAGCTGAATCTGGTTTTTTGCAGATGCAGGGGAGGCAAAGGAGTTGAGGTGGCTTCTTAGAGCCAAACTGTTGTTCAGACCCCAGTTGGCACTCGAGAGGAAGTTAACACCAATGGGGCACAGAGAAACAAATTCTTACCATGGGAAGATGGCAATCCTCAGCTGGCAGCTGGCCACACCACACAACTAGCTGAAGAAGTGTCTCAGTCCTCTGTCCCCATGATGTTCCATGGAATCTATCTTCTGTCTTGTCATTTCTCCACTGGAAACATCAGTCAGTCCCTTGGAAACATGTTCCTTTATTTTTCTCACATCCTTCTGCAGCTGAAATCAGTATGGCCATCTTTGATCTCATCTGTCAAATTCCAAAGTCTTGACTCAATGCAACATTTTAAAATTCTATAGTTCATAGTCTCATCTGAGACTTAAGGCAAATTCTTAACTATGGATCTTCAAAATTAAAAAAATAAAACTAGTCGTGTAATCCCAAGATACAATACGGAGATAAGCAAGATACACATTTTCACTCCAAATGGGAGAAAAAAAAATGGGATTAATTGGACCAAGGCAGATGAAAATCCTGCAGGAAATACATTAAGTTCCAAACTTGTTTCTCTTATTCTGTGCATTTGGTTGGGGGCTGGGTTCTCAAAGCCTGGGTAGCCTCACCCATAATTACAGCTTCAGGTTTTGCTGTTCATACTTCATTGTCACAGATGTGAGTCTCAACTATACAGCTGCACTAGGAACTACACTAGTGGAATCTCCTTGTCGTGACTATTGCCCTGGAACTGGGCACCCTGATTATCCAATCCATCCTTTGAAATCTAAGTGGAAGCCTCTGTATATTCATGGATTCATTGGACTTCACTAAATGGGAGCACTCCAAGGCTGCAAGCTGATGTCATTGTCCAGACTACCCTGATGCACTGCTTGTAGATTTTCTCAACATATGTCTCGCATTGCTGACACTTCTGCTTTGTGACTTCCTCTACAACTCAGTTATTATGGACTCACTGTGCATTGCTCCATAGAGAGGCTCCTGCCATGAAGCACAGCTCTACCTGGCCTTGCAGGTTCCCCTTTGAAGTCTCAGTGGAAGTTTCTGTGACCCCCTATCTCTTCAGCTCTGTATGCATCCAAAACCAGCACTACATGGGCAATGTCAAGATCTGACACCAACAGATGACACACCTGCAACTCCTTCATAAAATTACTCTGTCTTGGAAGATTTTTGAAACAAATCTTCACTTTTGTGACTTTGATGTGGCAGTGATGGGAAAGGTCACCTCAAAGGTCTCTGGGGTGAACACACATCTTTAGCAAGAATTTTCTCATTTGCCTTTTCATGTCTCAAACAGATGAGTGCTTTCTCTTTCCTTCTTTGGCCAACCTTGAAATTTTCCAAATATTTCTGCTCTGTTCCCTTCAGTTACTGATTCTTACAGTAAAATATACAAAGAATGGACATTAACACCCATGCCACTTTTTGAATATTTTACTGCTTTGAAGTCTTCTCTGCCAAAAAAAAAGATCAGTCCACAGTCTTTAAGTCAGCCTCACACAATCTCAGGACACCCAGTACAGTGAAGTTCTTTGCCACCATATAACATGGGTAGACTTCAGTTCAGTTCCCCATTGGAATCTCATTTCTATCTGAAATCTCATCAGTATGGCCTTTACTGTCCACATTTCTTCCAACATTCTGGGCTTCTGAGGCCCTATCAGTCATCTATGCTTTCTCTATTCCTTTCTCTAGCCTTATCCAGTCTCTTCCACCTTTCCCATCAAAGCAATTTCAGAGGTTCCTCTATATCTTCATGTACAGTTAATTATAATAACCCAACTTCTTGGCACCAATTTTCTGAATTACCCCACTAGAGGAGTTTCTTTATGAAAAACAGTTTATTTCATCAATATGAAGTGGCCTCATAGTTATATGAGAATAGATATCTTAACTGTTAGCCCAGACTTTTGACTGCCCATAGAGTTAACACTAAATTAGAGGCATGATGTGGTGGACAGTGAGAACAGTATTTATAGCATAAACCAACCATTGCTTTGACATACTCAATTGTGATGTCATAAACCACCACTGTGACGTCTTAAATATTGTGATGTCATAATGAATCATGATATGCTAAAAGCCATTGTGATTTTATAATCAATAGGTCTTAAGACCATTGTGATGTCATAAATAATTAGGAGGACACACACTAACAATTGTGATGTCTTAAATCAACCATTTTTGTCATAATCTACTATGATGTCAAAAACCATCATTGTGATGTTTTAAATAATTGTGATGTCCTAAAAACTATTGTGATGTCATAATCAATTATATTTTTCCAAAAACCATTGTGATGCCTTAAATATTGTGATGTAATAAGGTAAGATTGTGATGATCATTTTGTCATAATCAATTATGATGTGATAAACCACCATTATGATATCATAAACAATACAGTGTGCTGTCATAATCAATTGTGAAGTCATAAGAATAATTGTTATGGGGCTGGCACTGTTGCATAATGGGCTTAGCCTCCACATCAGGGCTGACATCCTATATGGGTGCCATTTTGTATCCCAGCTTCTCCTCTTGTGAATCCAGTTCTCTACCTATGGCCTGGGAAAGTAGTGGAAGAATGTCCAACTGCTTGGGCCCCTGCACCCACTTAGGAGACCTGGAAGGAGATCCTGGCTTCTGGCTTTGGATTGGCTCAACATTGCAGCCTTCTGGGGAGTGAACAAGCAGATGGAAGACCTCTCTCTTTGTCTCTCCCTCTCTTTGTAACTCAACTTTTCCAATGAATAAATGAAATCTTTTCAAAATTATTTAAAAAAATCATTGTTATGTCACAAATTTACCTTTGTGATGTCATATGTGGAGGCTATGAAAATAATTATGATATAAAATAATTGTTTTTTCACAATCTATTGTGATGTCCTAAACTGCAGTTGTAATGTCATAAACCTGAAATGCTGATGTCATAAACCTACAATGTGGTGTCATAGAAAACATGATGTCATAATCAATTGGAATCTTAATTCCACAACTGTGACACCATAACCAGTGATGTCATAAGCCAACATTTTGGTATCATCTATTGTAATGTCATTCAAACCATTGTGATGTCATTAATTAGTAGTATGATGCCATAAACCTACCATTGTAATATCTTAAGACAACCATTGTGTTGTCACAATCCAGTGTAAAAACCAATGGACATCATAAACAATATTATAAAAAATTGTGGTGTCATAAACTACTACCATTATGATGCCATAATCAAGTGTGGTATCATAAACCACCATTATTATATTATGATTGTAATATCATTAAAGCCATTTGATGCCATACACCAATACTACCATGCCATATACCAAACATTGTGGAGTCATAGTGAGAAGTTATAAAATAACACATCATAAACCTACTATTGCAAATCATAATAAATCATGATGTCATAAACCACCATTATGATATCATTTAATTTTGATGTCATAAATATTGCTATGCCATAAAACTATCTTTGTGATGTCAGAGATAGACCATTGCTTTATTTTTTTTACAGGCAGAGTGGACAGTGAGAGTGAGAGAGACAGAGAGAAAAGTCTTCCTTTTTGCTGTTGGTTCACCCTCCAATGGCTGCCGTGGCTGGCGTGCTGTGGCCAGTGCACCACACTGATCTGAAGGCAGGAGCCAGGTGCATATGCTGCTCTCCCCTGGGGTGCAGGGCCCAAAGACTTGGGCCATCCTCCACTGCACTCCCAGGCCACAGCAGAGAGCTAACCTGGAAGAGGGGCAACTGGGACAGAATCCGGCACCCCAACTGGGGACTAGAATCCAGTGTGTTGGCACTGCTAAGCAGAGGATTAGCCTATTGAGCCATGGCACCAGCCAGACCATTACTTTATTATAATCATTTGTGAGGTCAAAAATCTGTTGGGGCCTATGCTGGGCCATAGTGGATAAAGCCGCTGCCTGCAATGCAGGCCTCATATGGGTGCCAGTTCAAGTCCTGGCTAACTCACTCCCAGTCCAGATCTCTGCTATGGCTTGGGAAGACAGTGGAAGATGGCCCAAATGCTTGAGCCCCTGCACCTGCCTGGGTGTCCTAGAGGAAGCTCCAGGCTTCTGGCTTTGGATTGGCCCACCTCTGGCCATTGTGGTCATCTGGGAAATGAACCAATGGATATAAGACCTATCTCTGTCTCTCTTCCTCTGCCTTTCTGTTACTCTGCCTTTCACATAAAGAGTTTTTAAAAATATACTGCTTTGGTCTGGTATTATGCCATAGAGGGTTAAATAACTGCCTGTGACAATATCCCATGTGGATGCCAGTCCAACTATCAGCTGCTCCTTTCTGTTCTAGCTCATTGCTAATGAACCTGGGAAAGGAGAAAATGGCCCAAGTAATTAGGCCCCTGTGCTCATGTGGGAGACTCACTTAAAGCTCTTGACTCCTCAGTATTTGGACTGGCCCAGCAATAGCTGTTGCAGCAGTTTGGGGACTGCACCAGCAGATGGAAGCTCTGTCTCTCTGCTTCCCCCTTCTCTCTTTGTAACTGTCTTTCAATTAAATTAATAAATAATTAATAAGGCTACCATGTGATGTTAGAAACACCTGTGATATCATAACCATCATGTCATAAACCATTGTTTTCCATAATCAATTGTGAGGTCAGAACTGTGATGTCATAATAAATTGTGATATAAATGATTGTTTTATTAAAACAATTATGATTATTATGATATGTATATATAATATATATACAATATACAATATATATGTATACATGTACAATATACAATAATATACAATTATTATGATGTTACAATCAAATGGTTCATGATAAACCCACCATTGTGAAATTATAAACCTACAACAGTGATGTCATAATCAATTCTTTTATTAACCTGTCATTGTTCCAAGATGACCAATTGTGACATCACCTGTGATGCCAAATTAGTTGTCATATTATAAACCACCATTGTTATGTCATAAATCTACCATTGTGGTGTTGTAAATCAACTATTGTTTTGTCATAATTGTGTTATCATAAATCATGATTGTGATGTGATAAGCCAAAACTGTGATGTCATAATAAATTGTGAGGTCCAAAAATCATTGTGATGGCCTAATTGTGACATAATTAAAACTAACATTATGCCAAAAACAGCATTGTGATGTCATTATCATTAAGATATTGTGATGTCAACATCAATTATAATGTCATTTAAAACAATTGTGATACTATAAATCTGTATTGTGCTATCATGATCAATTATGAAGTTACAACAACACTGTGATATCTTAAACCTACCATTATGACCTCATAATCAATTGTGACACCATAAACCAGCATTATCAGGTCATAAGTGTGTTGTCAACAAAACCATTGATATCAGAAATGAATATTGTCATGCCATAAACCAACTATTGTGATGTTTTAAAACATTGTGTTTACATATCAATTATGGTGTTATAAAACATCACTGTGATATTGTAAATACACCATTGTATGATAAATTATGATGTCATAAAACAGTCAGCTGGAGGCACACCATGTATTTGTGTTTAGAAGCATTGCTATACTATTATTGTTCTTAACATAGAATTTGGAACTTGGGGAGCTTTCCTATTCTCATTTTTTGAGGATACCCTTTGGTGCACTTACAGGGTTAGCACTGAGTTGTGGAGGCAGCAAAAAGCCAGTGGGGAGGAACCTATTGATCCATGTTTTATGTGCTAAAAAAACATGATTTCTGTAGAAATTCACCACATAATAGGGACAATTAAGAAGAATTACATCTTGGGAAGATTCCAAGATGACATAATAGGGAACGACATACTGTACAAGGCTATTGAAAAATATCAAGGAAAAAAGCATAGGAAGTGCACTCTCAGGGGAGAATTAGAAAATCCACACTAGGAATTCTACAAAGGAAGTATAATGCCATGGACCTGTCTGGAAGGTGTGGACACAGCACAAACATGAACACAACACAGGACTGCAGCAGCTGAGAGCAGGAGCAGGTGGAAGCTTGAAGGCAGAGGTGAGACCAGACTGCAGAAACCCTTGTTGGTCAAGCCAGAGGGAGAACATGGTGTGAGTTGGGACTGCAGCCTTGGAGGCAAGTAGTTACTAGTGGCTACTCACACATTCAGTGGAAGTAAAGAGGGCACATTTATCTCACCCCATTTTCCCCATAACAGGGCCTGCAGCCCAGCTGAGAAAGACAAAACGTTAAAGGGAGAGAAGACATTAAAAATGGGAAAACTCCCATGTTCATGATTGGAAGGATAAATATCATTAAAATATACATACTACTAAAAGAAATTTATAGATTCAATGCTATCCCAATAAAAATGCCATTGACATTTTTCTCAGATCCAAAAAAATCTGCTAAAATTCATATGAAACCACAAGAGATCTCAAATAGCTAAAGCAATCTTATACAGCAAAAACAAAGCCAGGGCAACACAATACCAGATTTCAAGACATACTACAGGGGCTGGTGCTGTGGCTCAGTAGGCTAATCCTCTGCCTGCGGTGCCAGCACTCCGGGTTCTAGTCCTGGTTGGGGTGCCGGTTCTGTCCTGGTTGCTCCTCTTCCAGTCTAGCTCTCTGATGTGGCCCGGGAAAGTAGTGGAGGATGGCCCAAGTGCTTCAGCCCTGCACCCACAAGGGAGACCAGGAGGAAGCACCTGGCTCCTGGCTTCAAATCAGTGCAGTGCACAGGCTGTAGCGACCATTTAGGGGGTGAACCAATGGAAGGAAGATCTTTATCTCTCTCTCTCTCTCTCTCTCTCTCTCTCTCTCACTGTCTAACTCTGCCTGTCAAAAAAACAAAAAAAGACACAGTACAGGACAATTATAATCAAAACAGCCTGGTACTGGAACAAAAATAGATGGATAGACCAGTGGAACAGAATAGTAACTCAAGAAATCAATCCAAAATCTACAACCATCTTATCTTTGACAAAGAAACTAAAATCAATCCCTGAAATGAGGACAGTCTGTTCAATAAATGTTGTTGGGAAAACTGGCTCTCTGCTTTCAGAAGTATGAAATTAGATCCATAACTTACCCTTTACCCAAAAATCCACTCAAAATTGATCATATAGCTAAATCTATGACCTGATAGCATCAAATTACTACAGAAAATTCAGGAATTCTATGAGATGTTGTAATAGGCAAAAACTTCTTGGAAAAGACAGAAGCACAGGCAATCAAAGCCAAAATTGTAAAATGGGATTACATCCAGCTAAAGAGTTTCTTCACTGCCAAAGAAATACTCAGCAAAGTGAACAGGCAACTGACAGAGTGGGAGAAAATATTTGCAAACTATGCAACTGATAAAGGGTTAATATCCAGAACCTATACAGAATTAAAAAAAAATTTCAACAACAGCAAAACAAACAATCCAGTTAAGAAATCTACAAAGGATTTGAATAGCCATTTTTCAAGAGAGGAAATTCAGATGGCAACAGACACTTGAAAAGAAACAAAAATGGTCATATCACTAGTAATCAGAAAAATCTAAAACAAAAACACAAGTGAGCTCTACTTCACTCCGGTGAGAATTGCTCTCATACAGAAGTCAACAAACAACAAATGATGGTGAGAATGTGGGGAAAAAGGTACAATGTTTCATTGTTAATGGGAATATGCAGCAACTGTGGAAGACAATGTGGAGATACCTCAGAAATCTGAATATAAACCTAACATATGTTCTATCCATCCCACTCAGGAATTTGCCCAACTGAAAAGAATTCAGCATATGAGTTATCTGCACCCCATGTTTGTTGCAGCACAATTCACAATGGCTAAGATATGGAATCAACCCAGGTGTCCATCAATGGATGCCTGAAGAAATTGATACACTTTTGTGTACTACTCAGCTCTAAAAAAGGGAAATCCATAAAATAATAAAATCTTTTGCAACAAAATGGACACAACTAGAAACCATTGTATTTACATAAATAAGCCAGTCCCAAAAAGAGAGATACCAAAGGTTTTCCCTGAACTGAGGTAACTAATATAGTACCTAAAATGAAATGTGTTGGAGTGAAATGGACATTTTGAGTTTCAATGATTGTTTACAGCCCTTGTCTCTTCTGTTGAGGAACAGTGACTTTTTTCTTCATATTATTTGTTGATCTCTTATAATCTAGTGTTACCTTCATGATCATTAAGTAAACTGAAAATCAGTCTTTGTAATAAGTAAGAGCAGGTATCGGAGTGGCAGGTGGAAGAAGGTTTGCAGAATGGGCAAGAGGGAGGGTTGAGTGGAAAGTATCACTATGTTCCTACACTGTATATATGAAATACATGAAACTTGTATAACTGTAATAAAATTTTTTAAAAACTAGAAAAGAGTAAGAAGACTAAGAAGATGCAGAGGGAGAGAAGGAAGAAGAAGGAGGAGGGGAGGGAGAAGGGCATTGATATCTGGGAGTACTACAGGGCACTAGCTGACCACACAGCTCCCAGGAAATGCGGAGAGGAAGATTGCATGATGGAAGAACAGCAGCAGGGCTGTATGCTGTAGGCAAGGGGAAAATAGTATTTTAAAAGTGGAGAAAGGCATTCTCAGGGGAGAGTTGGAAAACCACAATGGAGATTCTGTTGAAGGAGGAGAGGTGTTGTAGATCTGTGTGGAAGGTGCAGAGGCACATCAAACAGCACAGACACAAAAAGCCCTGAGCTGGAGAAAGTATCAGCTTTACAGAATAATATGAAATCAGACCGAAGTGGCCTATGACACTGGTGATATAGCCCAAACAAGAGCTTAGAGGACGGCATTGTCTTTGAGTCCAGACTAGAGCCCTGAAGGGAACAGGGTGCCTGCTCACTGAGACAAAAAAGAAAAAGGGCCTCTCTCTCACCATGCTTTCCGCCCCCCTAACAATGGCATTTGGCCATTGATGAGAGAATTTGGGCACCGTTTTGATGTACGTATGTAGTAGTTGATGTAGGTTTGTGTGTGCACCCAGGACAGTCACCATCTTGTCAGCAGAGGCAACTGCAGTGTCTCAGGTGCAACTGCTAGGGAACGTTGCCATCTTGTCAGTAGAGACAAACACAACAGCTTCTGTGCATGAACCCAGAAATGGGTTGGGATAAGGGGCCATTCTGACATTAATACTGGCTGCAAACACTTGTATGTGACCAGCATGATTGTGAAATGAGTATAGCTGCAGACAGCAGGTATTGTGCACGCATGTGACCCAAGGATTTTACTAGGGGGAAAAAGCCAAGTACCCACTGACTTTGATTCTGGCTGAGGGGATTAAAAGGCACTGGGCAACCACATACAGCTGTGAGGTGCCCCCAACCTCTCAAAATAACACAGGCTCTGGGCCTCAGGGGCTCAAACTGCCTCAGTGGCAGCTGGCTCTGGGAACATCTCAGCCTCCCTGTGGACATGACAGGCTAGGGGGCGGAGTGTTTCCTTGGCACTCTATGACTATAGGAGTCCTGACTACAGAGACTGTGAGAATTCTGACTCCATGAGATGGCTCAGGGTGTAGCTGGGTCTCTGAGCAATCACATTGTGCAGATCCACATGCTCAGCATTCCCTGACTGCCTGGGGTATGCCATTGCAGCAGGATCCATGTTCACAGTGAAGACTACACAGATCTCTTGTGCAGGTAATGCAAAAGTATAGATGAGTGCTACATCCACTGAGGGTTAACACTCAGGCACTGCTCACCTTGTAAGGGAAAAGCTGAAGATTATGTCAACAGTGACCATACCTCCCTTATGTTAACAAGACATCAAACACACCCAACTTGTGTATCACCGAGGATACTCATCCCACCATAGAGCACTGAGCAGAGCTCTCTGGCCACACGCAGAACAAACTTCTCATCAACATTGCAAGAGCAGATATTCCACTAAGCCACAGAGGCATTGTTCAGAGAAAAGCAATCAGAGGAAAAAAAACAAATATCTCCACAAATACCTAAAAATAAATGCAAAATTTCAAAAAAACAAGATTAGGAAAGACAACATGGCACCCTCTAAGGAGCCCATAAACACCTCAATATTAGATTATGAAGATGAAGAGACTGATAAAATTTCTCAAATGGAATTCACAAGATTATTAGGATTACTCATAATCAATGGGAAGAAAATCCGTGATTTAAGAATTTAAGAGAATGAAATTTTTCTCATGAAGTAAGGATTTGAAAGAGAAATCAAAATGAATTATTAGAAATGAAGAACTCAATTGTGAAATAAGAAAATTGGGAAACAGAATTGATAAGGCAAAAGAATGTCTGTGCTAGAAAACAAATCTTAGGAAATTTTTCAATCAGACCAAAAACAAAAAAAGAAGAAATTAGAAAAATTAAAAACAGTATTAGAGATTTATGGGATCCTATCAAATGACCCAACATACAGGTCCTAGGAGTTCCTGATGGCATGGAAAGAGAATGGACTGCAAAGCCCATTTAATGAAATAATTATAGAAAACTTCCTGAGTTTGGAGAAAATAAAAGTTGTGCAAGTACAGAAATCACCTAGAACTAATAGATATGACCAGAAAAGATCTTCACCACAATGCACTGCACTCAAACTCCGCACAGTAAAACATAAAGAAAAGATTCTAAAATGTGCTCAAGAGAAATGCAAGATTACTTGTAGGGGATCCCCAATTAGACTCATAGCTGACTTCTCAGAAACCCTAGGTAGGAGAAAATGACAAGATACAGTCCAAGTCTTAAGAGAAAAAAATGTCACCCCAGAATACTGTAACTTGAAAAGCACTTATTTATGGATTAAATAATTTATAACCAGTATCTGGCCTTACAAAAGATGCTTAAGGATGTGCTACAAACAGAAACAGAAAGACAGGCATCATTATGAAAGAATGTGAAGGCAGAAAATCTCCAAGTAAAATTACAAAGAAAATCCAATGCAAACAGTGGTAACATTAATCACAATGTCACAACCTAACGGTTGTGTTAACAATCAAGTTTCATGTCATAAAACTTTGTGATGTAAACATCAATTAAGATGTCATAAACCAACAGTTGTTTTGTCATAATGAATTGTGATATCATAAGCCTGTTATTGTGTTGTCATAGAAAACATTGTGAGGTAAAAACTATTGTGGTGTCATAAAGCAAGCTGTTTTGTCATAATCAATTGTGATTTAATAGATCTGCCATTGTGATGCCATAAACCTAACACTGTAACATCGTAAAAAAACTATGTTGTGATTAACCTATGATGTGATAAAACGTTATTATTAAATTATTATTGCAATGTCATGATTAATCATGAGGTCATAAAATACATTTTATCATCATAAATCTACCACAGTGACACTGTAATCAATTGATGTCATAAAACATCATTGTGATAATCCATTGTGATGCTATAAACTGATAAGTGATGCCAGATACCAACCATTGAACCATCATAAAGCAAAAACTGTGATTTAATCAAATGCATAGTAATAAATACCATTGCTGTGGCCGGTGCCACGGTTCATTTGGCTAATCTTCTGCCTGCAGCGCCAGCACCCCGGGTTCTAGTTCTGGTTGGGGTGCCGGATTCTGTCCAGGTTGCTCCTATTCCAGTCCAGCTCTCTGCTATTACCCAGGAAGGCAGTGGAGCATGTCCCAAGTGCTTGGGCCCTGCACCCAAATGGGAAACCAGGAGGAAGCACCTGGCTCCTGGCTTCAGATCAGCACAGTGCACTGGCCATAGTGGCCATTTGGAGGGTGAACCAATGGGAAAAAGGAAGACCTTTTATTTGAAAGGCTGAGTTACAGAAAGGCAGAGAGAGAGAAAGGTCTTCCATCCTCTGTTTGACTCCCCAGATTGCTACAATGGCCCGAGCTGGGCCAATCTGAAGCCAGCAGCCAGGAGCTGCTTCCGCATCTCCCATGTGAGTGCAGGGATATCTTCCACTGCTTTCCCAGACTGTAGCAGAGAGCTGGATTGTAAGACACCTTGAGCAGGCGTCCCACAAACCAAACCCCAGAAACACAGACTCCACTCCAATCGATGCAAAGGCAAAAGGAAAGTTTATTTCATTTGCAAATGGGCCGTCTCAGTAGCACCCTCTAGTGAGGTGCAGAGAGAGAACGGCCCCGAACATCAGCTTTACTGGATATTTAAAGCTCAAAACCACAGCATTAGCATATCTAGTCGTGTTAAAGTTCTATTGGATATGTTAATGGTTACTGGGTAAGGGTTTGGGATGGGGGTAGCGCGGGCAGTTTCTTCTTATCAGGTGCCAAATCCGTACAACTTGCTAAGTACCTTGCCCCCGTCACGCACTTGGTATACAGTGTTAGATTTAAAGGATGCTTTCTTCTGCCTGAGGTTGAGCCTCCAGAGCCAACCCTTGTTTGCCTTCGAGTGGAAGGACCCGGAGACTGGATTTTCAGGACAATTGACTTGGACAAGACTTCCTCAAGGATTTAAGAATTCGCACACACTATTTGATGAGGCCCTACATCATGACTTGGCAAGCTTTAGGGTGAGTAACCCTCAATGGACTCTCTTGCAGTACGTGGATGACTTACTCCTGGCAGCAGAAACCGAAGCAGACTGTAAACGAGGTACAGAACTGGTGCCCATATGGGATGCCAGCACTGCAGGCAGCAGCTTTACCTGCTATATCACAGTACAGCCCTGCCCCGAATTATATGTTCTTATATTTTATATTTTTCCACTATACAATCCAAGGTTTTTTTCCTTAAATTTGTTAATGGTATTTTCACTTTCTTGCTACCTTGAATGTTAATGTTAATTGTATTTTCATAATGTTCATTGCTAGTATACAGGAATATAATTGATGCTTATATCTATTTTATACTCTGAACACACTGAATTTTACTTTGAGCTTTTAGTGAATTCTCAGGATGTTTTTTGCTTACAAGATATGTCTTAGGCATTACAAATCATATTTACGCTTTTGTGTACAATTTGGATGTTTTTTGTTTGTTTGTTTATGATTTCTTTTGCATAGTCCTCTGCTCCACCATTGAATGGAAGTGTTAAAAGTATTATCAATGCCTGGCTCACACTTTATAGGAATTTACTGTAGATTTTCCATAGGTGCCCTTTCTGTGGTGGAGATTCCCACCAGTTATAGTTAGTTTAGGGTTTTAATCACAAGCTGAATTTAGTCAGTTTTTCTATATCAGTGGAATTATCAAATCTTGATATTCTTTTATTAGCATAGCTTATTTTATTATATATTTAACCTTAATATTACTATTTTTTTAACTTGAGAGAAGGAGAGAAAAAAATCGAGTGAGTGAGCTGCTATCTACTGGTTCACTCGCCAAATGTCTGCAATGATCAGGTCTGGCCTGCAACTGGAACTGGAGCCAGAAGCCAGAGGCGCAAACACAGTCCTTGCCTCCTTGTGGGTTTCAGGGACCCAAACTACTTGTCCCATCACCACTGCCTCCCATACTCTGTATTGACAGAAAGCTAGGGTCAGTGCCAGAGCAGAGAATTCAAGCCAAGCACTGTCAAATGGGTTGTGTGCATCATAACCAGAATCCCGACTGAGAGGCCAAGTGTGCATTCCTAGCCTCTCTGTTCCACTCCTTTGGTCTGTGGATTTGTTTTCATGCTAAAATGACACTTTTTGGCTATTTTTCCTGCTGAAAAAGGAAATGTGAATCCTCCAGTTTTGATCTTATTTTCAAGAATATTTTGAGTATTTGGATCCTTTGAGATTCCATATGAATTTTCTCTATACTTTTTAAAATTTTCTAATAAAGGTAACTATTATGGTGTTATAAAGAAACATTTGAATCTATAGGTCACTTACAATCTTCTGAACTTCATATATATATATATATATATATATATATATGTAACAATATATGAACTCAGGACATATTTCCATTCATTTTTTTTGACAGGCAGTGTTAGTGAGAGAGACAGAGAGAAAGGTCTACCTTTTCCATTGGCTCACCTCCCAAGTGGCCGCCATGGTCAGTGCTGTGCCAATCCAAAGCCAGAAGCCAGGTACCTCCTTCTGGTCTCCCATGCAGGTGCAGGGCCCTAGCACTTGGGCCATCCTCCAATGCATTCCTGGGCCACAGAGAGAGCTGGACTGGAAGAGGAGCAACCGGGACAGAATCCAGCACCCCAACCGGGACTAGAACCCAGTGTGCCAGTGCCACAGGTGGAGGATTAGCCTAGTGAGCCTTGGCACCAGCCTATTCATTTGTTTTTTAAAAAGGTTTTTATTTTTTATTTGGAAGTTAAAGAGAGAGTTAGAGACAGAGAATGAGATCTTCCATGCACTGGTTCACTCTCTAGATGGCTGCAATGGCCAGAGCTGTGCCCATCTGAAGCCAGGAGCTAGAAGCTTCTTCCAGGTCTCCCCCATGGGTGTAGAGGCCCAAGGACTTGAGTCATCTTCCACTGCCTTACCAGGCCACAGCAGAGAGCTGGGTTGGAAGTGGAGCACATGGGACTAGAATCAGCACCCATATGGGATGCCAGTGCTGCAGGCCAGTGCTTTAACCTGCTGTACCACAGCGCTGGCCCCTATTTCCATTTATTTCATGATCATTTATTTGTAAGTTTCAGTGTTTAGATATTTTATTTCCTTGGTTAATTTTATTCCTAAGTACTTTATTCCTTTTGATACTATTGAAAATTCTATTGTTCTCTTTATTTCCATTCAATTTATTTTTATTTTTAAAAATATTTTACTTCTATAAGGTGAGCAAATTTATGTATTTCATATATACAGATTTAGGAGCTAAGTGATACTTCCCACTCTGCCCTCTCTCCTACCCATATTTCCAACCTCCCTCATTCCTCCTTTCTTATTTTTTCTTTCAAATTTCACAACAACATACTTTCAGTTTATGCTATAATTCCAAGATTAACCCTCCACTAAGTAAAGAATTCAACAAATACTCAGTCGGAAATGCCACTGTTTCTTAAGAGTATAGACAAGGACTATAAAAAAAATCAGATCTCAAAATGCCAATTTCATTCATTTATATTACATTTTTGTACTCTGTATATTAGTTACCATACATTAGGGAAAATACAGGGTATCTGTCTATTTGGAGACTGATTTATTTCACTAAATATAATGGTTTCCAGTTCCATTCATTTTATTGCAAGAGACAGGATTTCATTATTTTTATGACTGAGTAGTATTTCATACTGTGTGTGTGTGTGTGTGTGTGTATATTTCCTTTATCCAGTCAACAGGCTACTGACATCTGTGTCAATTCAACATTTTAGCTATTTTGAGTTGAGCTGCAATAGACATGGAGATAAAGATAACATTTTCATATGCTAATTTCATTTCCTTTAGTGAAATTCCCAGGAGTGGGATGTCTGGGTCATGTAGTAGATAAATTGTCAGATTTCTGAGAAATCTCCAGACTGTCTTTTTAAATATTGGTTGTACTAGTTTGCATTCCCATTGACAGTGTATTAGAGTACCCTTTGCCACACATCCTAGCCAAAATTTATTTTTTAAATGTTGGTTTATAGCTGTTATAACTGGGATGAGGTGACATCCTATTGTGGTTATTTTTTAAGATTTATTTATTTATTTGAAAGAATTACATAGAAGGAGAGGCAGAGGCAGACAGAGAATCTTCCATCCAGTGGTTCACTCCCCAAATAGCTGCAATCATCAGGGCTTTGCCAGGCCAATGGCAGAGGCTAGGAACTTCGTCTGGACCTCCCACATGGTGGAGAAGTCCAGGACTTTGGTGATTTTCTATTGCTTTTCCAGTTGCATTAGCAGAGATCTGGATCAGAAGTGGATTATCCAGGACCCAAACTGGCATCCACAGGGATGCTAACAGTACATACAGTGGCTTTACATGTTACACCACAGCACCAACCTCTCATTTTGTTTTTTTTAAAGATTTTGTTTATTTGCAAGTCAGAGTTACACAGAGAGGAGAGGCAGAGGGAGAGAGAGAGAGAGAGAGAGAGAGAGAGAGAGAGAGAGAGAGAGATCCTCCATTTGATGGTTAATTCCCCAACTGAATGCAACAGCCAGAGCTATACCAATCTGAAGCCAGGAGCCAGGTGCTTCTTCCTGGTCTCCCATGTGGGTGCAGGGGCCCAAGGACTTGGGCTATCTTCCACTGCTTTCCCAGGCCATAGCAGAGAGCTGGATTGGAAGTGGAGCAGCCAGTTCTCGACTGACACCCATATGGGATGCTAACACTTCAGGCCATGGCTTTAACCCACTGTGCCATAGTGCCAGCCCCTCATTGTGGTTTTTATTTGCATTTCCCAGATGGCTATTGATCCCAGCATTTTTTCATTGTTGGCCACCTGAATTCTATCCTTTGAAAAATTCCTGTTCATGTCCTCTGCCCATTTTTAACTGTTTACTTTATTGCTGAATTTCCTGAGTTCTTAATAAATTCTCAATAATATTCCTTCATTCACATATAATTCACAAATATTTTTTTCCATTCTGTTGATTGCCTCTTCACTTACTTGTTTCCTTTGCAGTTAGGAAACTTCTTAGCTTAATGCAATCCCATTTGTCTACTTTTTGCTTTTATTGCCTGTGTGTCTGGGTTCTTTTCCAAGAAATCTTTGACTATGCTGATGTCTTGCAGAGTTTCACCAACATTTATTTACCTCTCATGATTTGATTTTATCATGTCATAGATTTAGATCTTTGATCCATTTTGAGTTGATTATTGTTTAAAGTGTAAGGTAGGGATCTTGTGTCATATTTCTGTATGCATAGACCTAATTTTCCCAGCTTCGTTTGTTGAAGAGACTGCCCATTCTCTGACAATTTATTTTAGCTCATTTGTGAAAGATTAGTTCATTGTATATATGTGCTGATATTAGTTTTTCCAATCCAAGAATATGGAAGATTTTTCCATTTTTTATTGTACTTTTTTCTTTCTTTCATGCTTCATAATTTTTTTTCATAGACACCTTTCACCTGCATAGTTAAATTTATTTCAAGTGTTTTAAGCTTTTTGTAGCTATTGTGATTGGGATTGATCTTACAAGTTCTTTCTCGGGGCCAGTGCTGTGCTGCAGTGGGTTAACACCTTGGCCTGAAGCCCTGGCATCCCATATGGGTGCTAGTTCGAGACTCGGCTGCTCCATTTCCAATCCAGCTCTCTGCTACAGCCTGAGAAAGCAGTAGAAGATGGCCCAGGTCCTTGGGTCCCCGCACCCATGTGGGAGACCCAGAGGAATCTCCTGGTTCCTGGCTTTGGATTGGCACAGCTCCAGCTGTTGTGGCCATCAGGGGAGTGAACCATCATATGGAAGACCTCTCTCTCTCTGCCTCTCCTCTCTCTGTGTAACTCTGACTTTCAAATAAATAAATAAATCTTAAAAAACAAAAACAACAAAAAAACAAGTTCTTTCTCCATCATGGCATTGTGTCTGTATAGAAAAGCTATTGGTTTTTCTGTGTTAAATTTATATCCTTCAACTTCACCAAACTCTAATGGGTTCCAATAGTCTCTTAGTGGAGTATTTTGGTTCCCCTATACATAGATACATGCTGTATGCAAACAGTGATAATTTGACTTCCCACTTTTCAGTTTGTATCCCTTTGATTTTTTTTTTCCTAATGGCTATGGCTAACATTTCTGAGAGTATTTTGAATGGCAGTGGTGAAAGTGAGTATCTTTGGTTCTGCATCTTAGTGTAAATACTTTCAAAATCTCCACATTCAGTATGACACTGGCTGTGAGTTTTCTATTATTGTCTTGATTGTTTTGAAGAATGTTTTTCCCTACCCAATCTGCTTAATGTTTTCATCATGACAGGATTTTTTTTAAAAAAATATTTTATTTTATAGGCATATTTACAAACAGAGACGGGGAGAGAGAGAGAGTTCTTCCATCTACCACTAAACCCCCAAAATGGCTGCTTTGGTCAGAGCTGGGCCAATAGAAAGTGAGGAGACAGGTGTTTCTTCCAGATCTCCCATGTGAGTGCAGGGGCCCAAACACTTGGGCCATCTTCTTTTGTTTTCCCAGGTGTATTAGCAGACAGCTGGGTCAGATGTGGATCAGCTGGGTTCAAACTGGCACCCATATGGAATGCTGGCACCACAGGTTGAGGCTTAACCTACTACACCATTGTGCTGGCCCCAGGATGTTGTATTTTATCAACTGCTTTCTCTGTATCTACTGAGATAATCATATGGTTTGCATTCTTTGTAAATGTGATATATCACATTTATTGATATGAGAATGTTTAGCCATTCCACTTGGTCCAGATGAATGATCTTCATGATGTGCTATCAGATTAAATTAGCTAGTATTTTGTTGAGAATTTATGCTTCTACGTTCATCAGTGATATTGGTATATAGTTATCTTTCTTTGTTGTGCCTTTTTCTGATTATGAAAGTAAGTTGATGCTGGCCTCATAGAAGGAGATATGGAGGACTCCCTCTCTCTTTTTTTTTAAATAGTATCAGCACAATGAGAATTAATTCTTCAAAGTCTTTTAAAATTCAGTAGTTAAGCCATCTGGTCCTACTTTTTTGTTTGGAGGTCCTTTATTACTGATTCAATCTGTATCTTGTTTATTTGTCTGTGTAGGTTTTCAATGTTGTTGTGCCTTAATTTTGGTAGATCATATGTGTTCAGAAATCTATCCATTCTATATTTTCTTATTTGTTGGCATATAGCTGTTTGTATTCATTCTTGGTGATTCTTTTTAATTCTGTGGTATCTAATGTTAGATCTCCTTTTTAAACTCCAATTTTATATATTTGGGACTTCATCTTTTTTTTTTACTAGTGTGCCAATAATTCATCAATTTTGTTTACTTTTTCAAATTACAAGCTGTTCATTTCACTAACCATTTACATTTATTTGGTTTCAATTTTGTTTGTTCTGTAATTTTAATTACTTGTTTCCTATTACTCATTTGGAGTATATTTTGCTGTTTTCCTTGATCCTTGAGATGCACTGATAGCTCATTTATTTTATGTTTCTTCAGTATCTTGATGTAGACACTAATTGCAATAAACTTCTATCTTGACACTATTTCTGCTATATCCCATAATGTTTGATATATTATGTTGTCATCTTAATTTATTTACAGATTTTTTATTTCTTCTATCAATCATTGTTCATTCAGGAGTGTGTTATTCAGTCTATCCATGTTGCACATTATCTATAGATTCTTTAGTTACTTCCCAGCTTCATTCTGTTGTGCTCAGAAATGATATATGGTATGATTTAAATTTTCTTGTAATTTTCTGAGATTTGGTTTATAGGATAGGATATGTTTTTGTCTAGAATAAGTTAAATGCACAGATGAAGAGAATCTGTATTCCATAACTATAGCATGAAAGGTTTTGTAGATATCATTTATGTCCATTTGGTTCACAGAGTAGAGTAGCTCTATTTATTTGTTGATATTTTTGCCTAATTCTTCAATATTGATGCAACTAGGGTGCTGCAGTCCCACATTATTATTGTGTTTGAGTCCACATCTCCCTTTAGGTCCATTAACATTTAGGATGGCACCCTGTCACTAAGTGAATGATCTATTTACTTCAGACACATCTTTCTGCTGAATTGATCCTTTTTTTAACATTTATTTATTGAATATAAATTTCCAGTGTACAGCTTATGGATTACAATGGCTTCCCCCTCCCATAACTTCCCTCCCACCCGCAACTCTCCCCTCTCCCACTCCCTCTCACCTTCCATTCACATCAAGATTCATTTTCAATTCTCTTTATATACAGAAGATCAATTTAGTATAAATAGTTCAACAGTTTGCACCCACATAGAAACACAAAGTGAAACATACTGTTTGAGTACTAGTTATAGCATTAAATCACAATGTACAGTACATTAAGCACAGAGATCCCACATGAGGAGCAAGTGCACAGTGGCTTCTGTTGTTGACCCAACAAATTGACACTCTAATTTATGGTGCCAGTAACCATCCTAGGCTGTCGTCATGAGTTGCCAAGGCTATGGAAGCCTTCCAAGTTTACCGACTCTGATCATATTTAGACAAGGTCATAAAAGAGTGAGGATAGTAACCAATGATCCTAAGAGTGGCATTTACCAGGTTTGAACAATTATACAGCATTAAGTGGGGAAGAGGACCATCAGTACACACAGCTTGGGAGTAGAGCCATTGGTGGTAGAGTAGAGGTTATGATTAAAAAGGAATGAGGCCCAAGTGCACTAGACAGGGTCTAGAACAAAGGACAGAGTCATTATTAGAGGAGCTAAGAAAGGTGCTGTCTAAGCTACAATTAAGTTTTCTGATTGAAAGGCAAATAGAACCTGATAGAAGGGGCTTGATAATAATCTGGTGGGCTTTAGGCCTTGTAAATTCAGAGGCCCAGACCTATCTATCTCTTCACATGGGGTATATCCTAAGGGAGGTGTGAACCTCCTAGGGGAAGGCACTCTGTTGACTTTCATTACTTGGCTGGCCTGGGAGGAGAGCTGGCCAGGTAAAGGCAGGGGGCATCTCTAACAAGAAATTTACAGTTCTGCCTGCAATGTTGCTGACCCTACTTGACCATCCCCTCAGCTGAAGTGGTCACTTTGGAAGTTGGGCTGAGTGAAGGGCTTTTCAGCTTAGAGCCAATAAGATCTGTGGCTCTGACCTGAGCATCCTTCGACTCCAGGGCAGGTCCATTTCCAGTGATCCAACTCTTGGCAGAGCTGCCAGGGCTCTTCACAAGCTGACTTCTGCTGAAGCCTAGGCTTACCACATTAAAAGCCACTGCAGTGGACTGGCCTGTTGGGTCTCCTTGAGGGCAGATCACTGTACAAATCAGCCATTAATAGGCCTGCCACCCATTGCTTCTGATGCCGAACTTTCTTTTCCTCCTGGTTTGTGTTAAAGCAGACCAGAGGATGCAAGTCAAGGGAGTGCCCAAGTCCCATCTCTAATCTTTGGTGGCCTGAACTACAAGTCTATAGTCACAGGCATGTTCTGTAGTAGTTTTTCTAAGGTAGACAGTGCCCATGAGGAAAATTATATTCTCACTTTAAAACTTTCTTTCCCTTTGGTCTGAAAAGGAGGTTTTTTCTACTTACTGTATACTTCGCTGATGGCGAAGTAAATCTAGCTATGAGATTATTATTTAAGTTCTTATTTTGGCTATGCTATTATAGAAAAATATTAGCCATCTCTTTTATAAGGTCTAAAGATTAAATTGTGCATCCTACAGATTCCTTTATAATAGAATTAGTTTCCTACCTTGAAGAGAATAGAGAAATGAAAGAACAAGTTGGGCTTAGAATAGAGAAATGAGGGAGCAAGTCCTAGATCGCTTGCTGACAATAGCAATATTACATGAATACTTAGCAAACAGTTTCAACCATTAGATAACAACTTAAGAAAACATTTACCAGAAGGTCCAATGCCTTCTATAAATTTTAAGAATCATGAAAGAACGAGGCCATCAAAGAAGGAGGTACCTTTCTCTGAAGGGAGGAGAGAACTTCCACTTTGACTGTGACCCTATCGGAATAAGATCAAAGTCAGCGAACTCTAAAGGCTTCCATAGCCCTGGCAACTCATGACTAGAGCCTAGGGAGATTACTGACGCCATGAACAGGAGTGTCAAATTGTTAAGTCAGCAGCAGGAGTCACTTTGTACTTACATCCCATGTGGGATCTGTCCTTAATGTGTTATCTAATGTGCAGTGATGCTATAACTAGTAGTGAAACAGTATTTTTGCACTTTGTGTTTCTGCGTGGGTACAAACTGATGTGATCTTTACTAATTATATACTGAATCAATCTTCTGTATATAAAGATGATTGGAAATGAGAAAAAAAAACCCTAGTGTTAAATTGGAAATGGCATAGAAAATTAATTAATTTTTTAAAAAAAATATTATGTAGGATCTCTGTCTTTAATGTGCTGTACAGTCTTATTGAATGCTATAACTACTACTCCAACAGTATTTTTTTTTCGCTATGTGTTGCTATATGGGGGCAAACTGTTGAAATTGTTACCTAATATATACTAAACTGATCTTCTGCATATAAAGAGAATTGAAAATGAATCATGATGTGATAGGAAGGGGAGAGGGAGCGGGAAAGGGGAGGGTTGTGGGTGGGAGGGAAGTTTTGGGAGGGGGAACCCATTGTAACCCATTAGCTGTACTTTGGAAATTTATATTCATTAAATAAAAGTTTAATTTAAAAAAAATAAAATAAAATAAAAAAATAAAAAAAATATTTAATTGAAAAAAAAAGAATCATGTATTTGAAAACACCTCTTAAATATCTAACGTGGTGTAGTTTGTTTAACCAGTAAACTTAAGCACAACCATATAAAATGTTTTTAGTTTCTTTCTACTAACAAGTTTAAAACATATGATACACAGATTCAGGTTACACAAATTAAAATGTATCTTTGATTGATTTTAGCAGCTTAAATTTATGGACAATCTTATCTATAAGCCATTTAAAATAAAACTCTTAATAAAATTTCCCCATGTGGACATACAATATGTACACACATATAACATAGCATAATAGACCAATATAGCAATTTTAATAATACTTTTTAAAATCTTTAACTCTTTTTGTAGATTGCCAATTGATTTGAATTGCTTTTTGTTTTTAGTAACCTCAGTTAACCATACTTTCTCTCAGTTGGTACTGTTAATACATTATTGGCTTCATCTGTTTACAGAGCCATCCCAAAGTACTGAATACAATAGAAGTGGCTGGAAAAAGTCCATAGGAACCTATAGGAGGATAGCTAAACACAGAACCAACAACGCTTTAGTTTTATGAGCAGCAAATCATATATAACTATGGATGACGAAAGACTTTTAGTCTCCATGTTTAAAATTATAAACTCATCAGCCAACAAGAGGCACTTGCTTACTTCACAGTATTTTTGAAAGCACCTGTAGGATTTTACAAGTATTAAACCCTTTAGGCCTCTGGGGCTTTCTCATTAAGATAACTATCATGTCTAGTAACACAAGATCATTAGACTTTTTAATTCTCAAACATTTGTATTAATAGCATTTTCCATTATAGAAACTTAAAGTTTGGTACCACATCACATCTTGACAGTACTTCTAATATAATCCAAATAGCCTGATTAGTTGGTGTCTCTAGAAGATGAGAGACATAGGTCCTTCGATTTTTTCAGTTGGGCCCAAACTGGAAAAACCAAAGTCCAGGATTTACTGGAAATTTTAGAGACCAGATTGTTTGAAACTTTGATTTTTTGAATGCCTGTCAAGAATGCCAAGAAGGCTCAAAATCCAAAATATCTGGTTGAAATAAGATTCCTTAAAATCATGACATAACACATACCAAATTTGATCATTGTTACAAGGTGATTATTCAAATCTTTGAAAATAAGCACATAGTTAAATAACCCATAGCTCTTAATAAAAATGCAGCTGTATTTGAACAATTAGAATTTAACAGACATCAAGAGAACACAATAGATTACTTTAACACATTGCTTTAACAGAGCATCAGAGTTTAATTCTATGTCAAAGAGAAATTGAGCTTCCTGTGATCTTTTGCTGTGAGGTTTCCTTCCTTTACCTTCTTTCATATTGGTGACCATGTTTCTGTGTTTCTGTGTGTAAGACATCTTTAAGCATCTTTTGCAGGGCAGGATGAGTGGCAACAAATTCTTTCAGTTTCTATTTGCTATGAAAAGTCTTTATTTCACCTTCATTCCCAAATGAGAGCTTTGCAGGATATAATATTCTGGGCTGGCAGTTTTTCTCTCTTAGTACCTGGGCTATGTCTTGCCATTCCCTTCTAGCTTGTAGGGTTTCTGATGAGAAGTCTGCTGTGAGTCTAATTGGAGATCCTCTGAGAGTAATCTGAAGTTTCTCTCTTGCACATTTTAGGATCTTTTCTGTATGTTTCACTGTGGTGAGTTTGATTACGACGTGTCGTGGTGAGGATCTCTTTTGGTCATGTTTATTAGGGGTTCTATAAGCTTCCTGTACTAAGATGCCTCTGTCCTTCTCCAAACCTGGGAAATTTTCTGCTAGTATCTCACTGAAAATGCCTTCTAATCCTTTCTCCCTCTCCATGCCTTCAGGAACTCCTAGAACCCGACTGTTGCGTTTTTTAATAGTATCCTATAGATTCCCGACAATATTTTTTAGATTTCTAATTTCCTCTTCTTTTCTTTGGTTTGCCTGTTTCCTTTCCTGTTCTCTGTCTTCTAAGTCCGATATTCTCTCTTCTGCTTCACCCATTCTGTTTTTAAGGCTCTCTAATGTGTTTGTCATTTGATCTATTGACTTCTTCATTTCATTATGATTTCTCATCACTATCACAGTTTCTTGTTCCACTAGTTGTTTCATTTCATTTTGATTCCTCCTTAATATTTCATTTTCACGAGAGAGATTTTCTATCTTGTCCATGAAGGATTTCTGTAGTTCAAGAATTTGTTTTTGAGAACTTCTTAATGTTCTTATCAATTTTTGAGATCCGCTTCTTGCATTTCTTCTATCTCATCATCTTCATAATCTTGAATTGGGGTGTCTTTTTCATTTGGGGGCGTCATAGTGTCTTCCTTGTTCTTGTTACCTCGGATTTTGCGTTTGTTGTATGGCATGTTTGAGATATTTGGTTTCTTCACTGTGGTGTTTTTCTTGTTATACTATGGCTATAGATTAAGTGGACTGTCTGCTTTTGGTGGAGCCTTAGAGGCTTGAGATGAGTGTGGTCTGAGAGCTGTGTTTGGTTCCTCAGGGTTGAGGGTGTGTCAAAGATGACACTCCCAGGTTAGGCATAGTAAATCTCTCTTTCTTTTTTTTTTTTTTTGATTCAAAAAGGAAGTAATTCCACACAGCTGAATGTAATTGGAGGTAGTTAGCAGGCGAATGATATACCCACAGGAGCCAGTGATCGGAAGCTCTTTCCCAAGGACCACACAGGGAATCTCTGCTGCCCTCAGTGTGGGCTCCAATTCTCCTGCAGTCTCCCACTGGGTTGCCAAGTTAGATCCTAATCTTCTGTTATTTCACCCCCCAGAGTCAGGTTTTTCTGCTAGGCTCAGGGCCAGTGCAGACCTGAGGTCACCCTGCTTATGACGTGTGTCCAAAATGGCGCCTGCTCTTTGTCTTGCTATCCGTTGAGGGGTGAGCAGAGAGAGAGAAAGTCATGTCCGTATCGGTCACTTTTTTTTCCCTCTCTCTCTTCTAGTTAGCCTGGTGAACTTTTCCCCACGGAGTTTCAAGCCTCGTTCCCTCTAGTCTCCTCTTTCCACTTTCCCGCTGGTGTCTTGGGCTATTGAGGTTTGGCTCACCTTGCGTTCCAGTGCTGGTGTGTTGATTCTGCCGCTGGTGTCCCAAACTTGGGCTCCCATGCTCTCCACGCAGGTCCACTGTGAATCACTAGTTCCGGAAGAGTTTCCTCTGCTGTTTCTTCCCCTACTCTTCCTTGACCCTGCAGTATCTCCACTTTTATTAACCTGTGTCTTGCCGAACTATCAATGTGCCCCCTTCCTATTCCGCCATCTTGCCACTCCTCCTGAATTGATCCTTTAATCACTATGTACTGCAGTTGGTTGTCTCTTTTAACCATTTTTGTGTTAAAGTCTATTTTGTCTGATGTTTGAATGGCTAATCCTGCTCATATTGCTTTCTGTTAGATCAGAATATCTTTACCCATCCTTTCACTTTCAGTTTGAATCTTTGTTGGTGAGTTGTTTTTCTTGGAGACAACAAATAGATGGGTCCTGTGTGATTTTTTTATTTGACAGGTATAGTTGTAGACAGTGAGGGAGAAAGAGACAGAGAGAAAGGCCTTCCTTCCATTGGTTCACTCCCCAAATGGCTGCCATGGCCAGTGCTGCACCAATCCAAAGTCAGGAGCCAGGTGATTCCTCCTGGTCTCCCATGTGGGTGCATTGGCCCAAGCACTTGGGCCATCCTGCATTGCCTTCCAAGGCCACAGCAGAGAACTGGACTGGAAGAGGAGCAACAGGGATTGAACTCAGCACCCATATGGGATGCCAGCACCACAGGCGGAGAATTAACCAAGAATGGGCCATCAAAGAAGGAGGTACCTTTCTCTGAAGGGAGGAGAGAACTTTCACTTTGACTATGACCTTGTCTAAATAAGATAGGAGTCGGCAAACTCAAAAGGCTTCCATAGCCTTGGCAACTCATGACAAGAGCCTAGGGTGATTACTGATGCCATAAACAAGATTGTTAATTTGTTAAGTCAACAACAGGAGTCACTGTGCACTTACTCCTCATGTAGGATCTCTGTCCTTTATGTGCTGTACATTGTGATTTAATGCTATAACTAGTACTCAAACAGTATTTTCCACTTTGTGTTGCTATGTGGGGGCAAACTGTTGAAATCTTTACTTAATATATACTAAACTGATCTTCTGTATATAAAGAGAATTGAAAATAAATCTTCATGTGAATGGAAGGGGAGAGGGAGCGGGAAAGGGGAGGGTTGTGGGTGGGAGGGAAGTTATGGGGGGAAGCCATTGTAAAATTTATATTCATTAAATAAAAGTTAAAAAATCTAAAATAATAAATAAAAAGCAAGTTGCACAAATATCTAGCAAAAAAGGACATCCATGGAGAATAGAATGGAAAGAGTATGAAAATATCTTTTAAAATTTGAAAGGACCTGCATCTGTGGAATTCAAGTTTAAGAACATTTAGAAGCAGCACACCAGAATTTCTGTATAGAGTAAACAAAGATAAAGTGGGTGGAAATCAGTATTAATTTATTTCTTTGAAATGTATAGAAATTTTATTTATTTGGAGTAATCCTGAGCTTATTTGGGGCCACTAAATCTCCTATATGTTTATCATGTTGAAAATCGGAATCATGAAGGATGTAGAATAAAAACACCTGAAAAATCCAAAAGACCAAATGCACAGTCAACAAGGACAAAAAATGAAGAACATTGATATCCAAATGTTTATTAACACATGAAATATGACACTTACACAATGTCCTTTTTGAAATAAAAATTGATCTTTTACTATTTTGCCCAAATTAATTTTTTTAATTAGGATAATATTTGGGTTAATACATATCTATTGGTTGAACAATTCCAAGTAAAATTCAGATAGTTAAATCCTAGGTAAAGATTGTTATACACAACTTATCAATACTTAATACATAGATCACCAACTCTTGTCTGTGTAGGTGCTATCTTCTTGCCAATGCCTTATCAATATCCTTTATATCCTCAGGGCATCTCCTTTGAAGTAGCAATACCAACACCAATGAGGAGGTACAAAAAATATAGCTTGAAAATTAGGTTTAATGAAAACATCATGTGTAAGAATATCTAGTCAATGCCATGGTGCATACAAGCCTTGAAGGAGTAATTTAACCTAACAGTGTAGCCTCACTAATGTCACTTGTCCAGTAGGAAGAAGAATGACTGTCCCCTGGCTAACAGGAATATTCAGGAATAACAGGAGTAATCACCTCAAACTCTCAGTGATTGAAAAACATAATAGCTTATTTTCTGGGAGGAAAAGTCAGTTATGTTCAGATCATACTCTATGACCACTGTCTTCCTTTGAGGATCTTTATCTGAAAGGGTTTACATAAAATGTGTGCAGACCCTAATTTCAGTCTCTAGGGAGACCCTGCCACACACACTGCATTGACACACATGATGTTTTCTCAATGCATCTCCAGGAAACTGCCTCCACATTTACCATGACAATAAAAGAGAACACTTAACTTGCAGTTCAGGGTTGGATTAAGAGAGAAAAATGGGCCATCACAAGAAGCATGATAATCTAATAAATAGGGGTAAGTACAGTGATATACTATTTGGCTTCAGAGCATACTACCAAACTATAGTGATCAAATCAACATAATATGGGCATAAAAACAGACACATCCATATACACAAACAGAACAGAACAAAAGCCCTAGAGGTAAACTCATACATCTATACACAGCTAGTTGACCTTTGACAAAGGTGCTAAGAGCATGAATTGGAGAAAACATGGTCTCATTAAATGGCACTAGAAAAACTGAAGATCCACTGCAGAAAAATGAAACTAGACCTCCATCTCTCAAAATACAAAATTGACTCAGAATGTATTAAATACTTGACTGTGCAACCTGAAACTCTGAAATTCCTCAAGAAAAGAATGCAAATGCTTTAGGACAATGGAATGTCCAAGATTTTTGGATAAGATCCAAAAATACAGGAAGCAAAAGAAAACCATGTATAAATGTGATTTCATTAAATTAGGAAGCTTCTGTACAACAAATAAACAATGCCTGAATGATGAGGTGACCCATTGAATGGCAGAATATATTTACAAACTGTAAATTTGATAAGGGGTGGGGATCTAGACTATATAAGGCAAGATAATAATGGTGATGATTTAAACAGATCCATAGACCTATATAAACATCTTTCACAAAAGACAAATGTCCAGTATGTGTATGAGAACAACTTTGGCATCACCAATCATCAGATAAATGCAAATCAAAACACAGTGAGATGTTACACCATTGCAGTTAGGTTGGCTATTATAAAAAAGACAGACAAAAACAAATGCTACTAAGAATATAGAGAAAAGGGAGTCCTTACACATTGTTACTCCAAACACAAGTTACTATATGGAAAACAATATGGGGTTACTCAAAAATTGAAAGTAGAACTGTCATGTGATCTAGTAATACCACTAATGAATGGATGGATAGATAGATCTCCAAAGTAAATAGAAACACTATGTTCAAGAGACATCTACATTCCCATTTATTGCAGAACACTCACAATAGACATGAAATTGAAACCATCTACACATTCATCAACTGATTAATAAATAAAGACAATTACATTTACATATTACATAGTGTAATATTATTCATCCATGAAAAAAGATAAAATGACATTTTCAACAATGAGGATGTGTCTTTGAGGACATTATGTTAAGCAAAATAAGATTCAATCTCCATATTGGTAATCAGTCTGTTTAGGTATTCTATGGCTTCATGATTCAATTTTGGTAGACTGTGTTCAGGAATCTATCCATTTCTTCTAGGTTTCCCAATTTGATGGCATACAGCTCTATATAGTAATTCCTGATGATTCTTTTGGTTTCTGTGTTATCTGTTGTTACATTTCCTTTTTCATATTTGATTTTATTGATTTGGATCTTCTCCCTATTTTTTATTGGTTAGTTGGGCCAACGGTATATCAACTTTGTTATTTTTATTCAAAAAGCCAGTTCTTCATTTCAATAATTGTATTATTTTTGTTTAAATTTGGTTTATTCTCTAATTATTTCTTTTCTGCTACTTATTTTGGGCTTGGTTTGTTTATCTAGGTCCTCTAGATGAATTGATAGTTCATTTATTTGATGACTTTCCAATTTCTTTAGGTAGACACCAATTGCTATAAACTTCCCTCTTAACACTCCTTTTATTGTATCCCACAGATTTTGATATGATGTATTGATGTCCTCATTCATTTCCAGAATTTATTTCTATTCTGATCTTTTATGATTCAGTGTTCATTCAGAAGTATGTTGTTCAGTCTCAATCTGTTTGCAGATTATTGAGTTGTTAATTTCCAGCTTCATTCCATTGTTGTTAGAGAAGATGCCTGATATGATTTCCATTTTTTGAATGTTCAGAAACTTGCTTTGTGGCCTAGCCTATGGTCTATCCTAGAAAAAGTTCTATGCACTCTTGAGAAGAATGTGTATTCTAAACTGTGAGACAAAAATTCAGTAGATATCAGTTAGGTCCATTTTGTTAAGAGTGTCGAATAGCTCTCTTGTTTCATTGTTGATTTTTCAGTCTAGTTGACCTGTCCATTGTTGAAAGTGGGATGTTGAAGTCCCCTGTTACTGTTGTATTGGAGAATATGTCTCCCTTAGATCCATTAACATTTCTTTAGGTAGGAGCACTTTTTATTATTTTTATACATTTTTTGTTATAAATACATTAATTTATTGTTATAAATACATTAATACATTATAATATATAATTTTATAATAAAATGTAAATTTATATTATATGTATATTTAAATTACATATTATATATTTACATATATTTTATATAATTACAATTATATAAAAAGCTATTTACATTTATTATAGTCACATCTTTATTTGAATTGGTTCCTTAATTTTACATAGTGCCCTTCTCCATCTCTTCTAAGAGTTTTTGTGTTAAAATATATTTTGTTTGATATGAGCATGGCACCACCTGTCTTTTTTTACTATCCATTAGCATGAAATATCTTTTTCCATCCTTTGCTTTCAGTGTGTGGGTTCTTTGCTGGTGAGATATGTTTCTTTTAGGGAGTAAGTAAATGGGTCTTGTTTTTTTTTTTTTTTTTTTTTTTTTTGGACAGGCAGAGTGGACAGTGAGAGAGAGAGACAGAGAGAAAGGTCTTCCTTTTGCCGTTGGTTCACCCTCCAATGGCCGCCGCGGTAGCGCGCTGCGGCCGGCGCACCGCGCTGTTCCGATGGCAGGAGCCAGGTTCTTCTCCTGGTCTCCCATGGGGTGCAGGACCCAAAGACTTGGGCCATCCTCCACTGCACTCCCTAGCCACAGCAGAGAGCTGGCCTGGAAGAGGGGCAACCGGGACAGGATCGGTGCCCCAATCGGGACTAGAACCCGGTGTGCCGGCGCCGCAAGGCGGAGGATTAGCCTGTTGAGCCACGGCGCCGGCCCATGGGTCTTGTTTTTTAATCCATTCACCTAGTCTATCTATGAACTTTACAGTTGAGGTCATTTGCATTCAAGGTTACTGTGGATGTGTAAAATGACATGGCTCAATAAACATTCCTATAAGACATTTAAAAAATAATTAATTCCAATTTTCTCAAGCTATTCTAAACAGTTAAAAGGGAGAGAAACAATTAAAAGGGAGAGAATCCTCCCAAGCTCTTTCTGTGAAGCCTGCATTACCTTAATTCCTAAACATGAAAGAGATACAACAGAAAGTTTACCATAGACCAATATTCCTAATGAACATAGATGCCAAAATCTTCAACAAAATATTAGCTAATCAAATTCAACCACACATCAGAAAGATCATTCACCTGGACCATGTAGGATTTTCCTCTGATATGCAGGGAGGGTTTAGCATTCACAAATCAATAAATGTGATTCATCACATAAACAAACTGAAAAACAAAAACCATGAGATTATCTCAATAGAGAAAAGCATTTGATTAAATACAACATAATTTCATGTTGAAAAATTAAGCAAATTGGGTACAGAAAGAACATTCCTCAACATAACTAAGGCATTTTATGGCAAATGTATGGCCTAAATTTTATTGAACTGAGAAAAGTGGGAAGCATTCTCCCTAATATCCAGGACCAACAAGATGCCTTCATTCACCATTGCTATTTGGTATTGTCCTGGAAGTTTTAGCCAGAGCCATTAGGCAATATCAGAGGGCTACATATTGGAAAGGAGAATGCCAGATTATCCTTTAAAAAAATGATGATTCTATAAGTACAGGATCAAAAAATTCTACTAAAAATAGAATGTCCTTATGTACTAAAGATGGTTGGGGGGCTATGGACACTCCAACCCTGCAGAGGCTCCAACTCCAGGAGGACCATAAAATGATGCAGCACCAGAAGCTCCATTCATCCACCACACCTAAGTTCCTATGGTGTTCATCAGCCTAGGCCTTATGGACAGGCTGGCACCTCTTCTGGTGTGGATCCTGATGCCTACTCATGTTCCAGTTTTGGACTCAGATCATACCAGTTATATTCCCACCAAGGAGCTAAAGCAGGCTCTGTCAATTATTCCTTGTTCAATGACAAGATATGCCTCATGATGATAAACATGTTTGACAAGACCAAGTCAGGCCACATCAATGTCTCTGATTTCTCAACCTTTGGGAAATTCATTCAGCACTGGAAGAACATCTTTCCACAGTATCACCAGACCACTCAGGCTCCATCAAGCTGCACGGAGATGCAGTAAGATTTGTCTCAAATGGGCTACAGCCTGAACCCCCAGTTCGCTCAGCACCTGGTCTCCCTCTGTTGCCTGCAAATCCCACCATTAAGCTTGATGGTTCCATTCAGGTGTGCCCCCACCTGAAGGTGCTGGCTGAGGCCTTCTAGAAGAACGCCACCACTGTATAGTTCTTCAGCTTGGCTTCAAGGACTGTCACCAAGATAGCTTCTCAGATGCTATGACCCAGATCATCTGTAGAGTGGAGTGCTACAGGGGTCTCTTTTAGCTCATTAGAGTGGGAGAAACAAGTGAGCCTCTCTTACTTTCCTGCCCTCTCAGAGATTCTCCTTTGCTTGATGCATCACTGAGAGAAGGGTAGGGGTCTTGTGTCATACTCACCAAATAGTGGGAACCTAGGTTGAGGCCACATAGACAGGGACCTGACTTAGGAGATAAGTGGAAGTTGAAAACCTGACAGACCTGAGAAGTTGAGTGACACGGTCTGGCAACAGGAGCAAGAACTCCAGTCATTACAGTGGGGTTAAGTGACTGGCCAGCTGGACCCTGGCTCTGGCTTTTCTTTCTGTGCCATGAAGCCAGTACTAAGTGTTCAACTGTCTCTTACTGTTAGCACTTATGTTTCCTCCCTCAGACTGTCGTGTCAGATGAACCCAGTTTTACCAAAGTAGAGTTGATTAGGCATGAGAGAGATTTTCCTGTGGGACCAGTATCTTGGATTGCCCCACATCCACAAGCCCTTGAGTTACTTCTCAATACCTAGGGGCTATCATTGTTCAGGGAGCTCAGAACCCTACCTTTTGGGGATCTTTGGCCAGACTACTGCTCTTAGGTCTTGGATTGCTCACTTCCTTGTCACTCTGTGTTCTGCTTTAATCCCCAGGGGACAGTTGCCACATTCCACTGCCAATGATTTTTTTTTTCATTTTCAATTCTCTTTATATACAGAAGATCAGTTTAGTATATATAAAGATTTCAACAGTTTGCCCTCACATAGCAACACAAAGTGAAAAAATACTGTTGGCGTACCAGTTATAGCATTAAATAACAGTGTATAGCACATTAATGACAGAGATCCTACATGATTTTTTTTTTGACAGGCAGAGTGGACAGTGAGAGAGAGAGACAGAGAGAAAGGTCTTCCTTTGCCATTGGTTCACCCTCCAATGGCCACTGCGGTAGGCGTGCTGCAGCCGGCGCACCACGCTGATCCGATGGCAGGAGCCAGGTGCTTCTCCTGGTCTCCCATGGGGTGCAGGGCCTAAGCACTTGGGCCATCCTCCACTGCACTCCCTGGCCACAGCAGAGAGCTGGCCTGGAAGAGGGGCAACCGGGACAGGATCGGTGCCCCGACCGGGACTAGAACCCGTGAGCTGCGGCGCAGGCAATATTTTTTTTTTTAAATTGATTAATTTTCTATGTAATTTCCAATTTAACACCAAGTTT
This sequence comes from Lepus europaeus, assembly GCF_033115175.1. Lineage (NCBI taxonomy): Eukaryota > Metazoa > Chordata > Mammalia > Lagomorpha > Leporidae > Lepus > Lepus europaeus. The sequence continues at coordinate 69,649,793 of NC_084844.1, forward strand.
TTTTTTCATTTTTAATTATCTTTATATACAGAAGATCGATTCAGTATATACTAAGTAAAGATTTCATCAGTTTGCACCCACACAGAAACACAAAGTGTAAAAATACTGTTTCAGTACTAGCTATATCATTACTTCACATTGGACAACCCATTAAGGACAGATCCCACATGGGACATAGGTACACAGTGACTCTTGATGTTGATTTAACAATTTAACACTCTTGTTTATGGCGTCAGTAATCTCCCTAGGCTCTAGTCATGAGTTGCTGAGGCTATGGAAGCCTAGCACCTTGGCAGGGTCCAGGCGGCTGCGCAGCATGGCGCCACTGGGCTTGTCCCCGCCGCCACCCCCGCCCCCGTAGATAATGTTGCCCAGACTGTGGTAGCGCTTGTGCTCTTTCTCGGCCCCCCAGTCCCGCCACTCCTACAGCGTGAGCATGGGGAAGCGGCCGATGCTGAATTGCCTGCCGGGCTCTGCCGCCACCTTGCCCAGGGCCCCAGGCCTTGCCACCACCTGCTGGGTGCGGGAGGCTGTTGGAGCGGGACAACGAGTGGGGCAGGGGCCCCAGGCCATGCTCGCCAGCCCATGAGCTGCCGGCAGCTGCCGGCATGGTGCCAGGGATGCCAGGGAAGGTGCGGGTATGGGCCAGGGGTGGGTGTGGTCCCAGAGGCAGAAGTGCGTGTCCTGGCTGGCCTAGCCGAAGCAGTAGGTTCTGGAGCCGGCCTTGGGCAGTGGGGAGACCGGGATGCGTCCGGCAGAGCCTGGGCACCCGGCCGCGGCCTCCCCCTCCTCCTCGCCGCCCCCCTCCCCACCACCGCCGGCTGCCGCCACCTCCTCTGCCCACGTGGTGTAGGGGTTAAAGGCTACAGAGTTGACCCAGGACTTGTGGTCGTGGCCACGGGCCACCATGCGGCCCTCGGTGAAGGACCACACGGTGACCAGGTCGTCTTCACCGCCTGTCACCATGTAGCAGCCGTCTGGGCTCCAGCACACACATAGCAGCCCGCCCAAGTAGCTCTTCACGAGCCCACGCAGGAGCACGGAGTCCAAGTGGAAAACGCGCTGGCAGCCGTCCTGGCTGATGCAGGCCAGCTGCCGGTTGTCAGGCGAGAAGGCAAACTTGTTGAGGGGCCCCTCGCCCACCGCCCACTTGGCCAGCGGGTTGCAGGGGCCTTGCTCTCGGCGGGGTAGGCGGCGAAGCCCTCGCCCTGCCTCAGCAGGCTGTACCGCCAGCGCCGAGGCACAGGATGGCCAACGTGCACAGGTACAGGTGGTCGCTGGCGTGTGAGGCCAGGAACAGGCTCTCCGACTCGGGCACCACTTCAGATACGTCACCTTGGTCTTGTGGATCAGCCGCTCTCCGTTGAAGAGCTTGCTGGTGTCCTTGAGGTCCAGGCACTGCACCTGGCCGGCTGGGAAGCCCACCAGCAGGGAGATGGTCTCCGTGGCGGCGGCGAACTGGCTGAAGTGGCAGGTGGGCTGCGTGCCCTTGTAGCTCCACTTGTCCGTGGGCTTCTTGAGGTCGATAGACCGCTGACTCCCGCGGCAGCAGCCCGCGTAGAAGTTCAGCTCGCGGCCCAGGTTGAAACAGACGCGGGCGCCCGGGCGCCCAGCCCCGCGGGCATGGCCGGCGGCTCCCGGAGGCAAACGAGGCTGAGGCACTCGGCGGGCAGCGCGGGTGCGGGCCCAGGGCCTGGGGCGGCAGGGAGGACGCGGGGTCCCCGGCGCCGGGCCGGAGGCGGAGGCAGGGCCGGGAGGGAGTTGCAGCGGCTGGGGTGGCGCCAGGGTCTGGGCGGAACCCGGACCGGACCGCGAGCGGCGCCCCTTCCGCGCTGTGGGCCGCCCAAGGCATCCCCGGCCCGCAGCCCCCGGGCCCTACCAGAAGCCGCGGGACCGCGCTGGAGAAGTTGGGGTCGTCGCCCCGGAGACGCCTCTTCCATTCGAAGTTGAAATATTTTTAAAATTAAGAGATATGGAGCACAGAATGAGAAAACCTATCAAACCGCACGTCTTCGGAGCATGCAGGAAATACTTTACATGAAAGCATAATGACTCTGCTTCTCCAATCCCTCTAGCCCAATGCAAGAAACAGTATGTCCAATGCGTGCCAAGAAGAGTGAGTGACAAGAAATCTACATACAGAGTATAAGGTATGACTTCTTAATGGAAAATAGATATAATTATAAAACTTACATGGGAAAAAGATGATTGAATAATGAATAACTGGACTAATAGATGAAAAAGAGAAAACGGAGAGCCTTGAATACTATCTTTGAAGTACTGAACACAGTCACTACTGCCCTGCACTTATCCAGAAAGATGAGCTGTCGTTATTGACAGTGAAATGAAACCAAGAGATCTTCCTAAGAGGCAGGGCATGATTTCAGAAGAATGAGAGGCAAAAGAATGGTGAGTAGTAAATAAAATGCAAATTACATCATCATCTGTTTGAAATAATAAACCTAATGGCTAATTTGAGGGGCTGAAAAAAAGAACTAAAATTCTGAATAAAAGCAACTCCAAATCAGAAAAGCAGTGATTACATTTTAAGTGTTCTAACAATCCCTGCAGTCCTGAGGAAAGAAGTACAAATAATTTAAACTTTTACCTTATTTAGAAAAATCTGTATGGTAAATGTTCCAAGATAATGACTAGTAATAGAAACAGTAAATATGCATCCCCAAAAAGGAAAGGAGAAAGACCCCATAAACTAAGTAACAAAATAATTGCTAAAATAACAATAGGAAAAATGGTAAAATTTTCTCAAAATCACCCAAATGGGTTCATTAGACAAAACTGAACAGTTTTTAAAAAAGGCATTAAAATACAAAGTGAAAAAAAATGGTTGTGAAAATATTGAAGTAAAGAACTTAAAATATATTTCAGGACAATATTTTAAAAAGAAAGTCACAATCAATATATCAGACAAAACAGACTTTAAGGAAGACAAATATTTTTTGGGGAAAAAATAATCAACACATAATGACAAAACTTTTATTCACTAGGAAGATAGGATCTCAACTTAATGCTCCAAGTTACCTGAAAATATTTAACTCAATTAAAGAACTAAACTACTGCAAGAAATAAGTAAATCTAAAATCCTAATGGGAAACTTTATTGCATATCTCTACTGAAAAGCCTTAAGCACAACAACTTGGAACCAAATAAGAAACAAAGAAACAAATTCACATGAGTACTGTGTACATACACATAAAATACACAGCACTTGAACCATTCAGTAATATTCACATTCTTCTCCAGCACTCCTCAAACCTTTACAAAAGCCTATCATGTGTTGCACCATAAAGAATGCCCCCACAATATCACAGAGACCCTGTGTTTTTACTGGTGTTTCAATTTAGTCAAAACAAAAAAGATCATATATACTTCAAAATTATTAAATATTCCAAGTAAAACATAGATCAACATTGCTCCTCAATTAAGCTCTTCTAAAAAACAGAGTAAAAGCCTATTATTTCTAGTTTAAGAATAAATGCATTAAGATATATTTCATTTAAGAAATAGAAGTGGTAGAACTGAAGTAATGTGACCATAGGGGAAGGGATTAGGATGACAAATGAAACTGATAAGGCTGTATTAGCCATTCTCTGCAACTTTACTTGTCAGTTCTGGGCACATATCCTATTGAGACCTTAAAATGATTTTTAATTTTTTATTTCTTTTTAATTGTTATTAATATGAAGAGAGTATATTTCATGTTTTTCATATGTATAATTCTTTTTATAGAAAGCTTTTATTTAGTCAATATAAATTTCATAAGTACAACTTTGGGATTATAGTGGTTCTTCCCCCAATACCCACTTTCCCACCCCCAACCCATCCCACCTCCTACTACCTCTCCCATTCCATTCTTCATAAAGATTTATTTTTAAATTATCTTTATATATAGAAGTTCAACTCTATACTAAGTAAAAATTTCAACGGTTTACACCCACACAGACACACGAAGTATAATGTACACTTTGAAGACTAGTTTTACCATTAATTCTCATAGTACAACAAGTTAAGGACAGAGGTCCTACATGGGGAGCAAGTGTACAGTGATTTCTGTTGTTGATTTAACTGACACACTTATTTATGACATCAGTGATCTTCATAGGTATAATTCTAAGAAGATAACCATACTTCCCCCCTCCCTCTTCACTCCATCATTCCCCCTCCTTCCTTACTTTTTCCCCTTTAACTTTCACAAAAACATAATTTCAGTCCACTCTATAATTGTAGGCCTAAGGCATCACTAACCATAATATTGAAGAAGTCAAAAGTATAAAGATCACAGTTCCACAAGAGTATAAACAAGAGCTAAAAACTACAATCAAATCATAAGATGTCCATTTTGATCCTATACAATTTCTTTGAATTTTAACTGGTAAATTTAAAAAAAATTGAAAAGTATATATTGTTCTACAGAAACCAAATGTAAGCCCCAAATTTTTCTAATATTCTAATAAATTTAATTAGATTCACTCCAATTCACTTGCTTAATGACAAGTGTCACTTTATTGTGGATGATTGAGCAGAGTTGCAAAACCATACAATAAAACTTATAGATTGATTTGATTATTTTATGGAATAGTGAATCTTGAATGAAAACTGTTAATATCAGATGACACAATTTTTTAGCTCACTTAATATCTGCCTTCCAGAACATTCTCCCCTATCCCAGAGGGTTTGTTAGTATCTGAAACTTCTAACTGGAGAGTAAATATCTTCTCGGATTAAGAATGCTCTGTTTATTGACCCAGCTTCCTGCCTCCTTTTTCTAATCATCACTGGATGGATCCTGGATTACTTGGGGACCTTTGGTTCTGATTCTTATTCAAAGTTTGCCTCTATAGAATTTTTTAAAAAATGTCTCCCATGTCTCTCTCATTGAAGACATCCTCAATCAATTGGTTCTTTCTGCCATTTCCAGTATCGATTCTAGATAAACCTATTGTTTCTAGTATGTATGTCACTAAAGGCATTTCAGTTTCATTCAATGTACCCAATACACTGTTACAGTAAGCCATTGATAATCTCCCAAGATTTCTGTTCCTTTTGGATTTCTCAAAACAACATTCTTGTGACTTTATTGAGGCATCAAATGTTGATAAGTTTGAAACCAATCAAATTAGCTTCTACCCATGAAAATAAAAGGTCAAATATGATACCGAAAGGGGGTATTTTTACCTACTTGAATGATTTTTTTAATTAAACTTTTATTTAATGAATATAAATTTCCAAAGTACAGCTTATGGGTTACAATGGCGTTCCCCCCTCCCAAAATTTCCCTCCCACCCACAACCCTCCCCTTTCCCGCTCCCTCTCCCCTTCCAATCACATCATGATTCATTTTCAATTCTCTTTATATACAGAAGATCAGTTTAGTATATATTAGATAACGATTTCAACAGTTTGCCCCCATATAGTAACACAAAGTGAAAAAAAAATACTGTTGGAGTACTAGTTATAGCATTAAATAAGAGTGTACAGTACATTAAAGACAGAGATCTTACATAATATATTTTTTAAAAATTAATTAATTTTCTATGCCATTTCCAATTTAACACCAGGTTTTTTCTTTTTTCATTTCCAATTACCTTTATATACAGAAGATCGATTCAGTATGTAATTAGTACAGATCTCATCAGTTTGTACCCACACAGAAACACAAAGTGTAAAAATACTGTTTCAGTACTAGTTATAGCATCACTGCACATTAGACAACACATTAAGGACAGATCCCACATGGGATGTAAGTACACAGTGACTCCTGCTGCTGACTTAACAATTTGACACTCCTGTTCATGGCGTCGGTAATCTCCCCAGGCTCTAGTCATGAGTTGCCAGGGCTATGGAAGCCTTTAGAGTTCACTGACTTTGATCTTATTCTGATAGGGTCACAGTCAAAGTGGAAGTTCTCTCCTCCCTTCAGAGAAAGGTACCTCCTTCTTTGATGGCCCCGTTCTTTCCACTGGGATCTCACTCACAGAGATCTTTCATTTAGGTCTTCTTCTTTTTTTCTTTTCCATCGTATCTTGGCTTTCCATGCATACAATACTCTCATGGGCTTTTCAGCCAGATCCAAATGCCTGAAGGGCTGATTCTGAGGCCAGAGTGTTGTTTAGGACGTCTGCCATTCTATGAGTCTGCTGTGTATCCCACTTCCCATGTTGGATCTTTCTCTCCCTTTTTGATTCTATCAGTTACTATTAGCAGACACTTGTCTTGTTTGTGCGATCCCTTTGACTGTTAGACCTATCAGAGCCATCGAATGTGAACTGAAATTGATCACTTGGACTAGTGAGATGGCATTGGTACATGCCACCCTGATGGGATTGTATTGGAATCCCCCGGCACATTTCTAACTCCACCATTTGGGGCAAGTCTGATTGTGCATGTCCCAAATTGTACATCTCCTCCCTCTCTTTTTCCACTCTTAAATTTAACAGGGATCACCTTTCAGTTAAAATGTAAACACCTAAGAGTAATTGTGTGTTAATTACAGAGTTCAACCACTAGTACTAGAACAACAACAACAAAAACAACAACAAATACTAAAAAGGATGAAGTATTACATTGTACATCTAGAGTCAGGACAAGAGCTGATCAGTTCATTGTTTCTTTTAGCGTCCATTTCACTTCAACAGGTTTTCCCTTAGGTTCTCAGTTGTCACCGATTAGGGAAAACAAATGATATTTGTCTCTTTGGGACTGGCTTAATTCACTCAGCATGATGTTTTCCAGATTCCTCCATCTTGTCACAAATGACTGGGTTTCATTGTTCCTTACTGCTGTATAGTATTCTATGGAGTACATGTCCCATAATTTCTTTATCCAGTCTACTGTTGATGGGCATTTGGGTTGGTTCCAGGTCTTAGCAATTGTGAATTGAGCTGCAATAAACATTAATGTGCAGATGGCTTTTTTATTTGCCAAGTTAATTTCCTTTGGGTAAATTCCAAGGAGTGGGATGGCTGGGTTGCATGGTAGGGTTATGTTCAGGTTTCTGAGGAATCTCCAGACAGACTTCCATAGTGGCTTAACCAGTTTGCATTCCCACCAACAGTGGGTTAGTGTCCCTTTTTCCCCACATCCTCTCCAGCATCTGTTGTTGGTAGATTTCTGAATGTGAGCCATTCTCACCGGGGTGAGATGGAACCTCATTGTGGTTTTGATTTGCATTTCTCTGATTGCTAGTGATCTTGAACATTTTTTCATGTCTGTTGGCCATTTGGATTTCCTCTTTCGAAAAATGTCTATTGAGGTCCTTGGCCCATCTCTTAAGTGGGTTGTTTGTTTTGTTGTTGTGGATTTTCTTGATTTCTTTGTAGACTCTGGTTATCAACCCTTTATCTGTAGTATAGTTTGCGAATATTTTTTCCCATTCTGTTGGTTGCCTCTTCACTTTCCTGACTGTTTCTTTTGAAGTACAGAAACTTCTCAATTTGATGCAATCCCAAATGTTAATTTTGGTTTTGACTGCCTGTGCTGCTGGAGTATTTTTCAAGAAGTCTTTGCCTGTACCTATATCTTGCAGGGTTTCTCCAATGCTCTCTAATAATTTGATGGTTTCGGGTCATAGATTTAAGTCTTTAATCCATGTTGAGTGAATTTTTGTGTAAGGTGATAGGTATGGGTCTTGCTTCAAGCTTCTGCACATGGAAATCCAATTTTCCCAGCACCATTTATTGAATAGACTGTCCTTATTCCAGGGATTAGATTTGGATCTTTGGTCAAATATAAGTTGGCTGTAGATGTTTGGATTGATTTCTGGTGTTTCTATTCTGTTCCATTGGTCTATCCATTTGTTTCTGTACCAGTACCATGCACTTTTGATAACAACTGCCTATAGTATGTCCTGATATCTGGTATTGTGATGCCACCGGCTTTGTTTTTGTTGTACAAGATTGCTTTGGCTATTCGAGGTCTTCTGTGTCTCCATATGAATTTCAGCATCATTTTTTCCAGATCTGAGAAGAATGTCTTCGGTATCTTGATTGGTATTGCATTGAATGTATAAATTGCTTTTGGGAGAATAGACATTTTGGTGATATTGATTCGTCCAATCCATGAGCATGGAAGATTTCTCCATTGTTTGGTATCCTCTTGTATTTCTTTCTGGAAGATTTTGTAGTTTTCATCGTAGAGATCTTCAACATCTTTGGTTAAGTTTATACCAAGGTATTTGATTGTTTTTGTAGCTATTGTGAATGGGATTGATCTTAGAAGTTCTTCCTCAGCCTTGGCATTGCCTGTGTATACAAAGGCTGTTGATTTTTGTGCATTGATTTTATATCCTGCTACTTTGCCAAACTCTTTGATGAGTTCCAGCAGTCTCTTAGTAGAGTTGTTTGGGTCCCCTAAGTAAAGAATCATATCATCTGCAAAGAGGGATAGTTTGAATTCTTCCTTCCCAATTTGTATCCCTTTAATTTCTTTTTCTTGCCTAATAGCTCTGGCCAAAACTTCCAGAACTATATTGAATAGCAGTGGTGAGAGTGGGCATCCCTGTCTGGTACCAGATCTCAGCGGAAATGCTTCCAACTTTTCCCCATTCAATAGGATGTTGGCTGTGGGCTTTTCATATATTGCTTTGATTGTATTCAGGAATGTTCCTTCCATACCCAGTTTGCTTAGAGTTTTCCTCAAGAAAGGGTGTTGTATTTTATCAAATGCTTTCTCTGCGTCTATTGAGAGAATCATATGGTTTTTCTTCTGCAGTCTGTTAATGTAGTGTATTACGTTGATTGTTTTGTGAATGCTGAACCATCCCTGCACACCAGGGATAAATCCCACTTGGTCTGGGTGGATGATCTTTCTGATGTGTTGTTGCATTCTATTGGCCAGAATTTTATTGAGGATTTTTGCATCTATGTTCATCAGGAATATTGGTCTGTAATTCTCTTTCAATGTTGCACCTTTTTCTGGCTTAGGAATTAATGTGATGGTGGCTTCATAGAAAGAATTTGGGAGGATTCCCTCTTTTTCGATTGCTCTGAATAGTTTGAGAAGAATTGGAGTTAGTTCTTCTCTAAATGTCTGGTAGAACTCAGCAGTGAATCCATCTGGCCCTGGGCTTTTCTTTGTTGGGAGGGCCTTTATTACTGTTTCAATTTCTGTGTCAGTTATTGGTCTGTTTAGGTTTTCTATGTCCTCTTGGCTCAATTTAGGTAGGTTGTATGTGTCCAAGAATCTGTCCATTTCTGATAGATTTCCCTGTTTGCTGGCATACAAGTCCTTGTAGTAATTTCTGATGATTCTTTTTATTTCTGTGGCGTCTGTTGTTACGTTTCCCTTTTCATCTCTGATCCTATTGATTTGGGTTTTTTCTCTTCTTTTTTAGTTAGTTGGGCCAATGGGGTGTCAATTTTGTTTATTTTTTCAAAAAACCAGCTCCTCGTTTGGCTGATTTTTTTGTAATTTTTTTTGGATTCAATCCTGTTGAATTCTTCTTTGATTTTAATTATTTCTCTTCTCCTACTGGGTTTGGGTTTGGTTTGCTGCAGATTTTCTAGATCCTTGAGATGACTTGAAAGCTCATCTATTTGGTGCCTTTCCAATTTCTTGATGTGGGCACCTATTGATATAAACTTTCCTCTTAACACTGCTTTTGTTGTATCCCATAGGTTTTGGTATGTTGTGCTGTTATCCTCATTTACTTCCAGAACATTTTTGATTTCTCTTTTAATTTCTTCTATGACCCGTTGTTCATTCAGGAGCATGTTGTTCAATCTCCATGTGTTTACACGTGCTCTAGGGATTCCCGAGTTGCTAATTTCCAATTTCATTCCTTTATGGTCTGAGAAGCTGCATGGTATGATTCTAATTCTTTAGAATTTGCTGAGACTTGCTTTATGGCCTAGTATGTGGTCAATCCTAGAGAAGGTTCCATGTACTGCTGAGAAGAATGTAAAGTCTTTAGATGTAGGATGAAATGTTCTGTAGATATCTGTTAGATCCATTTGGGCTATAGTGTCATTTAAATCTACTGTCTCCTTGTTGATCTTCTGTCCTGTTGATCTGTCTATCTCTGAGAGTGGATTATTGAAGTCCCCCAGTACTATTGTATTGGGGTCTAAGTCTCCCTTTAAGTCCCTTAACAAGTCTTTTAAATAAGCTGGTGCCCTGTGATTCGGTGCATATACATTGATAATCGTTATATCTTCCTGTTGAATGGATCCCTTAATCATTATATAGTGCCCCTCTTTGTCTCTCCTAACAGTTTTTGTGGTAAAGTTTATGTTGTCCGATATTAAGATGGCTACGCCCACTCTTTTTTCATTTCTGTTGGCATGGTATATCTTTTTCCAGCCTTTCACTTTCAGCCTGTATGGATCATTGTTGGAAAGATGAGTTTCTTGTAAGCAGCAAAAAGATGGGTTTTGTTCCTTAACCCAATCAGCCAATCGGTGTCTTTTAACTGGACAGTTCAAGCCATTAACATTCAATGTGACTATTGAGAAGGAGTAACTTTGCCCTGCCATTTGCCAAAGATATTTTCTAATATATGGTTTCAGATTCCTGTGATCTTTTGCTGTGAGGTTTCCTTCCTTTACCTTCTTTCATATTGGTGACCGTGTTTCTGTGTTTCTGTATGTAACACATCTTTAAGCATCTTTTGCAGGGCTGGACGAGTGGCGACAAATTCTTTCAATTTCTGTTTGCTGTGAAAGGTCTTTATTTCACCTTCATTCATAAATGAGAGCTTTGCAGTATATAATATTCTGGGCTGGCAGTTTTTCTCTCTTAGTACCTGGGCTATATCTCGCCATTCTCTCCTAGCTTGTAGGGTTTCTGAAGAGAAGTCAGCTGTGAGTCTAATTGGAGATCCTCTGAGAGTAATCTGGTGTTTCTCTCTTGCACATTTTAGGATCTTTTCTTTATGTTGCACTGTGGTGAGTTTGATTACGACGTGTCGTGGTGAGGATCTCTTTTGGTCATGTTTATTAGGGGTTCTATAAGCTTCCTGTACTAAGATGCCTCTGTCCTTCTCCAAACCTGGGAAATTTTCTGCTAGTATCTCACTAAAAAGGCCTTCTCATCCTTTCTCCCTCTCCATGCCTTCAGGAACTCCTAGAACCCGACTGTTGCGTTTTTTAAGAGTATCCTGTAGATTCCTGACAGTATTTTTTAGATTTCTGATTTCTTCTTCTTTTCTTTGATTTGATTGTTTCCTTTCCTGTTCTCTGTCTTCTAATTCCGATATTCTCTCTTCTGCTTCACCCATTCTGTTTTTAAAGCTTTCTAATATGTTTGTCATTTGATCTATTGAGTTCTTCATTTCATTGTGGTTTCTTGTCACTATCACAGTTTCATGTTCTACTAGTTGTTTCATTTCATTTTGACTCCTCCTTAATATTTCATTTTCATGAGAGAGATTTTCTATCTTGTCCATTAAGGATTTCTGTAGTTCAAGAATTTGTTTTTGAGAACTTTTTAATGTTCTTATCAGTTTTTTGAGATCCGCTTCTTGCATTTCCTCTATCTCTTCATATTCATAATCTTGGATTGGGGTGTCTTGTTCATTTGGAGGCATCATAGTGTCTTCCTTGCTCTTGTTACCTCGGCTTCTACGTTTCTTGTTTGGCATGTTGGAAATAATTTATATATATATATATATATATATATATATATATATATATATATTTGTTTTTGCTGTGGTGATTTTTTCTCATTATACTATGCCTCTAAGTGGGCTGTCTGCTTTGATGGATCCTTAGAGGCTGTGATGGGTGTGGCCAGAGAGCTCTGCTTCATTCTTCAGGTTTAAGGCTGTGCAAAAAGTGACTCACCTTCCTCCTTGCTGGATCTCTCTCTCTCTCTCTCTCTCTCTTTTTTTTTTTTTACTCAGTTGGGAAGTAATTCCGAATGGCTGAGTGGAATTGAGGGTATTTGAAATCTGGCCTCTGTGAGTATTCGTTTGAACTACCCCTGGGACCACACACAGAGTTTATGCAGCCCTCAATGTGTTCTCAAGTTTCACCTTAGACCCAAAGTTACTGTGTTTATGTACTCATTGCCGCTTTACATATGTAAAATGGTGCCTGCTCTTTGTTTTGCTCAAGTGCAGGGAGGGGCCTCTGCCTTTCCCCACTAATGTCTTGTATTTCTGAGGCTTTTGTCTTACCTCCCGTTCGTTCCCGCACTGGGGAGATTCTGCGGCTCGGGTCCCGCGGCTGGATTTCCACGTGGTTTGCTCCTTGTAGATCCTCTGTGTGACATCCACTAGATCCGGAAGCGTTTCCTCTGCAGTTTTTTTCTTGAATCTTTTCCTGAGGCTACAGTAATTCCACTTTTATGAAACTTTATTTTCCAGACTATCGGTGCACGTCCTCACTATCCGCCATCTTGGCTCCGCCTCCTACTTGAATGATTTTAATCACCTCTCTTTTTCTTATAAGTGATGAACAGGAAAAAATGTATAACAGATATAGGTGGACATTCAAAGTTGAATTATTTTTCAAAATAAGTTAGGATTAAACAGCCAAGAACCACAACTCAGATATTTCCATATCAACATCATTGTGCTAAGCACTGTATGGGTAGGATGAGGGTGGAGAGTGAAGACATTGGTCATTTATACGTCATATGTTATCTTGTAAAAGCTACAGTGGATGAACCTCTCCTAGAACATTTTTATGAGTATGTTTACTTGTAATCATGACAAGATAATTTCCTGTATGAAAATTGAAGTACAGAGACAGAGCAACAGATTTTCCATTTTCTGATTTACTTCCCAAATACCCAAAATGGCCAGGACTGGTCTCCTACAGGGTGGCAGGGATCCAAGTACATGGGCCATCTGCCACTGCTTTCCTGGACACATAAGCAGGATCTCTAAATTCTCATGAAAAAATTTTGCTGTAGAGGTAGTACCAGCTCCTCTAATAGTACTGACTCACAAAGGGGAGGACAAATAACGCAGCATAGTAACATAAGGATAATGGTGCCATACAAAAACTTTCTCTCTACTGATTGTTCCTCTACTACAGATCCATACCCAGAACAAGATTGTTCACATTTAAGGAAGCTCATTTCTGTGCACATAAGCTTAGGCCAAAGAAGTGTTCTTCTGTTCAAGAAAACATCTTTATCATCAAGACATTACCATTGTCTGGAAGAGAATTCAGAGGTCATCTTAGGTAGCCTTGTAGGTGACAGAAATTGCCACTGAACTTTTTACTGTTTAAGAACGATGGAGTGCCTTCCATTTCAAAGGGCTTAGAAAGAGGGACAATAGTTCAAACATGCCAATAGAAAGTAGTAAAAAAATAGTCATTGAAATATTTTTGATACAATTTTCCACATCAGAACAGTATACGTAGTCTGTCTTCTGTGGAGAACAAGGGGAGTTCCTAGACCTCTTTCTTTGGAATCTAATACATACAATAAGGCCATGAAGTATTTCCTTTGATCTACAGTTTTACTTTCCCTTAAGGTGCCTGTTTGAAAACTGAGAGATCATTGAAGTCTATCTTGAGTACAACTGATCTTATCCAAACCTCCTTTTTCACATGAGGATGCTAAATGCTAAGGCCCAGAGAAGTAAAGGGAATTGTTCAAGGTCACATAGGTAAGTTGTAGCAGGGATAATTCTGTATTAGAATTAGGTATCCTGATACATAGGCCACTGTTCTGTCAATTTAGTACTCCTTCTGGAGTTAAAGATTATAAGTTGTGGAAAATTAAGTTTGGAAATTTAGTGGTTGCTATGTTGTTATGGTGAGAAATTTCTGTGTATACTTATGAGTTGTTTGAATTTTATTCAATATATTTTTCTAGTATGTTTGCTATTTAGTTGAAATGTATAACAAATAGCTTCATCTATTTGCCAAAATTTTTTAAAGATTTATTTATTTTATTTGAAAGTCAGAGTTACACACAGAGAGAAGGAGAGGTAGAGAGAGTGGTCTTCCATTCACTGGTTCACTCCACAGTTGACCTATTTTTGAGGAATTAAATTGATAGGCTGGCATTGTGGCTAAGTGCAGTAAGCTGCAAACTGTGAGGCCAGCATATCACGTGAGTTCCACTTTGAGTTTAGGATTCTCCACTTCCAATTTAGCTCACTGTGAAAGCACCTGGGAAACCAGCAGAAAATGGACGAAGGACTTGGGTCCCTGCCACTCATGTGGGAGACATGGATGAAGCTCTTGACTTCAGCATGCCCCAGACTCAACTGTTGAAACTCTCTGGGGTGTGAGCCATCAGATGAAAGATATCTCCATCTTTCCCTCTCTCTCTCTATAAATCCACCTTTCAAATAAACAAATATTTAATAAACAAATTAACTGATTTCAAAATACACAAAAACATGAACAATATTATATCATCATTACAACAAAATGATAAAAAATAACAAATGCTAAAGAGCATATGGGAAAAGAAAACCTTCATATATGGTGGGTGAAAACACAAATTAGTACAGATGTTATGGAGAACAGTATGGTCATTCCTTAAAAAAGATAAAAATTGGGGTTGGCATTGTCATGCAGTGGGTTAAAGCCCTAGTCTGAAGTGCATAGCATTCCATATAGGTGCCAGTTCTGGTTCCAGCTGCTCTTCTTCCAATCCAGCTCTCTGCTATGTCCTGGGATAGCAGTAGACGATGGCCCAAGTCCTTGGGCCCATGCACCCATGTGGGAGACATGGAGGAAGCTCCTGTCTTCAGAATGGAACAGCTCCAGACTTTCTAGTCATCTATAGAATGAACCAGCTGATGGAGGTCCTCTCTCTGTCTGTCTCTACCTCTCTGTAACTCTTTCAAATAAATAACAAAAATTTAAAATAAAGATAAAAATTGACCTACCATTTGACAGTTATCTTGCTCTTGGCTATATATAAGAAGAAAATTTTATAAGGAAATGAGAAGATCATATCAAAGAGACAGCAATTTTCCACAACACAGTCACTATAACACAGTTCACTGCAGCCATGATTTGGAACCAATCTAGCTGTCCATCAATGAAAAAAAAATGGACAATGGAAAATCATTTAGATACAAAAAAGGAAGTAGTATTAAATTCATTGAAATAAGCCAGAAACAGGAACACAAATATCACATGGTCCTTGTCACATGTGGAAGTGAAAGAAAATAATGGGTCTGAACACAGAACTGTGATTATTAGAGGTCGAGAAGGGAAGGAGCTAGGGATAGAGGAGGATTGGATAATAGGTAACAAAATACAAAGAGGCAGAAGGAACTTCTGGTGTTCCATAATATAATGAGATGACTACATTCAACCATATTAGGTTCTGTGTAAAGAACTGGAAGAGAGGAGCTGGTAGTCTCAAATCATGAAGAATTAGAAACTGTAGTTGCTTGGGGGCCAGCACTGTGGCACAGTGGGTTAACACCCTGGTCTGAAGCACCAGCATCCCATGTGGGCACCAGTTCTAGTCCCGGCTGCTCCTCTTCTGATCCAACTCTCCGCTATGGCCTGGGAAAGCAGTAGAAGATGGCCCAAGTCCTTGGACCCCTGTACCCAAGTGGGAGATGTGGAAGAAGTTCCTGGTTCCTGGCATCAGATTGGCAGATCTCTGGCCATTGTGGCCATCTGGGAAGTGAATCAGCAGAGGAAGACCACTCTCTCTCTCTGCAGCTACTTCTCTCTGTAACTGTCTTTCAAATAGATAAATCTTTAAAAAAATTAATAAAACTGTAGTTGCTTAGCTTGATCAGTTTCTACTACATAAATGTGTGCAAATATTGCACTATACCCTGTAATAATGCATGACTAGTACACATTAATCACAAATTATTTAAATAAAATTTTAAAAATCAGAAGCATTTCTTTATATAACAATGAACTATTTGAAAAAGAAATTAGAAAAACATTTCCATGCATAGCAGCATAGAACCAGGAACCAATTTCTTCAGCATTATCAGTGATGAATCAGATTCACAGCCCTCAGCATTCAGCTTTTGCCATAGCCCTTACCATGGCAATTGTGGGAATTTAGTAGTAAATTAATGGACAGGAATCCTTTGTCTCTAAATCTGTTAAAGAAATAAACAAGGAATTCATCAAAGAGAAAGTGATATCAATTTGGATGCCAGGTCACAAAAACATAGGCACTTGAGCTTCCTCCACTTTGTGATGCCAACAAATTTTCAGACATGTTACATTTTCAGAGACTTTTCTGTAATCTTGCTAAGCTTTCTGGAAATCTGCCTTATAGCAAAGGGTTTCCCAATTCCATTACACTCATGATTTTTCTTTTGTGTGAGTTATTGGTTTACCATCTAGAGATGATTTATGGTACAAAACTTTTCTATGCATGCATGTTTTCTCATTTGTGAGTCTGTTCATGGGAATTGAAAACTGATTTATGGCAGAAATAGTTTTTCCAAAGTCATTGCATGGACAATTGTTCCTTATGAATTCTCTAAAGTCTGTTGATGTCTAATTTCTGGCTAAAGGTTTTATCATATTTACAGCATGCAAAGAATATCACTTTTGTGAATTCTATATCTATACAAGCCTGAAATAAAGAAAATGTTTTCACACAACCATTATACTCCTAAGAAACCACCGGTGTCAATTCTCTGATGTACCATAGATTTCTGACAAACAACCTTTTCACACTAATAATATTTATAAGCTTTCTCCCTTACATGAGTCTCTGTTGGATAGGATGTGATTTCCACCAAAAAGGTTTTGTCACAATACTTAACATTTATTTTTTGGAAAAGCTCTTCTGCCTTCATTATATTGTTAAGGTCTCTCCCTTGTTCAAATTCCATGATGGATTATGAGGCATTACCTATGTGAAATGGCTTTCTCACATTTATTTCATAGATTAGATATATATGTTGTGCATTCTGATATAAGGAGAGATTTGCGCAGAGCTTTCCAACGCTCAATACACCCATAAGGTTTCTCTCCCATGTGAATTCCCTGTTGTCTTATGAGGTATGGCTTCTAATTAAAGGGATTTTACTTTCAAAGGGGTTTTTCCCTATATGAATTTGATGATGTACAATGAGGGCTGAATTATGGTAAAAGGCTCTGAGTCATTACATTCATAAAATTTCTCCCCATGAGAATTTTTATGTTTGATGAGGTCTGATTTGCACCACAAAGGCTTATTCACATTTATTACATTCATTTACTCTCCCCTTGATGAATTCTCTAATATTTTATGAGATATAACTTGCACAAAAAGGTCATGTAGAAAACTCCCTGTGTGAATTCTCTGATATCTTATGAGTTATGAATTACAGCAAAAAGGCTTTCCACCATCTTTACATCCATAAAACCTACCTAAATTGAGCAACAAAGATATAGAAAACCTAAACACACCCACAACCAGATGGAAATGATATCAGTAATAAAGACCCTCACCACAAAGGAAATCCCAGGACTGGATGGCCTCACTGCTAAATTCTTACACACATTTAAAGAAGAACTACCTGTAATTCTTCTCAAGTTATTCAAAACAATTGAGAGGCGATTCTCCCAAATTCTTTCTATGAAGCCAGCATCACCTTCATTCCTAAACCTGAACAAAGTGCAACAGAGAAAGTAATTATAGACCAATTTCCCTGATGAACATACATGCAAAGATCTGCAAAAAAAAATTCTGGCCAATTGAATCCAACAATGCATCAGGAAGATCATCCAGCCAGACCAAGTGGGATTTATCCTTGGCATGCAGGGATGGAACCAAAGGCATTTCCACAGTCACTTTATTCATAACTTTTCTCCATGGTGTGAAGTCTCTGATAGTTTCTGAGGTTTGACTTCTTGGCAAAGGTTTTCCACAGTCACTGCATTCATAAAGTTTCCCCCCAGTACAAATTCTCTGATGCTTTGTGAGGTTTGAATTCTCAGCAAAGACTTTTCAAGTCATTACATTCATAAGGTTTCTCCCCTGTGTGAATTCTCTGATGCATTTTGAGTTGTGATTTCTGGCCAAAGGTTTTTCCACAGTCATTGCATTCATAAGGTTTCTCCCCTGTGTGAACTCTGATGATTTATGAGGTGTGAATTCTTGCAAAAGGTTTTTCCACAGTAATTGCATTCATAAGGTTTCTCCCCTGTGTGAATTCTCTGGTGATTTATGAGGTGTGCTTTACGGCTAAAGGTTTTCCCACAGTCATTGCACTCATAACGCTTATCCCCTGTGTGAATTCTCTGATGCCTTCTGAGGTTTGAATTTTGGCCAAAGGTTTTTCCACAGTCACTGCATTCATAAGGTTTCTCCCCTGTGTGACTTCTCTGATGATTTATGAGTGTTGATTTGTGGCCAATGGCTTTTCCACAATGATTACATTCATAAGGTTTCTCACCTGTGTGACTTCTCTGATGATTTATGAGGTGTGACTTATGGCCAAAGGATTTTCCACAGTCATTGCATTCATAAGGCTTATCCCCTGTGTGAATTCTCTGATGATTTATGAGGTGTGGTTTCTGGCCAAAGGTTTTCCCACAGTCAGTGCACTCATAACTCTTTTCCCCTGTGTGAATTCTCTGATGCTTTCTGAGGTTTGAATTTTGGCCAAAGGTTTTTCCACAGCCACTGCATTCATAAGGTTTCTCCCCTGTGTGACTTCTCTGATGATTTGTGAGTCTTGATTTCCGGCCAAAGGCTTTCCCACAATGATTACATTCATAAGGTTTCTCCCCTGTGTGACTTCTCTGATGATTTATGAGGTGTGACTTATGGCCAAAGGCTTTTCCACAGTCATTGCATTCATAAGGCTTATCCCCTGTGTGAATTCTCTGATGATTTATGAGGTGTGACTTATGGCCAAAGGTTTTCCCACAGTCATTGCACTCATAAGGCTTATCCCCTGTGTGAATTCTCTGATGATTTGTGAG
The DNA here is from genome assembly GCF_033115175.1 of Lepus europaeus. Taxonomy (NCBI): domain Eukaryota; kingdom Metazoa; phylum Chordata; class Mammalia; order Lagomorpha; family Leporidae; genus Lepus; species Lepus europaeus. Next base: position 69,668,626 of record NC_084844.1, read on the forward strand.
TGTTGATTTCCGGCCAAAGGTTTTCCCACAGTCACTGCATTCATAAGGTTTCTCCCCTGTGTGACTTCTCTGATGATTTGTGAGTGTTGATTTCCGGCCAAAGGATTTTCCACAGTCATTGCATTCATAAGGCTTATCCCCTGTGTGAATTCTCTGATGATTTATGAGGTGTGCTTTACGGCTAAAGGTTTTCCCACAGTCATTGCACTCATAACGCTTATCCCCTGTGTGAATTCTCTGATGCTTTCTGAGGTTTGAATTTTGGCCAAAGGTTTTTCCACAGTCATTACATTCATAAGGTTTCTCGCCTGTGTGGATTCTCTGATGATTTATGAGGTATTTCTTCTGGCCAAAGAACTTCCCACAGTCATTACATTTATAAGATTTCAACCTTTTGTGAATTCTCTGATGTCTAATGAGATCTGACTTCTGGTGAGTGGTTTCTCCACAATCATTACATACATGAGGGTTTCCCACTATGTGAGTGCTGTGATGGAGGGCATGGCAGAATTTATTACTGAATGATTTCCCACAAGTTTTACATGCATAAGATTTCTTCCCTATATTTGGTCTATGATTCATTCTAAGATGTGATGGGTAAATGACAGGTCCCACAGGCCCAATATATTTATAAACATTCTCTCTTTTGGGACTTTGTTGATGTATACTGAGGTTAGAATTTTTATGGAAATCTTGTAGTACTTGAGTTATCTTGCCAATAGTGGCAGTTGACTTATTACAGGTTTCTACCATAAAAAGCTTCTCAGATTCACAGAATATATTCTTCCTTTTGAAGACTTTCCCTTGTCCAATTTGTTCAAGTGCCTGCTCTATTTCTGGATAGTTTCTCTTTCTGATACTCAATTTTGGAATATGGCTTGAACTTAAATTAAGTGTTTTTCTGAATTCAACTCCCTTGGAAGTTAATGTCTTACTATTTTTCATAACACCCTGATTCAGATTTTTCTCCAGACTTTTCTGGTTGGTCTTAATCAGTTCATCCAGTTTCATGGCAACTGAAGTGAGAAAAAAAATGATGTCACTAAATCAAATATAATTGTTTCTCCTAGCATACTCATGTAATAGGAATGAAGTTACTTATATTCCAGAGGGATAAGATGTTAGGAAAAGTTCTGGATTGGTGCCTCCTCACACAGGGCACCAAAATGTTAGGAAAAGAGTTGTAGAATAGAGGAGACAGTATATAAATTTACAGCCAAACAGAATTTATCCAGAGAAAATCAATCCGCAGAGGTGGGTGACCAACTGCCTGTGTGTACAAGATGGAGCATGTGGCAGAAGGCTCTGACTCCCAGGGGCCAGGCCTTTTTAAGGAGGGCTAGGGCTGGGCATGGGGGTAGGGGGCAGCAGTGGAGGGGAATTCCAGGAACTGGGTGGGGGCCTTGGGAACCTGGAAAATAATGCTAGGGTGGGGTATGAAGGCAATAGGCTGTGAGACCCAATTGAGTTTCAAGGGCAAGGAATACATTCCAAAGTTTATCTCCTTTGAGCAATGAGGGAGAATGGCTCAGGCTTATATCCTCATTCCATCATAACATTTTAACAAAACAATTATAAGATACATATTTATGAATATTATATAGATTTACTCCATAATACATTAGTATATTAAATTGTATCCATAGATTTTCCAATGTTCATCCATGATCCTGTTTACTAACAGAATTTTTTTTCAAGTATGACTGAGTGGTTTTTGTGGTAAGATGTCTTAAGTCACTGCTTGAGATGCCTGTATCTCAAAACAGTGCCAGTTTAAGCTGAGGCTACTCTGCTTCCAATACAGCTCTGGGATAATATATACTGGGAAGCAGCAGATAATGGTTCATGTGCTTGGGACCTTGTGATAGAGATGAGTAGGTGAAATTCCAGGCTTCTGGCTTCAGATTAGTCAGACATATTGTTGCTAGTATTTGGGGAGAAAGTTAATAGAAAATCTATTTCTCACTGTTTCTCTCTCACTTTATACTTTACCAAAAATGACTAAGACTTCACAGAATGGACTAATATTTAATGAATATATTCACCTGTAGCCTAGAAACCAATTTTTCCCTGTCCATTTTTTACAGTTATTTTTTAATGTATTTTTATGTATTTATTTATTTATTTGACAGAGTTAGACAGTGAGAGACAGAGACAAGATCTTCCTTCCATTGGCTCACCCCACAAATGGCAAATATGGTTGGAACTATGCCAATCCAAAGCCAGGAGCCAGGTGCTTCCTCCTTATCTCCATTGGAGGTGCAGGGGCCCAAGCACTTGGGCCATCTTCCACTGGCCTCCCGGGCCACAGCAGACAGCTGGACTGGAAGAGGAGCAACCAGGATTAGAACCCAGGGCCCATATGGGATGCCAGCATTGCAAGGGGAGGATTAACCAAGTGAGCCATGGTGCCAGCCCCTTTTTCAATTCATTTTTAGAAAAATTGTGGGTTTGTACTTCGGTGATATTTCAACCATATATATGGGGAAGTTTTTCTAGATCATTTGCTTGCAAGTGGAGAGTGAAATGTGTCTATACTCTAAGCAGGATCACATTCATGGGACAAGATTTGAGTATGTGGTTGTCTCATGTTCGGTTTTCCCAGGGAAACAGCATTTGTGAGATTTTTCTAATGAAAATCTCTGTTTTATCTGCACTGTTACAGTTTCCCCATATTACTAAGGAAAGCTGACATCCTCAGGTTCTTTGAACTACAACAGTTACAGAAAGTCCCTATATACCACCTTGGCTATACATTCCCACCAGTTTAAATAATTTGCTTCTGCAGCCCAGAGTCTGCTCAATTATTGAAAATTGATTTCTAACTCATTGTGAAGACGTTAGCCCTGGTTACCTCCTCTTGTTTCTTTCTATAAACACTCCTCTCTGATAATTTGAGATTCTGGAGGTTTTTGATCAGTTGTTCATTTTCACATAAAACTTCATTTCCGTTGCCTTTACCAGAGATACTGATCTACATAGACACTGTAGACTGTCTGTGTCTGAATCACAGGACCAGCTGTCTTCAGAAGTAAGACTTGGGAAAAACTCATGGAAAGAACACCAGTCAACATCTGCTGCACTGCTTCTACTTTGGCCTCCCTGCCCGTTATGTGCAGACTGACCTGGAAGGCTCTGATGTAGGCATTCTTCCCCCATCCAGGGCTCTGCTCCTTGCTCCAACTTGAAGATCAAGTCAGGTTTGGTCATGCAGTACCCTATTAATGGAAACAATGTAGACTTTGTGAAATCACTATCTTGGGTTAATTAAAGAAGTACAGCTTGGTCCAGAAGCTATGCAACAAATGTTCCAATTTGAATTCCTTCCCAGGTGGTAGACATTCAGATTCTTCATGGACTCAAATTCTATACCTATCCCTCATTAAACTTTATGAATAGTGCTCACTTATTTGTAAAATAGCGAGAAAATGTTACCATTGGGCATGTGAGGAGTGTCACTCACCCAGGGAGAACAGGCTGCTGTAGGTCTCCAGCATCACATCCCTGTACAGGATTTTCTGAGCTTGGTTCATGTTCTGCCATTCCTCCCAGGTAAAGTACACAGCCAGGTCTTCAAACGCTATCATCACCTGGGATAGAACACTCCTGGTCAACATGTCTACTCTGTCATATAACAAACAATCGCAGTTGCATATCTTCTACATGGGTACAGAGGAAGAAGAAGGAAGAATGCCATTTGATTTCAGATTTGTTGAGCATTTGGACAGCCACACAGAAGCAATCAACAGGGGATCAAACCTATGGTATAAAGGCTGTGAAAAATGCCCAAGCTGGAGGGAAACAGGAATTTCTGTTCACAAAGGCCAGACTATGTCAAGGGCAATTGCACAGTAGGCTGAAAGGGGGACAAAAGTCACTCTGGAATGAGCAATGTTCAGAAGAATGTAGAAGTATTCAGGGAAAAAGACAAGAAACAATCAGGGAAGTTATGAAGGCATTGAACGGTGAAGAATTTCCAGGAAAACACTATACACAGTCAATGCAATTATGGCAGAGAAAAAAAATTTTTAAAGAGACAGTAGGCATTTAACTTAGTGTTTACAATGCCAGCTCAGATACTCTATCTCTGCATCAAATTTCCAAAGTTGGACTTCATGCCAGCTCCAGTTTCCAGCTCCGAGCTAATGCAGACTAGGGGAAGCAATGGTGATGCCCACCAAGAGGGAGGCCTAGATTCCATTCCTGACTCTTGGCTTCAGTTGTGCCCCACCCCTGCTTGATATGATTATTTAGGCAGTGAAGAAGTGCATGGGAGCTCTCTAGCTTTCTCTCACACCATCAACTTTTTTCTCTACCAAGCTCATAAATATTTTAAAATAAGGGAGGAGATTCAAGAAAGAATAGAAAGCAGCTTTGGCTTTTTCTATAATTATTCTACTCATAAACATTTAAAAAACTGAAATAACGTTATAACAAATTAAAGTAAAAGCAATGGAGTTATTTACACAAGAACAGAACCTGAGCAATTCTGAAGTATAATCTGCATTTGTGACTGAGGGAAATGCAGAGAGATTTGTTTGAGAACCTGCAGTAGGCACCAGCATTGTGGTGCAGCAGGTAAGTCTCCACCTGCAATTCAGGCATCCCATGTGAACAAACAATTTGAGTCCCTGGTGCTCCACTTCCAATTGAGTTCCATGCTAAAGTGCCTGAAAGAGCAGTGAAAGATGGCCTGAGTATTTGGGCCACTTCCATGGTTATGGGAGACCCAGATAGAGTTCCAGGCTCCTGGCTTTGGCCTGGCCAACCATTATGGCCATTTGATGAATGAACCAGTAGATGGAAGATATCTCTTTCTCACTACCCATCTCTCCCTATCTCTATTACTCTGCCTTTCAAATAAGTTAATAAATTTTGGGGTGGCACTGAGGCACAGTAGGTTAATGCCCTGGCCTAAAAAAAAACAGCATCCCACAGGGGCACTGTTTTGAGACCCAGCTGCTCTACTTCTGATCCAGCTCTCTGCTATGACCTGGGAAAGCAGTAGAAGAAGGCCCAAATCCTTGGGCCCTTGAACCCCTGTGGGTGACCCAGAAGAAACTCCTGGCTCCTGACTTTGGATCAGCACAGCCCAGCCATTGCAACCAATTGGAGAGTGAATCGTTAAATGAAAGATCTCTCCTCTCTCTCTTTCTCTATGCCTCTCCTCTCTCTGTGTAACTCTGATTTTCAAATGAATAAATCAATCTTTTTTAAAAAAAATCTTAATACACAAAAGAACCTGCAGTAGATTATTTTCCCCACATCATCCTTACTCTAGCTCAGGATCAAGTTCATCTCCTCAAACTATTAAGCACTGCATTGTTCTAACAATTAAAAATAAATGCAACTTTTTTGTGTTTTAGCCCTAGGTAACTCTTTCCCTTGCAGAATGCTAAGTGTTTATTTCCAGGGTGGCACTAAAACACTGTCCACTACATCATCTGTATAACACTAAAGACTCTATTGGACATCATGACCCCAAAATTTAGAATATTGTCCTTGAAGCTTCAACTGAAATCATATAACAAATATATATTTTGCTATGGCAACAGAAAGATGAGAGACGAAACTGCCTTATCTTGGATAACTGCCATGCTTGATAGTCATGACATATTCACCTTTCATCTTGTTTTTATATATTCCCTGAGAATAAAATTCATCTTCATTTATCCATTTGCATTAATAAATTATTATTAACCTAAAAAGAAAACTGACAGCAAGCTGGGGAATAAGAAAACCACTCATAGTGGCCAGTGTGATTGCACAGTGGGTTAAAGCCCCAGCCCGCAGAGCCAGCATCCCATTTGAGTGCTAGTTTGAGTCCTAGCTTCTGTACCTCAGATACAGCTCCTGATAATATGACCAGGAAAGTACTGGAGGATGACTCAAGTCCATGGACCCCTGCAACTATGTGGGAAACACAGAAGAATCTCCTGCCTCTTGGGTTTAGATTGTCTCAGCTCTGACCATTGTGGCCTTTTGGGGAATGAACCAGCAGATGCAAGATTCTGTCTCTCTCTCGCTCTCTTTCTCTATCACTCTCTGTGACTCTTTCAAATGTATAAAATAAATGTTTTAAAAAGTACACAATTTGCAGGTAGTGTATGAACTTTCTTTGCTCTTTGAAATATCTGGAGGTGCCCTGAATCATACCTGGAAGAAAATGTGAATGCAAGGAATTAAAAGAAAATTTCTTGTCTTTCCTTCTACATTGCACTGTAGAAAAAGGAGTGATAAAATGAATAAAGAATCTTGAATATATAAATAGAGAAAATGTCAACTTCACCATGGAGGAATAAATGTTTAAACATGGAAATATAGAAGCAAGTGCCCCCACCTCTATTAAGTGGCAGAGATTAACCAGAAGTTATCATTGGTTTAATGAAAGCATTGCCAAAATTTTATTAAATGACAATGTAACAATAAAAAACAGTAAAACTTTGTTGTTCAAATAAACTATGTTCAGTAAATTTACACTAATGAAAGTTATTTTGGGGACTGGCACTGTGGCTTAAAAGGTAAAGCAGCTGTCTGTATCCCATATGGGTGCAGGTTCAAATCCCAGCTGCTCTACTTCAGTTCCAGTTCTCTGCTATGACCTGGGTAAGCAGTAAAAGTTGGCCCATGTCCTTGGGCCTCTGCACCTGCTTGGGAGACCTGGAAGAAGCTCCTGGATCCTGGCTTTGGATTGGTGCAGCTCTGGCCATTGTGGTCAGTTGGAGAGTAAATCAGCAAATGGAAGACATCTCTCTCTCTCTGCAAATGGGATTGTCACAGAGTATCCAAACTTCCACATTTTTGCAAACTAGGTCTTGTATAAAGTTCTGTAACCTTGAAAGAGTAGTGCAAGGCAGGCTACACAATGCAGGAAAACAGAAATTTTTCTAGAAGATGATACACCATGAAACCCCAAAATTGCAATTGTCACATAGTGTAAGTCAGCCTGCATATATCTCATGAGGATTTCTCAGGGAATGCAGGGACATTTCACTAGCAGTGTTAATCTTACAGACAGGTAAATAGTGACAGAGGTGCAATAGATATTCACCCACACACATTTCATCCCAAATGGCCTGAACCCCCAGCTCCATCCCATTGCCGTCTTGGATGAGACAGACTTTCTACAGAATTTTTAGAACTGTACTCTGTACACCTGGAGACGCATTGGTCTTCTTTCAGTGCACCAATTTCTGACCAAAAAAATCCTTAAAATCTCAACCTTATTCACCTTTTCTCTACTTTCAGTGCAGCATTTTCTGACAATTTGTTTTTTTTAAATTTCAACTTTCTAAAATATGTTAATAAAAATTCACTCCTTCTACAGCTCCAGAACTGAGGCTGTGCCACTGGTGTCTCTTCCTCGACCAGCCAAGATCTACAGGGTGCACCTGAATACCTGACTTAACACCTCAGATCTATGGCTGTCACCTATGCCACCAAGGGACAGACACCTGTCCTGCTCTCCAAGGTTCCTTTCACCCTCACACTAACACCCACAGATGCAGAAACCAACCACACAGCTCTTGAGCATATGAGGAAAGCCCCAGGGGTCAAGAATTCTGTGAAGATGGTGGGAGTGGTTGGAATGGCACATGCTGAGAAGGAGGCCAGAGGAGATTTCCCATGGTCCTGACCTGCTGACATCATGGGCAGATGACGCTAGATTCCCAGATACCAATGCACGCCTCCATTAGGAAGAAATGAAGATGATCCATATATTGGCTGGAAAATCAGCCTCCTAGGACATGGAGGGGATATATCAGAACTTTCCTAACCACATGAGATACCCACATAATTGTGCAATTCCTCAGTAATTCTTGGTTTGACATATTTACATCTGAAAGAAACATAGTATAAGTGGAGAAATTCAAATGTGGAAAGAATTCTTGGCAATTGTCATTAAATTTATTATTATTTTTAAATCTCATAATTAAAATATGGTTCTAAAAACCTCACATATTTTTAAGGCTTATTTTATCTATTGAAAGACAGAGATACAGAGAGAGGTAGAGCAAGAGAGAGAGGTCTTCCACCTGCTAATTCACTCCCCAAATGGCCGCAACAACCAGAGCTGAGCTATCCAAAGCCAGGAATGGAAACTTCCACTTGGTCTCCTGTGCAGCTGCAGGGGCCCAGGGACTTGAGCTGTCTTCCACTGCTTTCCCAGGCCATAGCAGAGAGCTGGTTCAGAAGTGGAGCAGCTGGGACTGGAATTAGGCCCCATATAAGATGCCAGCACTGCAGGCCAGGGCTTTTACCTGCTGCACCAAAGCACAAGCCCCCCTAAATATATATTTCTTACAGATGCTCAGGAAAAGACTCCAAGAATTCTTTTTAACTTAAAATATTCAAAGAAACTAATGTTCCTGAACAACCCATTTTTAATCTTTTAAAATGATGCTTGATCTAACCTACTAAAACATTTTTTTCACCCATGAATGCATCATATTTTGCAGTGAGGAAAATTATTTGAATATATTCAGTGGATTAAAATGGCTAGAAATTGGGCTGAGTGCCTTCTAAAATATTTATGAATATTTGAAATTGCACTGCCTGGTAATTTTTTTTTTTTTTGACAGGCAGAGTGCACAGTGAGAGAGAGACAGAGAGAAAGGTCTTCCATTGCCGTTGGTTCGCCCTCCAATGGCCGCTGCGGCCGGCGCGCTGCAGCCGGTGCACCGTGCTGATCCGATGGCAGGAGCCAGGTGCTTCTCCTGGTCTCCCATGGGGTGCAGGGCCCAAGCACTTGTGCCATCCTCCACTGCACTCCCTGGCCACAGCAGAGAGCTGTCCTGGAAGAGGGGCAACCGGGACAGAATCGGTGCCCCGACTGGGACTAGAACCCGGTGTGCCGGCGCTGCTAGGCGGAGGATTAGCCTGTTGAGCCACGGCGCCGGCCAGTTTACCCAAAAGTTCCTGAAATTCATCTATGAATCACTCCATTTAGTTAAGTATTTAACAAAACTTTATTTTTTTTGAGATCTGAACTTAATTTGTGGTTTCTCCCACAAATTAGCAGAGAGACGGATATAGGGATGCCATGGACTTCCTGCTTTTACTCCTTTTCCTCTATAAGTGAGAATGGATATGAAATTATGATCAAATTCTTGATGATTTGAGCGGTAGTGTCATTGGGCACTGACTCTTGGCCCATAGCTATTGGACAATTTTTACTAGATATAATGTCTGAACTGTGCTGTTGAAATTCCTGTATCATCTCTGAGCTGGTAATTACCTTTCAGTGACTTTATTCTGCAAATCGAGGGAGGTCAGTCTTCTTTACTTTTTAATTTTTAAATATTTACAGGATTTATTTATTTATTTATTTATCTGAGAGGAAGAGTTATAGATAGGGAGAAGCAGTGACAGAGATGCCTTCCAACCACTGTTTCACCCACAATGGCCAGAGCTGGGCTATACCTGCTATATCACAGCAGCAATCTCAGTAAAGCTTTTTAAAAATCTAAAGAAGGAAAACATAAAATGCATAAATTATAGTTGTCTGCATGTATACATTTCTGAAAAGTACATAATTTGATCCTATTGAAAACCTAAAATTCATTTTTAAATTATATAATTAAAAAAGATAAAAAAAGATGTTCTGTCTTATGTCTCTACAGCATAAGATATAAATCAACTTTCCCAGGTTCTATATTCATTTATTAACAAAGTTTCATAGATGTAATCAGTTGAGTGGCTCCAATAAGTCTTAACCAGGGATGCAACTAAATTTAACAAGAGTACTCAATAGGAATTTTAGAAGAATTCCAAAATATGTATCAGAAGAAAAATAAGTACTTTATTTGGTACATCTCATTTTAACTATACTATTGTCTAAATTTCCAGTTGTCAGATGTACTAAAAAAATACCAGAAGTGGCAGAGTTAGTCCAACATGATGCGTAATAAAATAAAGTTTTAAAGTTACAACTTGGCTAGAGAAAATGAGTTTGCAGATCCCAGAATACAATAACCAAGAAGGCCCAATAAAAGAAAACTCAATGTCTTCATATACTAACATTTCCTACCTCAGATTTATTTAACAAAAAGGTGATTATTCAAGCTATACCCCATTAGGTAGCCCAATTATACCTTCTAAATCCAATTAAAAAAGCACCTCATGATAGATTACTAAAATCATATTGCTATATGCCATCCACCATGTCTACTGTACCTTATAGCTAATGCTAACAGATCTGATGCATCTCAATAGATAAATGCTGTGTCTTAACCAAGTATGGCAAATGTGTTTTGTTCAAAGTTTTTCCATAAGCCCCTCAGTCTCAGTTTGCCTTCACCTTGAAAAGACACTTCTGAGGTATACAAATCAGTCCGGCTTCTTTGGACCTCCCTTCAATGAAAGGGGCTAAAATACATCAAAATGAACTCTAGGCACTGTCCTTGTGCTCTCAGTGACTTTTTCACTCTAGAGGCTCACAAACCTTCTAAATTCTTTACATCACCTGTGATGTCCATTAGTTCTCAAAGACTATGATGCAAGTAATTTCTGCTCTTGGAACCTTGTTATTAACTGTGCTGTATGAGAAATGAAGTCTCCTACACACCTTGTACTTATGATTCTCCAAACTATGTTGTCTGCTAGGACTTTGGCCATGAGTATAGGACAGTAATACCTGAGCATGGTTACTGAGGTGTCCTTAATTAAGGATAGACTGGGGCCAGCACTGTGGTGCAGTGGTTTAATCCTTTACCTGCAGTGCCAGCACCCCATACGTACCCCAGTTGTAGTCCCCACTTCTCCTCTTTCCATCCAGCTCTCTGTAATAGCCTGGGAAAGCAGTAGAAGATGGTCCAAGTGCTTTGGTCCCTGCAAAAATGTGGGAGACCTGGAAGCTCCTAGCCTGGATTGGCCCAGCTCTAGCCATTGCAGTCATTAGGGGAGTGAACGAGCATATGTAAGACCTTTCTCTTTGTCTCTTCCTCTCACTGTCTGTAACTACACCTGTCAAATAAATAAATAAAATCTGTGTATGTGTGTGTGTGTGTGTGTATATATATATATAAAATGAACCAAAATGTGGCATTCTCCACAAGGGACAGGCTCCAATATCTACTGTCTATGACAGTATGTCAGTATAATGCAGGAGGTTACCTCTCTACCAAACAAGAAAACCTATTTTATTATTATTATTTTTTGACAGGCAGAGTGGATAGTGAGAGAGAGACAGAGAGAAAGGTCTTCCTTTGCCGTTGGTTCGCCCTCCAATGGCCGCCGCGGCTGGCGTGCTGTGGCCAGTGCACCATGCTGATCCGATGGCAGGAGCCAGGTGCTTCTCCTGCTCTCCCATGGGGTGCAGGGCCCAAGCACTTGTGCCATCCTCCACTGCACTCCCTGGCCACAGCAGAGAGCTGGCCTGGAAGAGGGGCAACCAGGACAGAATCCGGTGCCCCAACCGGGCCTAGAACCCGGTGTGCCAGGGCCACAAGGCAGAGGATTAGCCTTGTGAGCCGCGGGGCTCACCAGAAAAGCTATTTAAGTTCAGCTGGACACCATTCTGCTGACTGTTGACCTTATTTACTGTTAGTCTGGATGCTATCATTGGTTGCAATCCAGAGACCCAATTTTCCCATAGATATTAACATCAGCAAACATGAAAATTTAGTAAGAAAAGCTTAAACTCAGAGTTATTATTGATAACTATTTTAACAAAATTTCTCAGAACCCATCTAGTCCAAACCTTGGACAATTGGAAGCTGTTGTACTTGGCCCACCCATAATCAAAATGGATTCTAAATTCTTTAACTGCAAAGAGAGTATCATAGACATTAATGCTCCAAACTGATCCAGTTCCCTGCTAGTGTGTCTAGAAAAGCAGCACATGATGACTCAAATATTGGGGCTCCTGCACCCATGTGAGAGACTGAAAGAAGGCCCTGGCTCCTGACATCAGTCTGGCCTAGCCACAGTCATTGCAGCCATTTGAGGAGTGAACAAACCAGGAGGAAAATCAATCTCTCCCACTCTCTTTCTAGTGCTGCCTTTCAAATAAATAAATACATCTTTAAAAAAGTAGATCATTTCAATAAATTTGCCATTGCTCAGTCATGATGACTTTTACTACCCGAAGTTCTTTTTCAAAAGATTTATTTATTCAAAAGGCAGAAAGAGGAGCTGGTGTTGTGCAGTGGACAAAGCTGCTATCTGTTACACTGGCATCCTGTATGTGCACCAGTTCAAGTAACAGCTATTCCACTTCTGATCCAGTTCCCTGCCAATGGACTGAAAAAACAGTGGAAGATGGGCCAAGTGCCTGGGCTGTTGCCACACACATTAGAGGAGAAGCTCCTGGCCTCAACCTGGCCACACTCTGGCTATTGAAGTCATCTCAAAAATGAATCAGGTGATGGAAGATTTCTGTCTCTCCCTCTCTCTGTAACTCTTTCAAATAAATAATTAAATATTTTAATATGATAAAAAAGGCAGAGAGACACAGAGACAAAGAAAGAGGGAAAGAGAAACATAGAGATCTCCCATCTGCTGGTTCACTTTCTACATGGCTACAACAACAGTGCAAGACCAGGTTCTCAAGTCCCCATTTAGGTTACAGTTCTCCAAACTACATGACAGGAATCAAAGAATTCGAGCTGTCATCCATTGCTTCCCGGGGATATTAACATGAAACTGATTTGGAAGTGGAGTACCCAAAACTCAGATTAGCATTGCAATATAGGATGTGGGCATCTGTTGTGATGGCTAACAAATTGGAAAACCTAGAGGAAAAAAATCAACAGATTCCTGGACATACACAATATACCAAAATTGAGTCATGAAGACACATAGAAAAGCTAAACAAATCAAAACCAAGACAGAGATTGGATGAGTAATAAAGACCCTCCCAACAAAGAAAAGTCCAGGATCAGACAGCCTCACATTTGAATTCTTCCAGTCTTTTAAAGAAGAACTAATTCCATTTCTTCTCAAACTATTCAAAACAATTGAAAGAGAGACAATCCTCTCAAACTCCTTCTATTAAGCCTGCATCACCTTAATTCTTAAACTAGAAAAAGATACAGTAGAAAATGAAAACTATAGAAAAATATCCCTGATGGGGGCTGGTGCCATGGCACATTGGGTTGATCCTCCATCTGCAGAGCCGGCATCCCATGTGGGTGCCGGTTCTGGTCCCAGTTGCTCCTCTTCCAGTCCAGCTCTCTGCTCTGGCCTGGGAGGGCAGTGGAGGATGGCCCAACTGCCTGGGCCCCTGCACCTGCATGAGACCCGGAAGAGGCATCTGGCTCCTGGCTTCAGATCAGAACAGATCTGGCCATTGTGGCCATTTGGTGAGTGAGGCAGTGAAGAGAGGATCTTTCTCCCTGTCTCTCTGACTTTCTGTAACTCTACCTGTAAGTAGAGTTAAAAATTTTTAAAAAGAAAGAAACATATCTGTGATTAACATAGATGCAAAAATCCTCATAAAAAATACATAATTGAGTCCAAATGACCACAATGCCTGGAGCTGGGCTGATCTGAAGCAAGGAGCCAGGAGTTTCTCCAGAGTTTCCCACATGAGTGCAGGGGCCAAAGTACTTGAACCATTTTTCACTGACTTCCCAGCCCATTTGCAGAGATCTGGATCATTAGAGGAGCAGCCAGGATACAAACTGATGTCCATGTAATATGCCAGTGTGGGTGGCAGAGGCTCAATCTAGCACACCACAGCACCAGCCCCCCAAAAGCAATTACAGATTCAATGAGATCCCAATCAAAATACCAACAACACTCTTCTGAGATCTGGAGAAAATAATGCTAAAATTAGTATGAAAATGAAAGAGACCTCAAATAGTTAAAGGAATCTTAAGCAACAAAAACAAAGTTGGAAGCCTCACAATACCAAAATTCAAGACCTATTACAAGACAGTTATAATCAAAACAGCCTGGTACTGGCACCAAAAAGTCATGTGGATGAATGAGGTAGAGTAGAATCCCCAAAAATTAATCCACAAATCTACAACCAACTAATTTGTGACAAATGACCTAAAAGAAATCCCTGGACAAAGAACAGTCTTCAAAAATGGTACTGGGAAAATTTGACCTTCTCATGCAGAAAAATGAAACAAGATCTCTACCTTACAACTTATACAAAAATACAGTATAAATGGATTGATGATCTAAGTCTATGATGTGATACCATCAAATTCCTAGAGGGAAACATCAGGGAAACTCTGCAAGATACTGGCATCGGCAAAGCCTTCTTGGAAAAGGCTCCAAGAAGCACAATCAATAAAGGTATAAATACTCAAATGGGATTACATCAAGCTAAGAACCTTCTGAACTGCAAAGTAAACATTCAACAAGATGAAGCACCTGACAGAATGGAAGAAAATATTTGCAAACTAGGCAACTGAAAAAGTAAAATATCCAGAATCTAGAAAGAGCTCAAAAAACTCAGCAACAAAACAAACAATCCAGTCAAGAAATGGGCAAAGGATATAAATCGACATTTTTCCAAGGATGGATTTCAATTAGCAAGCAGACACATGAAAAACATGCTCAGGAACAATAGCCATCAGAGAACTGCAAATAAAAGCCACAATGACCTCTTGCCTGGACCAGTTAGAATGGCTCTCATACAGAAACCAAAAGTCAGGAGATGGGGGGTTTTGTGTAGCAGGTTAAGCTGCTGCCTGCAGTGCTAGAACCCCACATGAATGCAATTTTGAGTTCAGGCTGCTCCACTTCTGATCCAGCTCCCTGCTAATGTGCTTGGGAAGGCAGCAGAAGATGGCCCAAGTACCTGGGCCCCTGCATCCACTTGGGTGACCAGGGAGATGCTTCTAACTCTGGCTTCAGATTGGACCAGCACCACCTGTTGGGTCGTATGGAGAATAAACTAGCAGATAAAATATTTATGTCTCTCTGCCTCTGCCTCTCCCTCTCTGTAACTCCACCTTTCAAATAAAGAATTGTTTTGAAAAAGTCAAACAATAAAGGCTGGTGGAGAGGTAGAGAAAAAGGTACCCTAACCCACTGTTGGTGGGAATGAAGCTAGTACAGACATTATGGAAGGCACTATAAAAGTTCCTCAGAAATCTGAAAACAGATATACCATATGATCCTGCCATCCCACTCCTGGGAATTTATCCAAATGAAATGAAATAGAATATGCATATGCACTAGAATATGCATATGCATGAGTTATCTGTACCCTCATGTTTATAACAGCTCAATTCACAATAGTTAACATGGAATCAACCCAGATGTCCATCAACTGGTGACTGGAAAAAGAATATGAGCAATATATAGAGTGTAAAATACTATTCAGCCATAATTTAGAATGAAATCCTATCTTTTGTAACTAAATGGATGCAACTGGAAACAATTATGCTTCGTGAAAGAAGCCAGTCCCCAAAAGACAAATACCAAAGTTTTCTCTGATTGGTGGTAATTAATATATAGACAACAAAATGTAGCATGAGTTAAATTGACATTTTGAGATTTGGTTATTGCTCATAGCCCTTTTCTGTATTCTTTGAGTATAGAAAATATACTCATTGATATTTCTGCTACTACTTGAATTCTTTCTTTTGTAGAGGGCTAAATAAAATCAAAGAATGCTGTTGCAAAAATTGAAAGAAAATAAAACAAGAAGGAGGGAGTTAGAAGTATGAGACAAAGGGAAGATAGGGTAGGATGTATCAGCTTGCTCTTAAATCTGTATATATAAATTACATGAAATTTGTTCATTTAATATGAATTTTAAAATATGAACTTAACACTAGAAGAAAAAGACCTGAGATCAGTGTTTTCTGGATCACCACTAATAAAATTTAGTCTTCATTTATGTCTGATCATATTTGATTTTTTATTTATTTTATAAGAAAATTAACATCACCATTCCTAACAAGCCCATCCTGAATCATCCATATCTATCAGTTCCCACTATGCTAATAATTTCTCATGAACTTATATCCATATCATCTTAAAAAGATTCAATGTGGGGATGGCGCTGTGGCATAGCAGGTAAAGCTGCTGCCTACAATGCTGGAAACCCATATGGGTGCTACTTGAAGTCCTGGCTGCTCCACTTCTGAACCAGCTCTCTGCTATGGCATGGGAAAGCAGTAGAAGATGGCCCAAGTCCTTGGGGCCCTGCACACAAGTGGGAGACCCGGAAGAAGCTCCTGGCTCCTGGCTTCAGATCGACACAGACCAGCCATTGTGGCCAACTGGGAGTAAATCAGTAGATGGAAGACCTCTCTGTCTCTGTCTTAGTCTCTCTCTCTGTCTCTCTCTCTACCTCTCCTCTATTTGTGGAACTCTGACTTTCAAATAAATAAATAAATCTTTATAAAAAAAACCTGATTCATGTTATTATTTATGTCTTTTAGAGGCTTTGCAGATGTTGATTGCATAAGCCATGAAAATGCATTAAAATGCAAATCCTAGAATAGGCAACTCCATGTTCACTACACTAGTAAAATCCAGTGCATGTGTTGAAAAACACACTAGCAATAAATTTGAAAAAGGTGTTAAGTATTATAAGTGGCTGTCAAAGAGCTAAAAACCTGACAATGACTCATTATGTCATTAATTTAGTACATAATGCTGAGAAAAGCAGAAGTATTTGTTAAAATTTCTGCTAAAATGCACTAGATTTATAATATTTGAATGCATCTTTCTTATGTGTAATGTAGTCCTGTGCTACTTTAGAGTATCAGAAATTTTAAATGTTGGACTGGTGCTGTGGTGGAGGTTAACACCATGGCCTGAAGTGCCAGCATCCCATGTGGGGGCTTGTTCAATACCCAGCTGCTCCACTTCTGATCCTGCTCTCTGCTATGGCCTGGGAAAGTAGTAGAAGATGGCCCAAGTCCTCGTGCCCCTGCACCCATCTGGGAGATCTGGAACTAGCTCCTGGCTCCTGGCTTTGGAACAGCACAGCTCCAGCAGTTGCAACCAGTTAGGGAGTAAACATAAGATGGAAGACCTCTTTCTCTCTCTGGCTCTCCTCTCTCTTTGTAACTCTTACTTTCAAATAAATAAATTTTTAAAAATTAAGAAATTCGGCCGGCGCCGTGGCTCAATAGGCTAATCCTCCACCTTGCGGCGCCGGCACACCGGGTTCTAGTCCCGGTCGGGGCACCGATCCTGTCCCGGATGCCCCTCTTCCAGGCCAGCTCTCTGCTGTGGCCAGGGAGTGCAGTGGAGAATGGCCCAAGTGCTTGGGCCCTGCACCCCATGGGAGACCAGGAGAAGCACCTGGCTCCTGCCATCGGATCAGCGCAGTGCGCCGGCCACAGCGTGCCTACCGTGGCAGCCACTGGAGGGTGAACCAACGGCAAAAGGAAGACCTTTCTCTCTGTCTCTCTCTCACTGTCCACTCTGCCTGTCAAAAAATAAAAATAAAAATAAAAATAAAAAAAAATTAAGAAATTTAAAATGTGAAAGGTTTTTAAAAATGTATTTATTTATTGTGAGGCAGAGTTACAGATATAGAGAGAAGTGAAAGAGAGGTCTTCTATCCACAGGTTCACCCCTAAATGGCCAGAAAGGCTGGAGCTGGGCCAATCTGAAGCCAGGTGCCAGAAGCCAGGAGTCAGCAGCTTCCTCCAGGTCTCCCACATGAGTGCAGGGGCCCAAGCATTCATCTCACATTCCACTGCTTTCCTAGGCCATTAGCGAAGAGCTGGATTGGAAGTACAGAAGCAGGGACTCAAACTATTGCCCATATGGGATGCTGGTGCTGCTGGTGGAGGCTTAACCTACTATGCTATGCCACAGAGTGGGCCCAATGAATGGTTTTAGGAAGACACCTTGCATGTAGAATTGGCTGCAATATTGTAAGGCAAAGTTTAGCTTTTATTTCTCACACATCAGTATTCATCTTTTAGCAACTATAAGTATTGAATATTATACATATATACATAAATATAGGTAACTGCAGATTTTGTTGTCGTTCTTTCTAATTCTATTTTTAATGTCTGCTTATAGGCCATCTTATGGATTATTATTGATGTTACCTGTACACAACCAACAGGCATTTCCACTGTAGAATGCATTTATATGTACAGGTATTTTTTTTGTGTGTACATGAATGCACATTGGATGGAGATAGCACTGACAATAATACTGTGAGAAATCCTAACGCTGATTTCAAACTTTCTGTCCTCCCTAGAAATGACTGTCATTGAAGCAGACCACAGGGCCCCTTTTGATGTTATGGACTGAAATGTGCCTCCCTAAAGCTTAAACACTGAAGTGCTAACCACCAACATGACTCTACCTCAAGAAAGTCCTTTTTTTATTTATTTCTTTATTTTTTTATTTTTGACAGGCAGAGTGGACAGTGAGAAAGAGAGATACAGAGAGAAAGGTCTTCCTTTTGCCATTGGTTCACCCTCCAATGGCCACCATGGCCAGCGTACTGCGCCGATCCAATGGCAAGAGCCAGGTACTTATCCTGGTCTCCCATGGGGTGCAGGGCCCAAGCACTTGGGCCATTCTCCACTGCACTCCTTGGCCACAGGAAAGAACTGGCCTGGAAGAGAGGCAGCCAGGACAGAATCCGGCACCCCGACTGGGACTAGAACCTGGGATGCCGGTGCTGCAAGGCACCTAGTGAGCCATGGCACCAGCCTTGATCTTATATTTTCAACCTCCACACTCTGAGAAGTAAAATCCCATGATTTAAATCATATTCTCTGTGGTATTTTCTTAGCAAATTAATACATCCTCATTTCTGCCAACATTTCATGCAGTCATCTAGAAGGTCCTCGTGATTAGCAGAGAAATATAGAAACTAAAAACTATGACTATATATGACCAACTATCTACAAACACAAAAAAAAGATATCCCAGAAGCAACTTACTACCATCCCCCAGTACCCAGAGAAAAACAAGAATGAATCAAGTTGCAGGGCAGTAGAAAAAGTGAATAATGAAACATCACTGCAGAAATAAATAAATAAAGGGCTGGTGCTGAGGTGCAATGGGTTAGAGCCTTGACCTTGCATCCCATATGTTGCTGCTATGAGACCAGCTACTCTACTTCAATCCAGCTCCCTAGTAAACCTGGGAAATTGGTGGAAGATGGCCCATGTTCTTGGGTGCTAGCACCCACCTGAAAAGACTTAGAAGAAGTGTCTGGTCTTTCAAAAAATAAATAAAAAAAAATAGAAGCAGTGTTAGCACTGTTGGAAAAACAGACACACAGTTCAATGGAAAAGAATGGGCAGCTGAAATAAACCGACTTTTCTACAGGCAACTCATATGTAACAAAGAAATTAAGACAAACAGGAGAAAGAAGATTCCTTTTAGCAAATGGTCTGGAGAAAAGTGATTATCCATATGTAGAAGCCTGAAAATATACCCCAACACCTCAAACACTATGTAAAAGCAGCTCAAGGTGAATTAAAAATCGAAATATAAAACCAAAAACTAAGTAAAGATAGAGGAAACTATGAAACATTAGCATAGACAACCATTTTGGGTAAGCTTCCAAAAGCACAAGTAACAAAAATGAAACATACAAATTTGAGTATATCGAATTAAGATACATCTCACAACAAAGTAATCATCAGAGTGAAGATCAACGGACAGATGGCAGAAAACATTGAAAACTCTGAATATGACAAAAGATTGATAGCCAGAACATACATATATAGAACTGGAAAAACTCCAAACAAAAAGCAAAATGTACAGTTAAGAAATGGGCAATGATCAGAATAGATATTTCTCAGAAGAAGAAATCTAAATAGTCAAGACATATATCAACATGCCCATTAGGGAAACATATATCAAAACCAATAGCAGACTCCATCTGTGGGAGAAGACAATGCTTGGGTTTTCATTTGTGCAACAAGTGGGTTTAGAGAACCCTGTTCACCTCTAGAGGACACAGTCTACATAGAAGTAAGGAAACCTTATTGTTTTCTAATGGGCCTGTTAAATTTGACCAGTGCCTATTATATTTGCCACAATCTTTCCAGTCTCACCACTTTCCTTCTTCTTCTCTCTCTGTGGCTTGCAAAAATAGTATACCTTCTATAAACAGAGGATACTTATTTTTTTGTTTTTATTCCTTCTGTCCCTTATGATATTCCTCTAAGAAATCACAACCCTCAAAGTATTCATTCATTTATGCAGTCTGCAGTTTGCATGGGCTACTACATGGCAAAGTACTAGGTTAAAGGAAAGGTATAGGCCAGGAATTGAGCAAGGTTCACAATGATGAAGCCATTGGGGGAATGAACCCAATGGAAGACCTCTCTCTCTCTCTCTCTCTCTCTCTCTCTCTCTCTCTCTGCCTCTCCTTCTCTGTGTAACTCTGATTTTCAAATAAATAAATAAATCTTTAAAAACTAACTAACTAACTAAATATAGTAGTAACCTGGTGGCAACACCTTTCTATCAGAACATGTGAAGCACTCAAACACAGTTTGTCACGGAAAGTCAGCCATAGTTTTCCAGGGCACATCTTCTACTCCACTATGTGGACATCTCTGTGGGGGGCAAGGGGCACTTATTTCTTCCCTTCTTCTTTCTTACCACTCTCACAGTTATAACTTCTATAGATGCTTCCACAGACCAGTCTCTATGAAATTGTAGAACTAATATCCTCCCATGTAAAAAATGTCATGGGTTTAAACACAGAACCCAAAATAAGACAAGTAACTAGCCTTCTTAATTACACAGTGTGGAATATAAGATTCTCAGTGGATCACTGGGTAACTGTAAAGTACTAGGCAGAGAAAAACTGTTACTTATCTGTATTTACGATGCTGTAATTCTCCACTTTATGCAAACTCAGATTAAAAGAGCTCCAGTTAGTGGGCAGCACTGTTGTATAGTGGGTAAAGCTACTGCCTGCAGTGTCAGCATCCCATATGGGTGCTAGTTGGGATCCTGGCTGCTCCACTTCCCATCCAGCTTTCTGCTGTGGCCTGGGAAAACAGTAGAAGATGACCCAAATCCCTCATCTTCTGCACCCACCTAGGAGACCTGGACAAAGCTCCTGTCTCCTGGTTTTGTATCAAAACAGCTCAGGCCATCTATCTCTGCTTATGCTACTCTGTAACTCTGCCTTTCAAATAAACAATTATTTTAACAAACAGCTTCAATGCAGAAGATGTTCCTGGCTACTGGCTTCAGATCACCACAGCCCCAGCTGCTGCTGCCAATTGGGGAGTGAACCATTGGATGGAAGACGTCTCTCTCTCTCTGCCTGCCTCTCTCTGTGTAACTCTGACTTTCAAATGAATAAATAAATCTTTTTTTTTTTTTGACAGGCAGAGTGGATAGTGAGAGAGAGACAGAAAGAAAGGTCTTCCTTTGCTGTTGGTTCACCCTCCAATGGCTACCGCGACCAGCGTGCTGCAGCAGGCGCACCGCACAGATCCAAAGCCAGGAGCCAGGTGCTTCTCCTGGTTTTCCATGCAGGTGCAGGACCCAAGCACTTGGGCCATCCTCCACTGCACACCTGGGCCATTGCAGAGAGCTGGACTGGAAGAAGGGCAACCGGGACAGAATCCAGTACCCCAACCAGGACTAGAACCCAGTGTGCCAGTGCCGCAGGTGGAGGATTAGCCTATTGAGCTGTGGCACCAGGCAATAAATGGTTTTTTTAAAAAAAAAGCTCCTCGGCCGGCGCCGCGGCTCAATAGGCTAATCCTCTGCCTTGCGGCGCCGGCACACCGGGTTCTAGTCCCGGTCGGGGCACCGATCCTGTCCCGGATGCCCCTCTTCCAGGCCAGCTCTCTGCTGTGGCCAGGGAGTGCAGTGGAGGATGGCCCAAGTGCTTGGGCCCTGCACCCCATGGGAGACCAGGAGAAGCACCGGGCTCCTGCCATTGGATCAGCGTGGTGCGCCGGCTGCAGCGTGCCTACCGTGGCAGCCATTGGAGGGTGAACCAACGGCAAAAGGAAGACCTTTCTCTCTGTCTCTCTCTCACTGTCCACTCTGCCTGTCAAAAATAAAAAAAAAAAGCTCCAGTTATTGACAACACAATATACTTGCATTAATTTTAGTTCACTTTTCACTTTGCAAAGGGATCAGAGGCAGGTAAAACAGTTGACAGCCTTGCTAACAGGAGGAGAAATAGCTGAAGACAGAAAATGAAAAGTAGTGAAATAAATCATCAGCTATGATTCCATGGCCTTGTAGAAGAAATACAGCCACAACCTGAGACAAAGAAAGAGAAGTGGACCCCATCCAACACAAACCTCGAAAAGTGGATGCTCGTTATTAACGAGTGAAACAGCTGCCCACTGAAATCTTGTCTAGGGAGGGAAGATGCCCTAAGTTCTGCTTCTGTAAACTCCAGTCATAAATCTGTCCCTGGCATCTCTTTTACAAACATAGTGGACCCACAGACCATTGTAAATGTGGTCCTATGTCATGTAGGCTGCCATTTAAACCCACCAGTACTGTGACAGCTGAGGTATGATGCTGATGATGCTATACATATTCTAAGAAACTTGAATTTGATGCTCAATTCTCAGGAAATCATTCCAGCTGAGCCTAGGGCTATTAATATAAACTCCTGGTATCCTCCACTCTCTCTGTGCCTGTTTGAAAGAAGGGAGTTTTCCCACACCAGGTTTCTGTAACAGCTTCAAATTCCAGATTGGAAAAATCTGATAATACTGGAGAGGGATCAATGCACAAAGCAGCTACACAGGCTTCACACTGCTCCCTCTGGGAAAAAGCCGAAAATACTCAGGGCCACACCTGGCAGGTGCATCCGCAGGGACCCCACCAGGAAGATGAGGTGCAGGATGAGAGCAGTGGGGCAGATCCTAGTCAGATCCTCCTTCCCACCCCCCTGCTGCCTCAGGCTCTTTGCTGAAAGCCATCCAGCCCCAGCCCACAGGAACCAGCCCAGGAAACAGCAGGAGGCCCCACCAGACTGCATTCTGAGACCACCCGCAGAGGGAACCCAGCTTATTTAACTGTGGAGAGTGGAAGTCTCCCCGCCTTCCTTCCCTGTGCTCTCAGCTGCCCTGCGTGTGCAGTTTCCCAGAACGCTGCCCTCTCTCTCCTGTAACCACTAAATAAAGCACATTCGGGACAGTTTCGTTGAGGTTCTGCAGGAGAGAGTCCAGGCGCTGGGAGCCTGGGAAGCGGAGGTGGGAGGCAGAACAGCCCGGGTCCCAGCCCTGACCTCGGGGAAAGCTGCCAAAATCACTGATAAGTGAGCCTAACTGGGAGCCGCCAGCCGCCCTGGCACCCACGCTTCTCCCACATGTGTCCCCGCCCCTTCCTGTACACTAAACCTGCTGCAGAAAGTCCCAGGAGCAGGTACCCTTTCTTCCGAACCCACTGGGAGCAAAGCGGGGAGAGTGGGGCAGAAAGCATCCCTGACACGAGGGACCCACAGGCGGATGATGAAGAGGGAAGCAGCAGCAGGAAGCAGGCTCGGGGTGAGCACCCAGAAACTGCCTGGGATCTCACTTGCAGAGCAGGAGATACAGTAAATGTGGGAGAAGGAGCAGCACAGCCCCCAGGGCTGACCTCGACCAGGGAATGAACTCCCTCTGGTCCAACCCATGGGTGGGCACTAGCACGCGCAAGCGCACAGGCAAGCGCACAGGCATTCGGAAGGCAGAATATGTCGGAGCTCCTAGGGACTCTGGGAAATGGAGTGCAGGCTGCAGCATCGCTGGAGACACCAGCTGGCCCTCCCCAAGGGCTGCAGGCTGGGGTGGGTGCCCACAACCAGAGGGCATTTGCTTTTGTTTATGTCCCTCCTTCCTGTCCTTCCCACCCCAAAATCTCAAGGGTCAGTTGCTGTTCTTCCTTTCCTGAATCAAAATCTTAAAGAATGACACCTACTGCTGCTACTGACTCTAAATCTTGGCTCCCTCATAACCTTTGTCTCTTCCAGAAAAATCTTACTTACAGCTTTGGCCCTAGAAATCATAAATGACTATGATACAATGTAACTTTTAACAGAGGTGTAGAAGGCATGGTTTAACATCCAGTTTTGAGAATACAATTTTCATTTGTGTTTTATGGATGTCTACAGTTCTTTTAAGATTTATTTATTTATTTGGAAGTCAGAGTTACAGAGAAGGAGAGGCAGAGAGAGAGAATTTCTGTCGGCTGGTTCACTCCCCAATTGGCAACAGCGCCACAGCACCGACCCTTATAGTTCTTTTCAAATCATTTTACACTGTCTTTTTAGTCATGTAGTACAGAGACAAACATAGGAATGGACACAGAGCTAACATAGCTGAGTATTCAAGGAGACAGGTTAAGGGGTTAAATGCCTTATATCATTTATACCTTAGATTAATTCTGGGGACAGTATTATCTGGAGTTTACAAAGGAGAAACTGAATGGAAAGGGCTTAGAAAAACATGGTGTTTTTAATATCATTAAAAAGTCTAAGTTAAAGGCCAATCAAGGGGCCAGCACTGTGGCATAGCAGGTAAAGCTGCCACCAGCATTGACATTCCATATGGGTGGAGGTTGAGTCCCGGCTACTCGGCTTTGGATTCAACTCTCTGCTATGGCGGGAAAGTGGTGGAAGATGGCCCCCAAGTCCTTGGGCAGCTGCACCTGTGTGGAAGACCCAGAAGAAGCTCCTGGCTGCTGGCATCAGATCAGTACAGCTCCAGCCATTGTGACCAATTGGTGAGTGAACCAAAAGGTGGTAGATGTCTCTCTCTCTCTCTCTTTCTGCTTATTCTCTGTGTAATTCCAACTTTCAAACAAATAAATAAATCTTTTTTAAAGAGCCAATCAACATACAATACTAGTTTTAAAAATCTTTCTTTTGTCTTGGGTCTCAGTTTCTAAAATCTGATTTCTCATAGGGAAAAAATGTGAGAGATACAAAGAGTACCTACAAAAATAATTTACACTGTAAAGAACCACATAGGATTATAACATGTTAATTTTTTCTTATTTTTAATATCAAGATAGTATATAAATATTATGCAGTCCTAGGTATTTCTGTGTTGTTTGATATGTTTTCTTTTTAAGCAGAAATTCAAAGAGATAACTGGGTAACATGGAGTTCTATGTTTCTGAATACTTATCTCAATTAGAGATCATGGGATTAGAGTTGGTGCTGGATTAAGAATGCTTAAATCTTTATCCATTGACTTCACACCACCATTTACTATGAAAAACAGTATTCTTTGGGTAGATTGCTCTTTCTTGCCAGACTGTAAACTTCATGGGGTCTAGAAACATATTTGCTTTGACACTAAAACTCAGCATCTTGACAGTCAGTCTTTTAGTTGAATGAATAAATGATATACAAAATAAATATTTCTGCCCCTCAAGAACTGCCTAATAGAGAAGAAAATTAAAAAAAAATTGATTTGATGACTGTCAGTATTAGGTGAATATATAATTTGTTGTTCTTACATAAGCTTGGTCATAAAAAAGGGCATATTAATAATTACAGAGTTGAAGTGTATAAACATCTAAGGCCAAGTAGGTTAAATGTTCACCCTAGCTATGTAAGGTATTCCATGTCAATAGGAGAGGAAGGAGGAAGAGGGGAGGGAGTGTAGGTGGGAGGGTGTTTAAGGTGGGAAGAATCACCATGCTCATTAATTATTAACAAAGAATCTATGATCATTTGTTGCTTAAGAAAGGGTGATAGGCATTATTTAATTATAATGCAGGCATTAATGTTTTCCTGTCTCTGAAATAGGAAGTCTATAACTCAGAATTCCTTGCTGTTTCATCAAAAACAATTCAAAACAAAAACCTAATTAAGCATAAGAGGAAGTTATGCATTAGATGTGTATTCTAATCTCTAGGAGGTTCAGGGGTTGGAAAATTCATCCCAAATCTTGCTGCGAAATGTCCCATATATTTTCCATGACCATTACCTGTAAGCATAAGCTCTTTTTTTTAAAGATTTATTTATTTATTTGAAAGTCAGAGTTACACAGAGAGAGGAGAGGCAGAGAGAGAGAGAGAGATAGAGAGAGAGATCTTCCATCTGCTGGTTTACTCCCCAATTGGCCACAATGGCTGGAGCTGAGTTGATCCAAAGCCAGGAGCCAGGAGCTTCATTCAGGTCTCCCACATGGGTTCAGGGGTCCAAGGACTTGGGCCATCTTCTACTGCTTTCTCAGGCCATAGCACAGCTGGATCGGAAGTAGAGCAGCTGGGACTCAAACCGGTGCCCATAAGGGATGCTGGCACTGCAGGTAGCAGCCTTACCCACTATGCCACAGCACTGGCCCCCATAAGCCCTGTCTTCTGCAGAACCAGTATCCCAGACACCAGCCACCACATGACATCCCACGGCACACCCACCCCTGGCAATGTTCTGCAGCTCCTGCAGCACACAACTTTCACTGGAAGGATCTGCTGCTCCTTTTCTTCATGTGAGTAAGTCAGATTCAGATGATGTCCCTGATACACTTGGCTGGCAAGTGCCATGGCATGTGTCCATGACCTAGCTAAATGCAAAGCTGGAACATTTTTAACTTTTCACTGCCATGGTGAAACAAAGACTCCATCTAAAGAAGTTTGGGATTTTTCAGGGAGTCTAGGGAATCAAATATGACAAAATGACAAATCTTAACCAAAGAGTGTCATGGTAGAGAGGAAGAGAACCCAAAATGTATTTTTCTATCTTTTCTTTTCTGATATAAGTGCCTAAAAACAAAGCCAAGGAGGGCTGCGACAGACCCATTCTGAAAATTCCTTAACATCTTCATTTTCATCCAAATACATTACTTGAAGAAAATAAACTTTTACATAAATGAAAATGTGGTACCACAGACAAGTGTACAGGAGAAAATAGGCACTCAGTTACCTTAGAAAAATCTGGGTCCATTAATGTGTTCTTCCAGAACCAATGCTGCAGTACAATAGAACCACAGCCTCTGACATTCCCCCTCCACCCTGATGGATCTTGGGTTTTCCTCCCCCCTCCCCTCTCCTGTGAATATCTAAGTAGTAGGACAAAAGGAATCCAAAGATACTATGATGGTATTTAACATGGCATAAACATACTGTTTTAGTCAGTACAATCCTCAATACTACAATAATAATTCCTAGTTCACTGATTACAAAATTAAGTATAGGAAATCTATTCCTAATTAATCATTCCATCGAGAGCTTAATGTAGACTTTCAGAGGTGAAAGAAATAGAGATATGTGTAGAGATGTATATCTCTAAAATACAGATTTACCTCTGTACTTTATAGACAATATACCATGTTTGTATTTTTTTTTTTTTGCAGTCTGGCATAGTTTATTACATCCAGCTTGTCACTTTGGAAATTTTATGATTAGACATTAATATACAACAAATTTTGAATCTTTACAGATGATATAGAGCACCCTAGACCCTCCCAAGGGCAGAAAACAGATCAAGAGCTCATACAATGGCTTCAACCACAAGGAGCAGATGAAGATATCATCGGAAAGATACCTATCCCTGCAGTGTGGCTGCTGAGCAGTTCTGCCCTTACAGATCTCGTCTGTTTCAGATCACTGAAGAAGGTTACAGGCTTTCTGACATTCCTAAAGATTTCACTGATGAGGATCTAAGATATATTCACTATAGAAAGAGCCACAGAATGATTTGTACAATAGAATGTTACTTTTTCTGTGTGAATATGCCTTAAAGCAGTAGAAAGCACACTGATAACTTTCTAAATTAATTCCCTTTGCTGGAGCTTGGTCAGAAGATGAGCTTCTCCACCTCCCCACCAGTCAGGCATTTTGCCAGGATTGCCAAGCTGTGGCTGGAATTGCGGGACAGATGGGCAAAGTCTGAAGCAGGAAGGTAAATGGTTCAGCCTCCTGCCATCCACACCTTGCTCTAAGGGAGGCAAAGCATGAGATGCCAGCAGGCAGTACCTGCACACTTGTTCTCCTGCAGCACTGTGCTACCTCCCTCTAGACCACTTCCTCCACCACTGGCACCCAAGAGCCACCTCCAAACATGCAGAAAACATTTCTATTATACAAAGAGTTTGTGGAACATGGAATTAAAAGATAGGTGTATGGCCGGCACTGCAGCTCAATAGGCTAATCCTCCGCTTTGCGGCGCTGGCACATGAGGTTCTAGACTCAGTCAGGGCACCGGATTCTGTCCCAGTTGCCCCTCTTCCAGGCCAGCTCTCTGCTGTGGCCAGGGAGTGCAGTGAAGAATGGCACAAGTGCTTGGGCCCTGCACCCCATGGGAGACCAGGAGAAGCACCTGGCTCCTGCCATCGGATCAGTGCAGTGTGCTGGCCACAGCGCACCAGCTGCGGCGGCCATTGGAGGGTGAACCAACGGCAAAGGAAGACCTTTCTCTGTATTTCTCTCTCTCTCTCACTGTCCACTCTACTTCTCAAAAAAAAAAAAAAAAAAAAAGGTGTAAGGGCCAGCATTGTCAAGCAGCAGGATTAGCCACTTTTTGCAATACAGACATCCCATAGGGGAGCTCCATTTCAGTCCTGGCTGCTCTGCTTCAGCTTTCTGCTAATGCAGCAGGTGTTGACTTATGTGCTTAGGCCCCTGCCACCCATGTAGGAGACCCAGAGGGCATTCTTGGCTCATGACTTCTGCCTGGACCAGCCCTTCCCTAGCTATTGCATGCACCTGGTGAGTGAGCCATCAGATAGAAGATCTATCTCCCTACCTCACTCTACCATCTTAAAAAAAAGGTACAAAGAAACTGAAAGCCATGCATATGGAATATACATAGTATGAATTATGTGTCACTCTCACAATTTATTTATTTATTTTTGAAGTTAACACCTTAAAAAAATAACTTGAAAGACAGCAACTGAGATCCTCCATCTACTGCTTTATTTTCCAGATGCCCATAACAGCTGGGGCTGGCCAAGCCAGGAACTCTAAGCCTTTAAGCCATAATCTGCTGCCTCCTAGGTGCACAAGCCTGACCCACTATGAACAGATGCCCCTACATTTTTTTATTTTTCCACAAACTTTTTAAAGTCACTTTTGCCAAAAGGTTCCTGACACCTCTCTTGTTGCTTTCATAGCGGCAGACCCTGGAATGCCATCTCCCAGTACAGAAGACAGCCTCAGCAGTCCTCGGGGGCCAACAAGTAGGCGGATGGTGACAGGGTGAGCAAATCCCGTACATCTTTGTTGTTAATGTAACTGTAAATATGGCCAGTGCCGGGGCTCACTAGGCTAATCCTCTGCCTGCGGTGCTGGCACACTGGGTTCTAATATCAGTTGGGGCACCAATTCCATCCCAATTGCTCCTTTTCCAGATCAGCTCTCTGCTGTGGCCCAGGAAGGCAGTGGAGGATGGCCCAAGTGCTTGGGCCCTGCACCTGCATGGGAGACCAGGAGGAAGTACCTGGCTCCTGGCTTTGGATTGGCACAGGCACCGGCCGTAGCAGCCATTTGGGGGTGAACCAATGGAAGGAAGACCTTTCTCTCTGTCTCTCTCTAACTCTGCCTATCAAAAAAAAAATGTAACTGTGAATGTCCATATAATTTTGTTCTGTTTACACAAAAATAACTTTGTTTAATTAACAATTTAAGATTGATGCTGTAAAAACTGTCCTCAAATTTTTTGCTATTTTATTATTTATAAACCCATTTTGAAGATTTATAAATCCATAAGTCCCTTGAGGACAATGCACCTTGGTTTTGATATCCTTCACAGAAATAAATACAAACTGACTTCCATGGGGGGAAAATCACTACAAACTATTGCACTTGTCAGAAAGCAAATAAGATGCTGGGAGAATGGCTGCTCTGGATATGCACAGTAACTACTATAGCACCTAAATAACTAAAAGAACCTGACTGTAGGAAATAATTATAAAGAACTGTCTTGTGCCATCTGTTGGCTATAATCCTCTCATTACAGAAATGCCAGTCCAACAGTCATGTGAATACTCCTGAGGGGGAAGCAGCACTGGCCCCTCAGGGCAGGCAATGAGCTTTTCCTCTTCAAATGCTGGCAAGGTTGCAGCAGGCACACAAGGAGTTGCTCTTCCTTTAAGTAAATGGGGAGTATTTGTTAAAAGTATTGAACTAAAATTTGGGAATCTGTATTGCCCTATCCTCACATTACTTAACATTCAATTACATTTTTTAAAAGATTTTATTTATTTATTTGAGAGGTAGAGTTACAGAGAGAGAGGCAGAGAGAGAAAAGGGGTCTTCCATCTGCTGGTTCATTCCCTAAATGGCTGCAGTGGCCAGAGATTGGGCCGATCTGAAGCCAGGAAATCAGGAGCTTCCTCTGGGTCTCCCATGTGGGTGCAGGGGTACAAGCGCTTGGGCAGCTCACTAGCATGCTGCCTGGTTCCACTGTTCAAGCACACATCCCCCATTCTCTTTTGGCGGGTCTACTGTAAAGAACGGGGAGTATCTACAGTAATTAATATCTTACTGTTGCTCTTGCTGTCCACCTGCAGGCCTGAGGGAAGAGCACCTGAATACGCACTGTGGAGTTCTGGACGTAGTTTCCAAAATTCAGTCTCTTCGCAGCTCAGGCACTCTGTCCTCATCAATCACCTTAAAGCCTGCAGGAGTAGGGAGAAGCTGTGTTTGAAGAATTCACAAATAAAGTGCATTGAAGTCAACTACTACCACCTCCACCACACCCCTAATTCAGGGTTCTGGCAAATCCCAAGCAGACCAGGAGTGACTCAGGAGGTGACCTCAACTCTGAAAGGCTCCAAAGAGCCTGGTGCAGCCAGGGTGAGCTCAGCGCATCGCCCTCCTGCCCCCGCCACCAGGACGCCCAGCTCCCAGATCCTCCAGGAGACGAGAGGCGGCCCCGCAGGTCCAGGCACACGCGGACATGCATCCAGAGCTGTCCCAAAAAGCAGGCCCAGCTCGGGTGTCGCCTCCTGACAAAGTCACTGTCTCCTAGGCCCTCCCAGAAGGCTGCAGGCCGGCACCCGGAGTCACAGAGTTCGGGGTTCATCTGCTCTCCCTTAAAGAAAGCTGCCCCCGTGGGAATACCACTCCACTTGCGGGAAGGGCTGGGGAAGAAGGGCTAAGCCAGCCTCTGCCCCAGGACTGCAGCCTGGGAAAGTCCAGGGCCCCAGCGCCCCTGCCAGGCGTGGTGTCTCCCTGAGTGTGCTCTGAGCCGAGCCTCGGCCATCAGCAGCTCCCTTGCTTCCAGAATCTGCTGCATGGATGCTCAGGCTCGGCCTGGCCAGGGGCCTCAGACCAATCCTCACTGTCCTGGGACAGGACCGGCGCTGCCAGACTCGCCCCACGCCGGCCGGCTATAAAGGCGGTGGTCATTGGCAGGCAGCTGGTCATTGCGGTGTGTGTGGGTGACGAGGGTGGTGTTAGGTTCTTGGCCATTGAGCTCAATTTTGGACCTTGAGACAAGAACACAGGCGGCAGCATCGAGAGCTAGGAGAGCCAGGAGGGGAGGCAGACCCGGTGAGCGCGACCCTCAGCCTCTCCCGCCAGCCCTGCTGGCTGAGGTTTGCAGCACATGCGGCACTTGGGGAAGCAATGAAGGCCGAGTCTCAGCAGGAAAACCAAGTGCGTGGTGCTGATTTGCTCACTGACGCTGCATCTGTGTGGTCTGCACGGGCAGACAGGAGGAAGGGCTTGGTAGGAGGCCACTGGAGGTGCACTGGGCCCTCGTGCACAGCCTGCTGTAGGCATCCAGGGCAGCAGAGTCCTGCGGGGTCCCTAGAGATCCTGGCTGCGCTGTGCCTTCCGTCATCCACCCTCCTGTGCTGCTGCTGGGGCAGTGCTTCTGCAGTTGGATGTCTCCTCCGAGTCCATGGTCGTTTTGTCATGATGGGCTGACCTCACGCAGTGACAACCATGGAACAAATCACTGTTCTGCGGCATCTGCCTCCCAGGAGCGTTGCGGGTTACAGGGGGGCACGGGTGAGGCGGTGGCACCTCCTGTGCGTGGTCTCTGGCCCGTCCAGGACCGAAGGTGGAAAGGGAAGCAGAGGAGCTGGCTCAAGGTAGTCCCGCTGCGGGTTCCATCAGGTGTGAAATGTCTCCCGATTGCGGTTAACCTTGCAGGGAAACTGTCCCCTTTTGTGGGCCAGAGACAGCATCTGCTTTATTAGCTGTGCAGTGTATTGAAAAAAAAATTAAAATCCTATCTTTAGTCCTCAAAGCAGTAGTTACATTCTGAGGAACTGATGAAACTGCTCAGTACTTCGGGACTGAGTTTAATATTAGGTGGCTTTTGGTTTGTAGCTATTGGGCGACTTTATTTGGTAAAAATGCATTCAGGCTCAGTAGTGTATTCAAGGATGGCCATTCAGTGAAATGTATTTTTTTTTAAGATTAAAAGATTTGAAGACATGATTAAGCTACTTATTGCAAAATCCCACCACTCCTGGGAAGGCCAAAATCAGCAAGAAAAGCAAATAGCAAACTTTCATCAAGTAAGTTGAGATTCCTGTGTTTGCAATCTGAACAGCTCACTGCTGAGCTGGGAAGGGAACTGCTCTGAGCACAACTCACTACAGAACTGCTCTTGCAGACTTTCCCTGAAGGAAGCACTGCTGTGGTCAGAAGCATTCCAGGAGCTGCTGGCCAGCAAATGTGAATTAGTCTTGAATTTAATCCATTGCAAATATCGCAAGAGTGCAGAAAGGCTGTGTCCTCAAACACACATGAACAGCTCATCAAGGGGAATGAGACTTAACCTAGAAGGTCTGTTTATCTCCCTTTATTTCTCAGCATATTCACCCCAGGTGGGGAAGATAAATCACCCTTCAGCACTATACTGATTCTGAACAGTAATTCAGTGTTTCTGTATTTAAATTCAAAAATTCCCATGAACTCAAATGTTTTTGTGTAGGTGCTAATAGAACTACAAGCCCCAGCAGTTATTTTATTTTATTTTATTATTTATTGATTTATTTGTAAGTCAGAGTTACAGAGAGAGGAGAGGCAGAGAGAGATGTTTTCCTTCTGGTGGTTCACTTGACAGTTGGCTAAAAGGGCCGGAGCTGTGCTGATCAAAAGCAGGAGCCAGGAGCTTCTTCTGGGTGCAGGGGCCCAAGGACTTGGGCCATCTTCTACTGCTTTCCCAGGCGATAGCACAAAGCTGGATCAGAAGTGGAACAACCAGGTCTTGAACCGGCACTCAAATGGGATGCTTGCGCTTCAGGCCAGAGTGTTAACCCACTGTGCCATAGCGAGGGCCCCAGTCCTAGCTGTTCTATGCTGTTTAGCATTTCATCTTCAGTGCCAACTGCTAGAGTTGCAGAAGACTTGACAGTCATGCACACCTTACCATAAGATAGTATTGTGTAAAATAAATCCTTTAAATTAAAGACAATCTTCTTATTTCACAGTGGAGGAAGAACCAGAGGGGTAAAATGACTTGCTAATGTCACTTAGCTCTTTTGGTACAGAAACAAGGAAGGCTCTCAGCTTTATGCCACTTGCCTCAACTAGATGAGCCTGTAATTTTAAAGACACTCAACTTGGTCTCCATGAGTTTACATGAATTTTCCAAGGTTACATGACAAAGAAGCATCAAAGCCAGAAGTAAAAATCATTGCTCTCATCTTTCTCTTCTTTATCCACTATGGAAGTCTGATTTACAGTTATAAATTATTCAAATATCATTTACAACCAAGAAGCATTTTTTTTTGCTTACTTTAACAACAAAACTATTTTTAGCCATTGAGGAAGTTATTTTAATGGAAGATATAGACATACTTTTTTGTTTTGTTTTTTAATTGGAGATGCAAAGAGACAAGTAGACAGAGAAGTGGTATTCACCCTCTAGTTGACTGCTCAAATGTCCACAGTGGCCCGGGCTGGCCCAGGAGCAGGGAACCCCATCATTAGTGCCATCACTTGCTAGCTCTCAGGGTCTGCATTTTCAGAGAGTTGGAGTCAGGGGCTGGAACTGGGAATCAAACCCAGAAACTCCAATATGGGACACAGGTATCTGAACCACAAGGCTACACTCTGGCTTCCAGACTTGTTTTTTCACCAGTCATCTGAAAATGAAAGTTAGTTCAGACCTGAAATCTAAGGCTCTGGAGTCCTCAGGTGTGTGTGTCTATGCATGAGAGTTAGTTGGGTTGCCCAAGCAGAGTCTGAAGTTTAAAGAGAACAGAAGAGTGAAATGTATGTCAGAGGATGTCAGCACTGGAGAGGTGGCTGTGCTCTAGTCAGAGGCTGAGGAGGACAAGTCCACAGAGAGCAGCAGCACCAAGGGAGTGTGCTAGAAGGTAGGGAGAAAAAAGGTTGAAAAACAAATATGTTAAAAAGATTTGTTTATTTATTTGGAAGACAGAGTTATAAAGAAGGTGAGACAGGGATGGGGGAGGGAGAGATCTCCCATCTGCAGATTCACCCACCAAATGGTCACAATGGCTGGGACTGGGTCAGATCAAAGCCAGGGTCTGGAAGTCCATCCAAGTTTCCCTCATGGTGGCAGGGACTCAAGAACTTGGGTAGTCTGCTGCTTCTTAGATGCACTGGCAGAGCTGGATGGGAAGTAGAACAGCTGAGATGCAAACCAGTCCCATATGGGATGCCAGCATCACTGGCAACAGATTATCCTAATGCATCACAACACTGGCTCCAACAAATGAATTTAGGTAAAACAATTCAAAATGCCAGGGAAATATCAAATAAAATGTCAGGGATGAGCACTGTGGTACCGCAGGTTAAACCACTACTTAGGAGGCATTCCTCATTCTTAAGTATGAGGATTTTTTTTAACCACTTTTGTACAAGAGAGTAACCAGATGAAAACTGTTCTCCAAGGAGTCTGATCTGATCACATCACATAGGATAGACAGAGATTAGAAGAAACTGCAAGACAGATTACAGGTGCAGAAAAGAGGAAACTAAAACTGGAGTGAAAGCATGAGGAAGGGAATGCAATCCATGTTTTGCAAGAAATAAAATCAGATATATATATATATATATATATATACAGTTTATAGAAAAATAGAAGTAAAAGCAAATATGAGAGTTTCAAAAGTTTGGAAAATGGAATTAAAAGATAATCTTATTTTATGCAACAAATTCAAAATCTCTGCATGTGAATGGGCTTCAAAAAGTTCATGGAAAATGCCTATTATACAAAAATGGTACATGGATTTCAAAATATTTTTAAAGAAACTCCATTTATTTTTAATTTTTTATTTATTTGAGAGGTAGAGTTACAAAGAGTGAGAGAGAGAGACAGAGAGAAAGGTCTACCTTCTGCTGTTTCACTCCTCAGATGGCTGCAATGGCTGGAGCTGTGCTGAACCAAAGCCAGGAGCCAGGTGCTTCTTCCCAGTTTCCCATGTGGGTGCTGGGGCCCAAGCACTTGGGCCATTTTCTACTGCTTTCCCAAGCCATAGCAGAGAGCTGGATTGGAAGAGGGGCAGCTGGGACTAGAACCAGAACCCATATGGGATGCCAATGGTGCAGGTCGAAATTAACTTTATTTTTACGAAAGACAGTTATGTGGGGGTGGAAAGGGGAGATATAGATCTTTCATTTTCTGGCTCTCTCCCAAAATGATCACAAGAGCCAGGACTGGCCCAGGCTGAAGATGGGAACCACAAGTCCATATGAGTCTCCCACAGGGGTGGTAGGGGCTCTTCTGCCAGGAGCATTAGTAGGAAGCAAAATAGCCAGGACTGCAACTGGCACTCAAATATGGGTTGCTGGCCTCACATGTGGCAGCTTAACTTGTTGTGTCATAAAGATGGTCATTCAAAATAAATTCTTGAACGTTAAGCCACCTTTTGCAGTGCCAGCATCCTATATGGGTAGCAATTTGAGTCCTGGTTCCACTTCTGATCCAGCTCCCTGTTAATGTGCCTGGGAAAGCAGTGGAAGATGGTCCAAGTGCTTGGGCCCCTATACCATGTGGGAAACTCAGAAGAAGCTCCTGGCTTCAGCATGGCCATTTGGGGACTGAATCAACAAATGGAAATCTCTTTGTAACTGTGACTTTCAAATAAATAAATCTTTAAAAAACATCCTTGTGCACTTAAAAGACCTCTTGCAATACAGGTGCACAGTTACTTGTTCAGCAAAAATGCTAATTCAGGTGCAAGAAATGCTGGTATCAGGGATGCCATAGTAAAGTAGTGGTTTGGAGAGGCCACTTAAGGGACTTTTATGTAGAACACAGGCAGTGGTGTTTCAGAGTTTAATAGATAGTGTTAGTTTAAATATTACATATTGGGACTGGTGCTGTGACATAGAGGGTAAGTAAGGCCAGCAGTGCCATGTAGACACTGGTTCGAGACCTGGCTGTTCTGCTTCTAATCCAGCTCTCTGCTGAGGCCTAGGAAGGCAGTAGAGGATGGTCCAAGACTATGGGCCCCTGCACCTAAATGGGAGACCTGGGAAAAGCTCCTGGCTCCTAGCTTTGGATCAGCCCAGCTCTGACCATTGTGACCATTTAGGAAGTGAGCTAGTGGATGGAAGACTTCTCTCTCTTTCTCTCTGCTCCTCTGTTACTCTGCCTTTAAATAAAATAAATAAATCTTTTAAAAAAAACTTAAAATAGTTATGTATTAACTTCCAACTGGGAGATCAGTTATTAAGTCAAGGTAAAGTTACTCATTTAAATAGGCATCTAGTCAGCCAGTAGTGATGACCTCATTTCATTTCTAAACACAGAAATTATTTTAAATGGCTTTAGAGAATTACTTATCAAAATAATGTGGGCAGGACTCCCTGGGGCAGAATGGAGGCTGCAGGAGAATGCAGAACACCTGAACCAGTGAGCCCTGGGCAAAGTGTTATGCAGCTGATGCAGGACTCCCAGTCTTTAGATGATAGACACATGGTTCACAAATGGAAACAGAGAAAACTGCCTGAGTAGCATAGTCATAGGAACAGGCACAGAAACCTGGTGTTCCAGGGCATGGTCCTTTTGGTCCTCTGCCATTACTTCCCCTTAGCAACAGGCAGGGCCTGCAGCCATCTGCCACCCACCTTCTCCCCACAGAAAGGAAGAGTTGGAGGGGCCTATGGATGTGGTGCATCTTGGGAGGCTGAATCCCTGGGAGAGGGCAGAGCTGGTGTGGAGCTCACCTGGCAGTGCTTGGGGACAGTTTCTCCATTACTGCATTTTAATGGGGACAGCAAAACCCTTCCCATAACCCTTCCCATACACACTGCAGAGGCTTAATTGGTGAATCCTTCCACACAGCAGTGATTGGGCCAGGAGCTAAACACAGCAATTTCTCCTAGAACTGTAGCTGAGGGAACAGGTCCCACTCACAGATGGAGGGAATGGGGACAGGCTACACCCCACCCACAAACACAGATCAGGTCATAAGGCTCTCACCAATTAGCAGCTCTTTGGTCTCACCTCCCTGGTCTTTCTAACTGACAAGCTCTTCCCAACTTTGCTGCCTGGGAGGGATACACTCAGATGTCACCTTCATGGAAAACCTAGGAGTTCTTTTTTTTTAAGATTTATTTATTTATTTGAAAGAGTTACACAGGGAGAGCAGGAAAGGCAGGGAGAGGGAGAGGGGAAGGGGAGGGGGAGAGGGAGGGAGAGGGAGAGAGGGAGAGAGAGAGGGAGAGGGGGAGGGGGAGAGGGGGAGGGGTAGAGGGGGAGGGGGAGAGGGAGAGGGGGAGGGAGGGAGGGGGAGGGGAGAGGGAGAGAATGAGAGGCCTTCCATCTGCTCTTTCACTCCCCAATTGGTCACAAGCGCTGGAGCTGCACCAATCTGAAGCCAGGAGTCAGGAGCTTCCTCTGGGTCTTCCCACATGGGTCCAGCGACCCAAGGACTTGGACCATCTTCTACTGCTTTCCCAGGCCATAGCAGAAAGCTGGATTGGAAGTGGAGCAGCCGGGACTAGAACTGGTGCCCATATGGGATGCCGGCACTGCAGGCGGCAGCTTTATCCATGACTTCACAATGCCAGCTCCAACCTAGAAGTTCAAGTTGACATAGTGGACAGTACACTGTGGTCCTCAAGTCTAACATAACCATGGGCAATGTTAATAGATTGTGTCACAGGCTGAGAGAGGTGACAGGCATGCTCTGCTGCAGAGCTGTGATGTAGGAGAAGGGACTCCAGACCAGGAGAAAGGGGACCCTGGGGTTCCCCACCCTTCCTCTCTCCTCAGTGACCACTCTCCAGAACACCTCTTCTCTGTGGCCACAGACAGCTCTGAAAGCAGTATCCTGGGGCAGGGAGGGGGGGTTGCAGGGAAGATCTCTGAGTAGTTGGTCCAGAGGGAGCATTCCTCTTAAAACATTACAGTCCTGTCTGCACCAACTCCCCTGACCTTGATGATCATTTGTCTATTAATGTCCCACGTCAGATGATACCTCCAACCTTTGCTATTGGACAGGAGGTGATTGGCAAGAAATTCAACCTAGAGTTTTAAAAGAGTTATGTATTAGAAAGCACTGGCTCAATCCCCAAATGTCTGCATCTGGGCCAGGCTGAAGCTAGGAACTCCATCCTGTTCCCTGACATGGGTGTCAGGAGCTCACATACTTAAGTTATTACCATTGCTTCCCAGGTGCATTAGCAAGAAGCTCAACTGGAAGCAGAGGTGGGACCTGATTTCAGGTCCTCCAATATGGGCCATGGGCATCCCAAGTGGCAGCTTAACCCACTGTACCATAACACCCTCTACTTTGATATTATTTATTTATTTACATATTTATATGCTTATTTATTTGAGACACAGAAAGAGACCTTCTATCTGCTATTTCACTCTCCAAAGGCCTGAAATCTTTAGGTTTGGGCCACACTGAGGCTGCGATCAGAGAACTCAATCTGGTCTCCCCACATCTGCTGCCTCCCAGGTTGCACATTAGCAGGAAGTTGGAATTGCAAGTGTGCCAAGACTTGAACCAGGCACTTTAATTTGGGATGAAAGTTTCTCAAGAGCCATCTTAACCACTGGGCCAAGCACTGACCCCCCACTTCAGTTTTTAAAGAAAGACAAGGAATGCCATTTTCTTTCTATTACCCATAAATAAGAGTGTGGATAATCTCAATTGCTTGCTCCAAGCCCAATTCCTTTTGTCACAAAGAGAATCAACTTCAGATAATGATAGTGCTGTGAGTCACAGAGCAGAGGTGAAAAGAGCCCATGTTCTCACTGATATCTCCATCCATGGAATTTGTCGAGCCCAGGGCCACTGTGTCTGACTCTCCTCATTGTTCAAGCTGGTTGGAGATGGGCTTTTAGTGACCTGAACTCAAAAACAACCCAGTGAAAACACCACGTACTCTCTACAAGATGTTTGTGAGAAGGATTTTGAACTAAACTATCCACGGTCACCTAATAGGCCACTAAAGAGTTGGACTCATAATTTTGTCTTAGTACAAGGTGTCCTAACTGAGGACAAAGCCACCAGGATTTCCTCTGATTCATCTTACATTTGAGGAATTTATTACAGTGCCTAAAAAGGGATGGGGTGCAGGAACCTCAGTTTTCCCACTCAGCTTTGTGTCCCTGAGAAAGGTGTTTAGATTCTATGGGCTCCACTTTCTCACCTGCCCATGGAGAGTATCACAGTGCTTGTTTAGAGGGTTATTGTCGGTATCAAAGGAATAAAATGACTCACGTGTATTAGGGTTTATTCCAGCTATGAGTACCACACAAAGGAAATATTTAAAAGTGTAGCTTAGGGGCCAGCATTGTGGTATAGTGGGTTAAACCACAACCTATGACTGGTATCCCATAGGGGTTCCAGTTCTAGTCTTGGCTGCTCCACTTCTGCTGGAGCTCCCTGCTAATACACCTGGGAAAGCAGTGCGGAATCCAAGTACTCAGGTCCCTGCACCCAGGTGGGAGGCCTGACTGAAGCTGCTAGCTCACGGTTTCAGCCTAAGTCCTAGTGGCTGCAGCTATTTGAGGAGTGAACCAGCAGATGGAGGATACCTCTCTCTGACTTTTCTTTCTCTGTAACTCTGCCTTTTAAATAAATAATGTCTAAAAAATAAAACCACCTGTAGCTTAACACTTCTCTCACATATAAGGATTCAAAGATATTCATTCCAGGAGGGGCTCCTTTGCCTTGTTGCCTCATCCATAAGGTTCCCTCATGGGACCAAATGGTTCCTGCAGCTCCAGTCACCCACTCTCCATCCCACCCAGAAGGACAATAGAATATTTCCTTGGGTCAGGCATTTCACCTCGCAGATAAGATGCACCTTTCCCATATCAGAGTGGCTAGCTTTGACTCCTGGCTGCAGCTGCCAATTCCACCTTCCTGGTAATGTTCACCCAGGGAGTTACCAGTGATGACTCAAGTCATTGGGTCCCTTTCATCCCCATGGGAGAAATGGATTGGGTTATTTGCTCCTGATTTAGGACTAGTCCCGTCCCAGCCCTTGTAGACACTTGAAAAGTGAACCAGCAGATGGGAGCTTTCTCCATGTCTACCTGTCTCCTCTTTGCCTCTCAAGTAAATAAAATTTTTAAAGTACATTTCCTGGGAGTCAGTCACACATCATGGCAGCAGGTGTGCCCAACAGAAAAAAATCAAGGAATCTGTAATGGGAGATGGGGAGGAAGTATCTAGCTTCTGCTGCCCCTGCAGAGGATGAGCCCAGTGATGTGGAATGGAGGTAGTATCCATACAGGGCAGGTGTTCTCTTTAAAAATCTCCACTCAGCCCAACGCTCAGTCCCCAGTCCTCTGTCAAAATCTCATCATGTCCTTTAGGCTCATCAAGCATCCATTTATGCTGTAACTGAGCTAACATACTGTATAGACACACAAAATCTGAGTAATTTCACTATGAAGCCATGGTTGCCAAGTCACTGCCTATGAAGCTGCACCTGGTTCACAGGAAGCACTTAGTGAATCTTTGAAATTACTATTCTTGTAGTTAAAGAACTAGTTTCAGGCTAGCATTGTGGCATAGTGGGTAAAACCACCGCCTGCAGTACTGGCGTCCCATAAGAGCACCAGTTTGAGTCCTGTCTGCTCCACTTCCAATCCAGCTCTCTGCTATGGCCTGAGAAAGCAGTAGAAGACAGCCCAAGTCCTTGGGTCCCTGCACCAATGTGGGAGACCTAGATGAAGCTCTGGACATTGTGGCCATGTGAGGAGTGAACCATTAAATGTAATACCTCTCTCTATGCCTCTGCCTTTGAAACAAATGAAATAAATCTTAAAACAAAACAAAACAAAACAAAACAAAAACTAGTTTATCAGGATTAGGAGGAATGGAGCTTGAATTCCTCCTGTACCAGTTATCAGCCATGTGACCTTTGACAAGTCCTTAAACCACTCTATGTAGCAGCCCTGCTTATGTGTTTGAGAGCTGCATTTAGCTAGTTGCTTCATGCATTCCTTTCTAAATGCAACATTTCTTTATAAATTTGACTTTTCTGTAACAAGCCTTGTAGGTCACAGCACTGTGACATTCTTGTCACTACCTGAGAAAATGTTTCTCAACCTTATTCTTTTGTGTACTGATACAAAGAACATGTCTCAGCAAGTAGTTGAGGCTCCAATAAACCAGAGGGATGCTCAGACAAAATAACAAACAGCCTAGAAAATACGCAAAACAGCTTAATCTAAATGTGCTCATCTTCCTCGGAGAGGTAAGGCAGCTAACTTTTATGATCATATGGCTTGGAAACATAAAAATAACTTTTTCATAAAAGGCCAAATCCATGTAACATGAAATAGAGAAGATGGTAGACTGATAATTTAGGTTTGTTGTTGTATGCATAGTTATATGGTAATCCAATCTAAGTATGAATAAAGATATGATTGAATGGGTTCAGCCAATTCATTTTTTATAATGAAAAGTTTAAGGATAGATCAATGTTTCCATAAAATCACGTCTGCTTTTGTTAGAATGAGAATGGAAGGGAGAGAGGGGAAGGAGAAAGAAATAGTGTCTGTATTTGTAGGAAGCTTGGGAATCACAGCTCCAGTGAAGGAGTGAGAGTCCAGTCTTGGTGTTGTAGAGGAAGGTGCATTTCCCTCTCCCGTGTCCTCCATTCAACCCATGGGAGAGGAAGCTGAGTGCAATTAGAACATATCTGATTGTCTTCTAGAGTTTGCTCTGAAGTTATCGAAGTTGCTCCTTGCCCCTTTCCACGATTAATGGCTCATCAGGTGAAGACTAATTAGCAATGTGGTGAGTAGGTGCTCTCCTTTGGGAGATGCAATTTTCCCTACAACATGCATTGCCAGAAAGTTATCTAATCATTAATCAAAACCCAAGTAGGAATAACAACAAAGTACTCACAAAAAAAGTGTCCAATAAATCCAAGCTCCTAAACTTACTCAGATGTCTAAGTACACAATCCTACGCAAGGGCCCCCTGATCAAAAGAGCATA
Source organism: Lepus europaeus (assembly GCF_033115175.1). Lineage (NCBI taxonomy): Eukaryota > Metazoa > Chordata > Mammalia > Lagomorpha > Leporidae > Lepus > Lepus europaeus. The sequence goes on from NC_084844.1 coordinate 69,710,804, forward strand.
TCTCATTCCCTTGTCACAGCTCTAACATTCTGTTCCTCATTTGTTATTGTGGCCCAGGTAAGTGGAGTCTTACAGTAACATGCAAGCATTAGCAATATAAGATTGGCATTTCACAAAGAACAGCTCAGGGAGAACAGAATTTATACATCCAGAGTCTAGAACCCAAAAGGTTTTACAAGACCCAAGACATTAGCAGTAAACGAAAGGCCTGGGGAAAGTGTTCTGAATGCATTACAGTTGGCAATGAAGCTTTTGTGTAGAAATAACAGCAAACCTATTTCAAATGGCTGAAATGTTAACACCAGAAAAAAAGAGAACTTCGAAAACTCTTCACATGACCTAAACAGAAACACAGAAAACACATTCAAAATCAAGATCTTGCACTGTATACCCTGAAACTCTTAACCAATGCAAACATGAAGATATACTGTACCTGTATCTTTGTGTAGAATCAAGAAGGCAGGAATGTCTGTTGCTCAACAACCTACATCCACACCTGAGCAGTTTCTGGACCTGTAGGGAAGATGTTTTAGAAAGGGAAATATGTGATCAATGCCATATTTCTGACACCCCCACCTTCCTTATGAGCACAGAAGCCATCATTTTCTTCCCCTCAAAGTACTTGTCTTCCCCATACACAACTGATTTGTTTCCTATTCTTTTATCAAAAAAAGAGGCCCCAGATTTCAAGATTTTGTTTTATAAGTCTATACCTAGAGTCCTCAGCGCCTATATTTTTGCTCAATTCCATGCAAATTGAGTTTACAGTTCTGGTGTATGGGAAATGTTGCCAAATTAGCATCAACAACACACTATCTTTTTTTAAGGTTTATTTTATTTATTTGAAAGACAGAGTTACAGAGAAGGTACAGACAGAGAGGTCTTCCATCCACTGGTTCACTCCCCAGATGACTGCAACAGCCAGAGCTGCACTGATCCGAAGCCAGGAGCAAAGAGCTTCCTCCAGGTCTCCCACATGGGTGCAGGGGCCCAAGGACTTGGGCCATCTACTACTGCTATCTCAGACCATAGCAGAGAGCTGGATTGGAAGAGGAGAAGCCAGGACTAGAACCGACACCCATATGGGATGCCCGCGCTTCAGGCCAGGGCTTTGGCCTGCTGCACCACAGCACCAGCCCCAAAATATTTTCTAAATCAGAAAGATTTGACTGGAATAATGATCGTGTTTCTTTTCATTTTTTTTCTTTTTTTTTTCCCCTGGATTTGCATTCTGACAATTCATTTACTCAAATGTTTGGCCTTACTTGATTATAAAGGTGATTCTTAGTGAAATGTTACATTATTTCTAAGAAGAATGAGAATTTACTCTAACTGGAGTACCTAATGGAAAGCAGTGTGCAGTACATTGCACGCGTTCCAGCCCACGTTTAGCTAACTGGTAAGACAGGCAAACAGGGCCTGAAGGCCGGAGCCGGCCTCGCCTCAACAAAAGGCCACAGCGCAGTCCACGCTCCCCGATCTCCCTCCGTCCTCTCCACACGACCTGGGGAGAGGCGGACTGCGCGCACACAGAGGGAGAGGAGGCTCTGGAGGGAGCCGAGGTCGCTGGTGCAGGGACGGGGCCTGTCGCCCGTGTCCGGACCCGGCCCAGCCCTCAGCGGTGGGGTCCGCGGATGGAAAAGCTCACGTGGGGTAAGTCCAGGTCCCTCTGTAGCTGGTTCTGACAGAATCCATCCGCCCACGGCCCCTTCTGGGAAACCTGGCCCCACACACTCACCACTTCCCGCTCCCGAAGCCTCTGGCTTCCTCTTCTCAGAGCAGAGAAGGCCGAGCCACCACAGGGACGCTCTTCCCGCTGTAGTCTGGACACCACTAGGACATAGGGATCTCGCGAGATGAGGAAGTGCTCCACCACCCTCACCGGGGGGCCCTTGATTGGACAGCTGCAAAACCAATGGGTGTGAGGGGCGTCACAAAGGCCATAGCCAATCAGCATGCTCGCTGTCGCAGTGGGCGTGCGGAGGTTGTTGCCGGGCAACGGGACTGCTTGCCAGGTTTGGGGTTTGAGGCCGCCCTGGTGCCTGATTTCCGGGCGGGGTCACTGTGGCCTCGGTGTTCCCCCGGGCTCTCAGGACCTGTAGAGTTCGTGAGCTGCAGAAGCCGCTCAAGGTGAGTCACCGCTAACTGCGGATCATCGACTTCTGATCTTGTGTTTCTTCATATCCCGAACGATTTCTCCTTTGGGAAGTTTCTGTGATGTTCCTTTGAACAATGTTTAAAGATATTGCGTGGCTAATCCTCTTGGTTCATTTCTCTTGTAGATAACGTGTTTTCTAGTCTGTCTTTTGTCTTTTTAATATTTCCTATGTGTTTCTTGCTGTTAATAATATTTTAAAAAGGTTTATTATTTAAAAGGCAGAGTTACAGAGAGAGAGAGGGAGAAAGAGAAAGGTCTTCCATCCGCTGGTTCACTCTCCAGATGGCTGCAAAGGTCAGTGCTGCACCAATCTGAAGCCAGAAGCCAGGAGCTTCTTCCAGGTCTCCCACGCGGGTGCAGTGGCCCAAGAAGTTGGGCCATCCTCCACTGCTTTCCCAGGCCACAGCAGAGAGCTGGGTCAGAGTGGAGCAGCTGGGACTCGAACTGGTGCCCACATGGGATGCCGCGGTCATGACATTTTGCCCAGTCATCTCGATACCCTCACTTGTCAGTTGTATGTAGTTCGGGATGACATTGTATCGTTGTATGTAATGGTGTCATCTGGGTACATTGACAGAGTTACTGGTTTATTTAGGGTTGATGCTTTCTTGTTTTTGTTGTTAGATTTCCCTGTTAAGAGAGATGGGGGAGAAGGCAGGCATGGCTAGGTCTGTTCCCAGGGGAAAAGCTTTCACTGACCTTGTGTTAAGTAGTTTCCTATAGATCCATTTTAGACTATCTTGATCACATACAGGAAGTCTCTCTTTTTTGCAGTTTTGCCAGAAGTTGATTTTTTTTTCCATCAGGATACTGAATTTTGTTAAATGCTTTAACACTTAATCTAAATGATCATGTAATTACCTCACATTTTCAACCTACCTAGATGATTTACAAGGTTTGTTTGACAGTGTTGAATGCCCTTTACTTTTTAATGTGTCTCACTTGTTATTGACCTACAATATTGTTCTATATGGTTGAATTCATATAATTTTTTGCTCAATATATCACCTGTTTATGAAACAGAAGCTCATTAATTTCATAACCTGGTGTTGTTGGCATCATATATATACTACTGACTCTGCAAAAGTAATTCAAATATAGTCTCTTGGAAAGAGTTTGGGAAATTTAATTTTTTTTTCTTTCTTAAAGGTTTAGAATATTCCGTATGTTTGGGCCAAAAATTTTACTTATGGGACTTTTGGTTGGCTGGCTTTTAAAAAATTTGATCAACTTATTTAATTATGTAGAAGTTTATCTGTTTCATGCTATATTTGTGATTTGGGAGACTGATTTTCAAAATGTAACAGATTTTGAACTCTGGAGTAAAATTTTTACTTCTAAGAATTTAACAATATCCTCTTAGTATCTTGCTAAGTTCTGTATGTTCTATAAAGAATGGCCCTGTGTTAATTTCCTGAAATTAGTTATAGGCTTAATAATTGACTTAACTTTTAAAATACAGTTTTTCTTACATGTTTCTGGAGTACTTTTGTGGCTAGAAACATTTCATTGATGTCTGTTGTATCTGTGTCCTGCCTTTATTTAAATATTCTTTCAGCATTTTTCCTCTTTAATTCTTGAGAAGTAGCTGAGATTTCAGTGTCCTAACATATTCACTTAAGGATTTGCATTTTCTCTAAGCACTGTATCCATATCCCCTTAATTTTCTCATATATTTGCAAACCCTGTAAGTTTAGACCCTGTCTGCCCCAGTGTCTCCATCCCCATGAGCCTGCAACCATACCAGGCTTCATATATCTTCTTTCCTGTGCCAGAAACCCCATGTGTTTTCTCCAGTGTCACTCTTCATATAACTGTGACCTCTCTTCACTGTTGTATTTTGTCATTTGTAAAACCTCTGTACTCCATGTCAGCCCTCAGAAGTCCTATTCCATGTGCTTTCATGTGTCTCCAGCCCCTGTGTCTCCAGCACCTCTTTTTAAAAAAGATTTATTTGAAAATTACATAGAAGGAGAGACACATAGAGAGACAGAAAGAACCTTGCTCACTCTCCAATTGGCTGCAATGGCCAGGGTTGGGCCAGACTGAAGCCAGGAGCCAGGCATTTGGAGCTTCTTCTGGGTCTATCATGTGGGTGGCAGAGGCCAAAACACTAAGGCCATTTTCCACTGCTTTCCCACGTCATTAGCAGAGAGCTGGATCTGAACGGGAGCAGCCAGCATACAAACCAGCACCCATATGGGATGCCAGCATCGTAGGCAGTGGTGTAACCTTCTGCATCACAATGCCAGCCCCTCCATCACATCTTTCCTTGAGTGTCTATCTGAGCCTGCATCCTGAGCCAATTGTCATGTCCTCCAGCCCCTTTGCATGAAGCCGTGATCTCCCATCAATTATCTGTATCTGTACTCCAGAGTATTTTCCTGCTGCCCTGAAGTGACTTCATTGCCTGCGCCTCCAGCTCATGACAGCCTTCAGATACCTCTCTGCCCTTTGCTTGAAGTTATTGTCTTCCTTAGGCTTCTAGAACCCCTATGACTGACTGCAGCCTAGCTTTTCTCTTGTGTCCCCATGCTAAATGCCTGCACCCTAAGCATCTCATGTGTCTTCATCTCCTGTTCTCTTCCCAGGATCTCCACCCACTTTGAAAGTTTGGTTATATGGTTAACTATTGAAGAACAACTTGGTTTTGTATGAGTTTAGCCATTGTGGATAAAGCTGCTATATATATTTTCATGTCAGCTTTTATCGAGGCATATGTTTTCACTCCAGCTGTGTAAATATACTAGAATGTGTATGGTGTATGACATGGTGTGTATTTCTAATAACATGTCAAGATGTCTGATAAAGCATCTATCCCACTATGTGTTCTCACCAGTAATGAATGTGATGTCCTGGTACTCTCCTTGCAAAGCATTTATAATTTGTATTTTTAAAGATTTATTTTATTTCAAATTCTGAGTTACACAGAGAAAGAAGGAGCGGAAGAGAAAGGGAGAGGGGGAGAGGGGAACAAAGAGGGAGAGAGGGAGAGAGAGAGATAGAGATAGAGAAAGGGTCTTCCATTTGCTTGTTCACTCCCCAGTGGCTGTAATGGCTGCAGCTGCACTGATCTGGAGCCAGGAGCTTCCTTTGGGTCTCCCACGTGGGTGCAGGGACCCAAGGACTTGGACCATCTTCTTCTGCTTTCCCAGGCCATAGCAGAGAGCTGGACAGGAAGTGGAACAGCCAGGACTTGAACCAGCACCCATATGGGATGCCAGCACTGCAGGCAGCAGCTTAATCACTATGCCACAGCGCTGGCCCCTGTAATGTTTATTTTTAAGTATAACCATCCCGATACATGGTGTATCCTTCTTGTTGCTGTCTACATGTGCTCTTCCTTAATGTACAGTACATTTTTTCTCATAATTCCCTATTATATTCAGAATGATTTATATGCTTATTTTAATATATGTATTTTATGTGTGTTTCTTTATATATTCTGTCAGTATTTAAATTTGGGAGCATTTATTTCCTGTTACTGAGTTTTACAAGTTTTTATTAAATTTTGCATGCAATTCCTTCAAATGTATATTTTTCTTTTTTGTAAGATTTATTTATTTGAAAGAGTTACAAAGAGAGAGAGAGAGACATTGCAAGACAGATCTTTCATCACTGGTTCACTCCACAAATGACCACATTGGCTGGTTCTGTGCCAGACTTAAGCCAGAAGTTTAAACTCCTTCTGGGTCTCCCATGTGGATGACAGGGTCCCAAGCACTTTGGTCATCTGCTGCTGCTTCCTGAGGCACATTATCAGGGAGCTGGAAGGGATGTAGAGTTGAACTGGTACTCATATGGGATGGTGGCATCACAGAGCATGGCTTAACCTGCTGTGTGACAATACCAACCACTTTGTGACAATAGCAACCACTGTTTTGTCTTTGATAATAGGCTCTAACTGGAGTAACTTGGTATCTAATTTTCATGGTGATTTGCATTTCTCTGTTGATTAGTGATGCTGAGCATTTTTTCTGTACTTTTTTACCATTTGTATGCCTTTCTTTGATCTAATGCCAGTTTTAAAATTTTTTCATTTTTCATTGAGTTTTTTTAAGATTTATTTATTGCTTTGAAAGTCAGAGTTACACAGAGAGAGGAGAGGCATAGAGAGAGAGGTCTTCCATAAAATGGTTCACTCCCCAGATGGCCACAATGGCCAGCCAGAGCTGCACTGATCTGAAGCCAGGAGCCTCTTCTGGGTCTCCCAAATGGGTGCAAGGGCCCAAGGACTTGGGCCATCTTCTACTGCTTTCCTAGGCCATAGCAGAAAGCCGGGTTGGAAGAGGTACAGCTGGGACTTGAGCCAGTGTCCGTATGGGATGCTGGTGCTTCAGGCCAGGACATTATCCCACTATGCCACAGCACTTGCCCTTTTTCACTGAGTTTTTAAAATGCCTTAAATGTGTATATGTATTCTAATTATTCATCCTTTACTAGATGTATAGTTCATAAATATTTTCTAGAGTTTCATAGATTGTCTCTTTGCTATGTTGATTATTTTATTTGCTGTATAGAAGTTTTTAAATTTGATAAAAATCCATTTGACTACTTTTGCTTTTTTTTCCTTCCAGTGCTTTGATGTCTTATCCCCAAAGTGCTTAACCACTTTAGGTCCTGGAGCATTTTCTGCTAGTAGTTTCAGGTCTTACATTTAAGTCTAAATCATTTTGAATTGAGTTTAAAAATTATGTATTTGAGAGCAGATAGACAAAAAGAGACAAAACTCTCATGTTGATTGACTCCACAGATGCCCACAAAGGACAGGACTGGGCCAAGCAGAAGCCAGTAGTGTAGAAATCAATCCAGCTTTCCTGCATGGTGTAAGGAACCCAGTACTTGAGTTATCCCTACTCCCTCCCAGCATCTGCATTAGCAGAAACTGGAGTCAGAAATCAGAGCTGGGTATCTCCTAGGTACTCTGATATGAGACACTAACATCTTAACTGACATGTTAATGGCTAGGGTAAGTGAACACCTTTGAGTTCATTTCTTTGTACATGATGAGAGATAAGGGTTAAATCTTCTGTGTGTGAATATTCAATATTCAAAGTCACTATTTATTGAAAAGACTGCCATTTCTTCGGTGCATATTCTTAGCACTTTTATTGAAGATCAGCTGGCTGGAGATGTTTATCTTTAGGCTCTCTCAATCTTTTTATTAATATACAGAGAACAGATTTCATGTATTTCATACATACAATACTAAGAAGATATTCATAGTACCCTCACTTCCTCCATCAATCCACCTTCACCCTTCCTTTTTCTCTTTAATTTTTGCAAAAACATAAATTCAAAAAAACATAATTTCACAATTTTCTTTTTAACCTCAGGCTTAGTGCACCACTAACCATAATATTCAACAAATAAAAACTCCAAAACCACAGTTTCACTAGAGTATACACAAGGGCTAAAAACAATAATCAAATCATAAGTCCATTTCATTCTTATATATTCTTGTATCCTATATTAATCAGAACATATCAAGCAAGAAATGACATTTATCTTTCTTGAATTGCTCATTTCAATAAGCATAATGGTTTCCAGTTGCATCCACTTCTTGCAAAGATAAGATTTCATTCTTTTTTATGACTGAGTAGTATTCCATACTACTCATTTTCTGGCTTGATTTCTTGTCTTAATTATTGTCAATTGAGATGCAGGAAGCATGGGGGTTATAAATAACTCTTTCAAAGCATGATTTCATCTTGTTTGGGTAAATTCCCAGGAGTGGGATGGCAGGGTCATATAGTAGATCTATTTTCAGATTTCTGAGGAATATCCTTACTATCTTCCATAATGGTTGTACTACTTTACATTCCCACCAAAAGTGTATAAGGGTACATTTTGCCCCACATCCGTACCAGCATTTATTATCTTCTGATTTTTGCATGATAGATGTTCTAACTGGGATAAGATGAAACCTAATTGTGGTTTTCTTTGCATTCCCCTGATGCTTAGTGATGCTGAGCATCTTTTCATGTGTCCGTAGGCCATTTGTATTGATTGCATCTTTTTGAAAAATTCCTGTTCATGTCTTTTGCCCATTTCTTAACTGTGTTATTTTGTTGCAGTTGAGTCTCTTGAGATCTTTATAAACATCAGATATTAACCCTTTATCAGTTATATAGTTTGCAAATATTTTCTACCACTCTTCACTCTGCTGAGTGTTTCCTTTTCAGCACAAAAGCTTCTTAGCATGATGTAATCCTTTTTGTTTCTTTCTGCTTTTATTGCCTGTGCTTCTGGAGTCTTTTCCAAGAAGTCTGTCTTATACCAATATCTTGCAGAGTTTTCCCAATGTTTTCCTCTAGTAATTTGTTGATATCAGGTCATAGATTTAGATTCATGATCAGTTGTGAGTTGATTTTTGTATGGGGTGTAAGTACAGGTCTTGCTACATATGTCTGCATGTAGAGATCCAATTTTCCCAACACTATTTGTTGAAGAGACTATCCTTTCTCCAGGGATTCATTTTAGCTCATTTGTCCAAGACTAGTTGGTTGTAGCTGTATGGATTAATTTCTTTGGCTTATATTTTGTTTCATTGGTATACATTTCTTTTTTGTTCCAGTCCCAGGCTGTTTTGTTTGTAACTGCCCCGTAGTATGTCTTGAAATCTGGTATTTTGATACTTCCAACTTTTTGTTGTTTAACATTGCTTCAGTCATTTGGGGGCCTCTTGTGTTTCTATACAATTTTTAGCATTCTTTTTTCTAGATCTGAGAAGAATATTCTTGGAGTTTTGATTGGGATCTTATTGAATCTATAAATTGCTTTGGGTAGTATGAACACTTTATTAATTTTTCCAATGCAAAACATGAATTTTTTTCCTTTTTTGTGTATATTCATCTATTTCTTCCTTTAATGTTTTGTAATTTTCATTGTGGAGATCTTTCACATTCTTAGTTAAATGTATTCCAAGGTATTTAATTTTTTAGTAGGTATTGTGGTTGGTATTGTGCTTACAAGTTCTCAGCCTGGAGTCATCAAACACAAATATATTTATCTTATCCAATTCCCAAAGGATTCAAAGTTTACTTTTTTGATACATTATGAAAATTGTAAAAGGAGTTATTAGTTGTTATCCATCCCAGATAATAATTCCTGTAAGATCATTCACAGATAGGTACAATTAGAAATGTGGATGTTAATTATAAGTATAGATGTTGATGTATCCACCATAGTTTACTGTTAAATTTTAAGTCATTCCTGATTACAAACTGATGAGTATCATGACATTGGTGGCAGTGTAGTATGTTCATAACTTACATTCCTAATCTCTCTGTATTCTGAATGATTCAAGCTAGACATGGAAGGAAGTCAAAATGTAAGCTTTCTAGACCACAGAGTTGTTAGTCTTGGTGCTTAGCAACAAACAATCCCTTCCATTGCCTTTGTACATTACATTGCATCCTTACCTAGTCACTTACAGAGCACAGGTTTTTTTTTTTTTTGCTAAATTTACAGTATAAAAGAGGGCAGACAAGAACTCATATTCTTTCATAGGCATACTAGAAAAATTCTAAATACAGAAAAAGGGGGGGCATGGTAGCTCTTTTCCTCTTTCCAATATGCACATTCATGTAAGTCATTCATAAATCCCATATAGAGGAACAAGGGAGCAGGGGTCAGGAGCAGTGCCCTAATGTTTAGGCATTTTACTTTGTGGAGGGGGTTGTATCCTTGTCAGCCTAAATTCAAAAAAGATACTCTATCCCAGAAAAACAAGAAGACTAGGAAAATCAACATATACACATTGTTTCTTTTAATTTTAAAGACTGTCTTGTGTCCAACTGTGGTCACTATGTTAAAAGGAATGTTTAGCAGAATGTGAACATTTGAATGTTGAGCAAGGAGTTGCTCTCCTATGACATGGGCATGAATCTATTGTAAGAACAATATGCATGAGTACATTTTTATAGAATATTTCTGCAGTGGTTTCTGTGTTCTTACAGATTTCAGTTTCGTAAAATGATGCCAAATTATTATATTTACTTGGTTACTGAAGAGACACAGTCAAGTATTTTTCTTTTAATTGAAGAAACAAATTGTAAATGGTTGGGAAGCAATTAATTCTGGTATGTAGTAATTTGCAGTAACCAGTAAGGATGGCTAAAATATATGTATTCATATATATATATATATATATATATATATATACATGTACAAATTTAAAATGCAAACCAAGTAATGAAAAATGTTTTTGTTGCTTTAAAAATGAACATTTTAAATTCTCTTCTTAAAATATATTTTTCTTTATACACTCTCAGTTCTTATTCTCAAGACGTTAAACTGCTATCACATTTTTATTGAGAAGCAAAGAAAAATGTTCCATTTTAGAATATTAAAAATATACAATTTTTAAATTTTGCTGCACAGTTTGTAACAGTTGAATTTGTATTTTTAAGCATAAATTTTTTCTTGATGTATTATGACAGATATATTATTTTAAAGGTAGTGGAATGTATGAGGTAAATGATCCAACAGATTTGATTTCATTAGATCAAACTTGTCCATGGGATATCTAAACTTAGAATGAGTTTGACATCACAACACTATTTACATTCTCTGTAAGAAAAGTAAAGGACATTTTGTCCCTAGATTTCAAATAACAGAATGAGATAGTCCAATTTACTTTTGATTCTCAGTGATGTATTATTGTGTTTTATAACACCATGCATTCATAAAAATAGATTTTTATTCAAAAGTTCACATTTGTACCACTGTTTTTTTTTTTTCTTTAGCTGGGTAGGTCTAAAATTTTTCTAAATGACAACCTTTCTATAATACAAATTCATACGTGTTGCCCAGTGTAATCAATTTCTTTTTTTAAAGATTTATTTTTATTTTTTGAAAGAGTTACATAGAGAGGTAGAGAGAGAGAAAGGTCTTCCATCCATTGGTTCACTTCCCAATTGGCTGCAACAGCCAGAGCTGAGCTGATCTGAAGCCAGGAGCTTCTTCCAGGTCTCCCAAATAGGTGCAGGGGCCCAAGGATGTGAGCCATCCTCTGATGCTTTCCCAAGTGCATTAGCAGGGAGCCAGATCAGAAGTGGAGCAACCAGGACTTGAACCAGCACCCATATGGGTTGCTGGCACCATAGGCTGGGGCTTTAACCTGCTGTGCCACAGCGCTAGCCCTTGTAATCAATTTCTAAAGTGTACACACTGACAAGAATTATTACACAAAGCACATTCATCTAACAAGCATATCTTTGCTAAATTTAAAGATGATGGCTTTACCTGCTATGCCACAATGCCAGGCCCCAAGTATTTGGTTTGGAGCAATACTCATCTGCAGTTTCCATAGATTTTATCAGAAAGTATCATTTGATAGTAAATCCTTTTAGTGGATACATGAAATAGACCAAACATTGAATTTGTGGCAAAAAAAAAAAAATGGCTGTCAAGGCTAAAAGACGAAATACCACTGGACTGGTCAGATGAGGCACCTAAAAATTGTATACCGCATACCGCAGATTCAGGCATGGTTTCCATGAAGGAACAACACCTAAACCCAAGAGGGCAGCTGTTGCAGCATCCAGTTCATCTTGAGAATTTCAACAATTAGTCAAGCAATAAATGCTCTGGTTTCAAAATATATAAAAAAATGGCTGTCATTCAGATCATGCCAAGTCTAAGGCTTTGCCACTGAATGATTATATATTCTTGGGCAAACCAGTTCCTTACCTCTTCATGCCTTAGTTGCATTTCCTTTAAAGTTAAGATAACAGGAGCTATCTCCATTTTTCTGGAAACATAAAATGCTGGAAACATGGCCTGGTATAAAATAAATGTTAGCAATTATTGTTATTATCTATTCACATTTTCCTAACTAAATGTATTTAAATATATGTGATTTCATGCTTAATGTTGTAGTGTACACATTTAGATACAACTCAAAATTTATTTGAAATTATATACTTTTTTAAAAACTTCATATTTTGCTTGACATGGTAACACAAACTAGATTCAACTCCATTTAATTTGATGAGTGAGCCATTTCTTATCTAATTCCCTAGATAGTGCAACTTATTCACTCATTTGTGCTTTGTGATGGCACCTGCATCTTTTTCAAAAGAGTAACTAAACTATCATTTTTGGTCAAAACTAAATCACTAGAGTAAATTGGTATTTAAAGAAAGGGACTATTCTCTGGCAGTAATCTTAAACTAGTATGTTAATGCATTTTGGTAAATGGATTGGAGACTTGCCGATTGTGTATGTGCATTTGTGAATGTATGGTGTGTGTGTGTGTGTGTACTCAATTTAAAGCCACAATAAAATTGTAGCATTATCCAAAGAAATAATCCTGGAAAATCATAGTTTGCAATAATTTTTGTTCTTTGGAGATTATGATATTTAGATGATGCTTAAAACATTTCTGTTAGGCCAGCGCTGTGGCTCACTAGGCTAATCCTCTGCCTTGTGGTGCCGGCACACCATGTTCTAGTCCCGGTCAGGGCACCGGATTCTGTCCCGGTTGCCCCTCTTCCAGGCCAGCTCTCTGCTGTGGCCAGGGAGTGCAGTGGAGGATGGCCCAAGTGCTTGGGCCCTGCACCCCATGGGAGACCAGGAGAAGCACCTGGCTCCTGCCATCGGATCAGCGCGGTGCGCCGGCCTCAGCGCGCCAGCCATGGCGGCCATTGGAGGGTGAACCAATGGCAAAGGAAGACCTTTCTCTCTGTCTCTCTCTCTCTCTCTCACTGTCCACTCTGCCTGTGGGGGGAAAAAAAGTTTCTGTTAATTTTTTTTCAGAATTCTGGAAACATACTACACTGAAAGTCAGACAGAAGAGGAAAATCATTTGATTCTAAGATATCATTAGACTACAGACCCAATCAGCCATAATTCAGGCCCCAAAATTAAGCCACTTGCATGAGAAAATTTAAGGGGTTGTATTTATGTCACATATTGTTTGCAAGCAAAAGTATCTTTTTAAAGATTTATTTATTTATTTGAAAGTCAGAGTAACACACAGAGAGAAGGAGAGGCAGAGAGAGAGAGAGATGTCTTCCATGCACTGGTTCACTCTCCAATTGGCTGCAAGGGCCAGAGCTGCGCTGATCCAAAGCCAGGTGCTTCTTCTGGGTCTCCCACATGGGTGCTGGGGCCCAGGGACGTGGGCCATCTTCCGCTGCTTTCTCTGGCCATAGCAGAGAGCTGGATTGGAAGTGGAGGAGCCAGGACTTGAACTGGGATGCCAGTGCTGCAGACGGAGTCTTAACCTACTAAACTGAAGCACCGTCATTGCAAAATGGCATCATATCTGCTAAGCAAAATGCCATCCCAATATTATCTTTATTAGAAAGTAAAGCTTGACTGTGAGTTGAAGTATAGGAACTAGTTGTCTCCCTCCCACAGGCTGGGCTAGTTGTCTACAACACTCTGGGTCACCACTGACCCCAGACCTCTCAGGCAGACCCCCTCTTGCAGCACAGTCCCCTAGCCCAGGGTGGGGCATGAGTGGAGAGGGGTGGTGAGGACCAGGGCAGCACTAAATCAGGTGACTGGGAATTCCTCCAGGCAAGGCTGGTGGATCACACTGCTGTTGGTGATTGGAAGCACACACCACTGATGCAGATTCTCATTGCTGGGAAGCAGCAGACCATGCATGACCCCAGCAGCTCAGTGACCAGTGCCTCACACACCCTTTCCACTGGTTGGCTGGCTGCAGGCTCTGCCTGTGCCACAGCGTAGAGCAGGTGGGCAGCTACCTGAACGAGGAAAGGGCAGATGGCATGCAGCATAGCCATAAGCAATGGAGGAAAGAATTTCTGAAATGTCAGAAAGGAGTTTGAATTGCTGGAGCAAAACTGCAAGGTACTTCTAAAGCACTTAAAGTCAGTGACTTGCAACTGGTTGTCTGATTTTAAGAAATATCGTGAAAACAGACCCATTGCATAAGTATCTGACTTGTCAGAGGGAGAGAATCTGCCTCTGGGGCCACCCTATTTTCATTTCCACATTTTGTTGACTCCACCTTACAGCCCCTCACACTTTGAACCCTAATGTCAATCTGCACCATTTACTTTAAGAAGAATATTTCAAGTCGTTTTCCTGTCCAGTCAAGCTGCACATTGCTGCACCATTCAGAGGAAGAAAACATGCCAGTGTCTCTCCTCCAAGTTGCCCAAGGCTCATGCAATCACTGTGTTGCATCATGCAGCTGATGCCCATGTTTGTAGCCACCAATCCTGCCAGTACTGCAGCCAGCATCTCCAAGTGTTAAGGACAATCCCTTTCAAAGAACCCACCTAAATGTAACACTGCAAGGGAAAAACATACCTTGTGCAGCTGGGTCACCAAACAGATGGAGATGTGAATGAAACAGTGGCAGAAGTGGAAGAGAAAGTGGGTGCTCACTTTGACTTTTCTATGCCTACCTCAGAGACAGTCATGTGTAGATATCAGCCAGCCCATGTCCTCACAACTAAAGCTGATGATGGGTTCTCAGGTGCCCAAAGCATCTGTCATATCGGTACCTCAGAGCATTGTACAAAGCCCATAGCTGCCAATGGTGAGCTCAGATGGTACCAGGCTCTCCCATTGCCCCCAATCCTGGGTTTTCCCTTTAGCAGCTAAAGTCTTTCCTTAGATCGACTCTTCCAGAATAAGAAGTCCCATCTGTAGTTATCCAGGATGTGGCAAGACCTACTTTAGAATTTCTCCTGTGGGGCTGCAGCTGTGCTGTCTTCAACAGCCTGCATCACCGATGGGTGCCAGTTCAAGTCCTGACTGCTCCACTTTGGATCCAACTCCCTGCTAATGTATCTGGGAAAGCAGTGGAAGATAGCCTCAGTACTTGGGCCCCTGTATTCACATGGGAGACCCAGATGAAGATCTGGCTCCTGGTTTCGGCCTGGCCCAGCCCTGACCATTGTGACCATTTAGGGAATGAACCAGTTGGATGGAAGATCTCTCTCTCTCACCCTTGCTTTCTGTAATTCTGACTTTCAAACAAACAAATAAATCTTTAAAAATTCTCATGCGATAGTCCCCAGGAGAACACATACAAGGAAAAACCCTTTTAGTTGTAGGTGGAGAGGTTGTGAAAGCTGGTTTGCCTTTTCAGATGAACTGTCCAGATGATGGCAGACTCACATAATGAGAAGCAATTTGCTTGCCCATGTGTGAAGTAGAAGCCTCAGCCAGGAGTGAAGGCCCATCCTGCGTTGGACAAGTGCTTTGGCCACAATCAGGTCACAGGATGGCAGGTTCCATTTGTACTTATGTAAGAGATGAGAAAACTGTGTTCCTTTGAATATTTTGAAGGTTTCAGATGAGGTCAACATAAGTAGTACAGATTTTGAGTTTGTGTGGACTTTATTTTTTTGCTGTTGATGATTGAGACAAACTTCTTTTTTTAAGATTTATGTATTTGAAAGGCAGAGTTACAGAGAAGGAGAGGGATAGAAAGAGACGGCTTGTTCACTCTCCAGATGGCCTTAATGGCTGGGACTGGGCCAAGAGCTTCATCTGAGTCTGCTAGGGTGCTGGGGTCCAAGCACTTGGGCCCTGTTCTGCCTTCCCAGCTGCAGCAGCAGGGAGCTGGATTGGAAGTGGAGAAGCTGGGACTTTACCTGGCACCAATAGGGGATGTTGGTGTCACAGGTGGCAGTTTTACCTGCTATACCACAATGCTGACCCCAATACCAACTCTTCAATGTGATTCTTCTCAACTGGTCTCAATAATTTAGACTAGAAATAAATGTTATGGTAAAGAGATATAGTCATAAAAACAGTTTCTATTGTTCCAGATACTGTTATCTTTCCCTAGAGTTATCTTGTTTATTGTTTCTAGTAATTCCAATCAACATGGATGTAGTCATTTAATGTATCTACAACTATTGTTTTTACACTATTGATATTTGGGATTTAATGACTACATGTTGCTAAAGAGGGTCCAACAATGGAATTCCCACTAATTTAATTGCTCTGAAGTGTGTAGCTACCACTTTGAATTTTTACTTTGAAAGCTTTACAAATGATTATATCCAGGCATTGTATTGTCATTTAAACTTCAGTTTCCCTGGAGTTTCTTGTATAGATTTTAAAATAGTATGCCGATGTGTTTCCTGTGGACTCTAAGATAAACTGCATTTTGTTTAGAAAAAAACTGAACATGAAATATACATTGTAAAGAAGGATAACTCCTTGAAAATAAACAGCTTCTCTCATCAGTAAAATGCCCTTATGATGATGTAAGCTGTGCTTTATTGAATTAGTACATTAGAGAGCATTATTCACAGGTGGACAATGATATGTTAACTTATAGGAGGTTTTTGGAATACAGAAATAGATAGGTAGAAAAATTAGTATATTCACTTATGTTAGCAATATTTCTGTTCTGTTATATAGCAGGTGATAAACACTGTGGTAAAGAGATAGAAGGATCTTCTACCTACTGGTTCACTCATCAAGTTCCTGCAACAGCAAGAGCTGTGCCAGATTAAAACAAGGGCCCATAGCTCAATCCATGTTTCCACATGGGTGGGCAGTAATGGAAAGACTTGAGTCATCATCTGTTGTTTCCCAGAGTGTATATTAGCAGGAAGGCTGGATCAGAAGCAGAGTACCTGAACTCAAACCAGGTTCTCTGATATGGAGCACAGGCTTCCCAAATGGTGATTTAAGCTACTGTGCCACATGCCCATCTCCAGAGAATCGTTCTTGCCTTAGGAACTTAAGGCCCAGAAAACTAGGGAGTTTGAGTAGTCCCGAATTCACAGACACTGAAATATGCTGTACAAACTAATGTCTCCTGAAGGATCCTGCTGTTTGCAATTTTGATTGCATGATTTCACCACAGCTTGTGCAATGTCCACTTGTTACATTGTAGTCTGAGATTGCCTGTAATTGGGGTTGATGCATTTCCTACAGAAGGGGCCATTGGTGAGACAATGAATAACTGCTTCCTGGCAGAAAGAATATCAGTTCCTGCCCATTGATTTAGTAAATTGTCTACTTTGCAGGAAGAGGCCCTTATAATACAGAGAGTATTGAAAAGAACAAAACTGAAAAATTTCAAAAAATAGTGATGAAAATGAGACCTGTGTTTGAGGATATAACACTGAAAACCCAAGCAATGGCCCCTTTTCCTAACCCTAAAAACATTGGGACTAAATCATTATCTTATGAAAAGGGAATTTTAAAATGCAAATTAGATTGAGGATATAAACCTTGAAATAGAGGAATAATCTTGCAGTACCCATGTGGATCTGATCAAACATTTGACTTGTAAAAGGAGAAAGGGCATGCAGAAGGATTGGCCAGGGATATGTGCAGGATTCTGTTATTTTTTGTTGCTTCCTTTGAATAAAGAGGCTCATGATCCATGAAATGCAGTGCTCTCTAGAAGCTGGGGACAGACTCCACTTACAGCCAAAGATAGAACAAGGACTTTGGTCCTACAACCACAAGAGAATGCATTCTGCTGAAGACCCAATGAGCAAAAAATGAATGGACTTGTGGAGCTTCCAGAATGGAATATGCCCTGTATTTTAGCCTGATAGACTTATGACATGCAAAATATCAGAATGTAAATTTGTGCTTCTCTAAGACACTAAGTCTGCAGATATTTGCTATTTTAGTTATAGAAAATGAATACATAGGAAGACAGTTTAGTGGGGATGGAGAAGATAGAATGTTGAAAAGTAGAATTCAAAAATTATATTTGGTGTTGCAGATATCAAGATAAGTGTGTAAGTAGATAAGTTATTTTGAAACAGGTAAATCCTGTTATAATACTCAAGTTCAACTATGGTGTTATTCATTCCTTTCATTTACACTTAGAATCACACCTGCCTTTAATTGTTACATCGCATGGGAAAAATCCAGTTTGGATTAATGTAGGAAATAATCAGTGAAATTCAATGTTAAAATAACATTTTCTCCATCATGAATCAGCCTAACCTTGTTCCAGTGAGAACTGACAATATTCTGATCAGGGTTATGCTGGAGATAAGACAGAGGATACTTACTGATGAAGTTTGGTATGCTTACTGGTTTCATAGTGTCCTTCATTTCATGGAAGCCAAGAAAGATCTGACCAATGGTCAGCTGTATTATAAAAGATTTTGTCAGATTTTATAGGTAGTGCAATTAAAACAGCCTTCAGTGTACAATTGCAATTTACGTTTTTTGAACTTTAGGCAGCAGAAATAGGTTAGCAGAAGTGGGATGAGGGAGAGAGAAAAAGAAAAGATAGAGCTTTCTTGCTCTATTACTTAAATTATTTGCTTTAAGAGGTCCTAGATTGAGTCCAGCATTGTAGTGAAGCAGGTTAAGCCATGACTTACAATGCTAGCCTCTCATATGAGCACCAGTTTCTGTTCCAGGTGCCCCACTTCCAATCCAGCTCTCTGCTAATGCAACTGGCAAGGCAGTACAAGATGGCCCAAGTACTTGAACCCCTGACACACACATGGCAGACCCAAATGGAATTCTGGGCTCCTAGCTTCAGCCTAGAACAGTACTGATCTTTGTGTCCATTTGTGGAATGAATCAGCAAATGGAAGATTCTTGCTCTCTCTCTCTTTGTGTGTGTGTGTGTGTGTGCATGGATAGATAGATAGATAGATAGATAGATAGATAGATGTATATATCCGTCACTCTTTAACTTTGCTTTTTAAATAATTTTTTAAAAAAGAAATAAACAAGAGGTCCTGGCTTGTGCTTATAAACTGCTATTTGAAGGCATTCAAGATCCTCCTACAGAATAATAAATCCATACTTCACTATAAGACTTAGCATCCCAACCCAAACTTCAAAAATGAAATTGCATACATTCTTTAATTTTATGCCTATACCTTTCTCCCAAGAGGAACTCTTTTGTAAGAACATCTGGAGGGTGATTAATCAAGTACAATCTATATAACTTGTCTAGAAAAGAAGAAAAATAAAAGCACAAGGTCATCTAAAGATTTGAAAGATTTGGAACCGCACAGATTAACATAATTACATTTTAGTATTTTATTTTTCATAGTTTATATGGAAAGCAAGTTCCTAGAAAATTTAGTTTACATTGCTAAGATATTTTTCTCAGTGAATAACCTCCTTTTGTAGTGCAAATATATTATTTCACTATCAAATTGAATAATTTTTTAAAATTTTTATTTATTTATTTGAGAGACAGAATCACAGACAGAGGGAGAGACAGAGAGAAAGGTCTTCAAATGGAACAATAACTGGAGCTGGGCTGATCCAAAGCCAGGAGCCAAGAGCTTCTTCTGCGTCTCCTATGTGGGTGCAGGGGTCCAAGCACTTGGGTCATTTTCCACTGCTTTCTCAGGCCGTGGCAGAAAGCTGTATTGGAATAGGAGCAGCTGGGACATGAACTGGCACTCATATGGGATGCGGGTGCCACAGATGGAGGCTTAGCCTACACCACAGTAACAGCCCCCAAATTAAAGTTTTGTGTAGGCTTCTGGATCTGAATATAACATTCAACCTTATAGCTAAATATTCCTTTGTAATGATTTGATTTCCTTGAAAATATTCAGGTATTATATTTAAGTATTTTTAGAAAGTATATTATAATGAAAATATTGTTACCTGTGAATTGAATCCAACATAAAGAAACTTGCTAACATAGGACGATTTGATAGACATGTATTTAAGGAAATTTCTTCCTTTTATTTTTAAAAAAAATTCCTAGGACCTAATAGAATTTTAAGACACATTGTTAGAATCAATAGTATAGAGTTTGACTTTGTGTAGATACAAGTAATAAAATTCTTTAGAAATAATATTTTAATTTTGAATACAAATAAAGCTCCAGTTTGCAGCTCATGCTCAGAGGTTCTGATATACATGAACAAGTTTTTAAAAAAGATACCAACAAGGCTGGTATGGTGTGTGACTATTGAAGTTGAATCAATGAGCAGAGACTAATGCCACTGACAGATCCATTGCTCACATTAGTAGTATCATAAAAGGTAAAACCTTATATTTATAGCTAAATATTTTAAAAGCTATAGTCAATATACAAGTGATATTATGAATAAGTACATTTCCAGAAATAGAAAATGACAAATCAATTTTTGCTGAATTTTGCATAACCTAGAAAATTTGTATCTTTCTGAATAGTATGCCATTTTCACTGGATATTAGAATTTTATGGGAATGCAATGTCAATAATGATACCTATGGATAAAATTAGTATAGTAGTACAAAATATACAACAAATCAAGGAAAAAATGTGTAAGGGGCACATCTTTGGGCCACCAGAGAAGATGCCACTTTGGATGCCTGATCGAATGTTGGGGTGTCTGAATTTCAGTTCCTGCCCTGCTTTTGATTCCACCTTCCTGTCAATGTGCATTCTAAGAAGCAGCAGATGATGGCAACAATATTTAGGTCCCTGCTACCCACAGGTGAGACCTGAATTGACCTGGGTTTCTTGCTTAGCCTGACCCTGCCTCAGGTTTGGCTGGCATTAGGTAAATAGACCAGTAGATGGATGATCTCTGTCTAACTTTCTCTCTGTTGGTGTCTGCTTTTCAGGTAAATAAAATGATTAAATGAACTTTGGAATGTACAAAGTCATCATATGAAGTGCTGTGCAGTGACTAAAATAAAAAGTAAAACAGATGTGATGCCCACAAACTTCAAGGCAGATTTTAATTGGTTTCGGAGTAGGAATATTGGCATGTGAGAAGAATATTGGAGCTGTGTGTGGACAGGGAGCTAAGCTGCTACCTGCGATGCCAGAATCCCAAGTCAGACTGCCAGTTCAAGTCTAAGCTATTCTGTTTCTGATCCAGCTCCCTGCTAATGTGCCTGGGAAAGCAACATGTGATACCCCAATACCTGGGCCCCTGCCACTCACATGAGAGACCAGGTAGGAATTCCTGGCTCCTGGCTTCAGCCTGGTCCAGCCCCGGTCCTGTGGACATTTTTGGAGTGAATCAGCAAATGGAACAAAGATCTCTTTCTCTCTCTCATTCTGTCAAGTAAACAAATAAATATTTTAAAAATAAGAATATTGGTTTAAAAAAGATGATATTGCATGTAACATAAGTATACCGTTTAGGGTTGGGACAGAACAATTGAAAATTTTTTAAAATTTATTTTATTTATTCATTATTTATTTATGTATAATTATAGAGAGAGGGAGAAACAGAGAAATATCTTGGCATCTGTTGATTCACTCCCCAAATATCTGCATTGGCTAGGGCTAGGCCAGGCCAAAGCCAGGAGCCAGGAGCATCTTCTAGGTCTCCCATATGGGTTCAGGGGCCCAAGCACTTGGGCCATCCTCCACTGGCTTTCTCAGGCACATTAGCAGGGAGTTGGATCAGAAGTGGAGCAGGGGCCTGCTGGTGTAGCAGGTAAAGCTTGGTACTGTGGTGTAGGCTAAGCCTCTGTGGCGCCCGCATCTCATATCGGTGCCAGTTCGAGTTCCAGCTGCTCCACTTCTAATCCAGCTTTCTGCTATGGCCTGGGAAAGCAATAGAAGATGGCCCAAGAACTTGGGCCCCTGCTCCCATATGGGAGACCCAGAAGAAACTCCTGGCTCCTGGCTTCAGATCAGCCCAGTTCTGGCCATTGCGACCATTTGGGGAGTGAACCAGCAGATGGAAGACTTCTCTCTCTCTTTGCTTCAGCCTCTCTGTAATTCTGTCTTTCAAATAGCTAAATAAATCTTTAAAAAAAAAAAGTAGAACAGCTTAAAGTGGGACTTAAAGTGGTGTCTATATGGGATCCTGGTGCTGCAGATGTTCACTTAACCCACTGTGCCACAACACTGGCCTCTAGTAATTTAAAATCTTAAATATTAAAGTTTTTTCTGATGCTTGATTCAATGTCTCATTCAAATATATTGCATTTTAGGGACAGGTATTGTGGTATAGCAGGTAAAGTCATCACTAGGAATATCTGCAAACTATCTTCGAGTGCCTGGCATCAAGTCCCACCTGTGCTTATGATCCAGCTTTCCGCTAATGTGTATTCTGGAGACAGAAAGTGATGGATGGAGTAGTTGGATCACTGACAACCATGTGGCAAGATCAGATGGAGTACTGGACCCCAGGATTCAGACTAACCCAGTCCTGGTTGTTACAGGCATTTGGGAGAGTGATCAAGTGGATGATAGTTGTTGCTCATTCTCACTCACCCTCTGTCACTCTGCCTTTCAAATAAATAATTTTAAAATAAATATACGTTAATAGAAGACAATGTGCTCTGGGCTTAAATATGTCCCCAGTTTCTTGCCAACAGCTTTCCTCTAAGCATTCATTTTTTATTATTTTTCAGAGAGTTACACAGAGAGAGGAGATATAGACAGAGGTGGGGGCAAGGTCTTACATCTGATGATTCACTCCCCAATAGACCGCAAGTGCCAGAGCTGTGCTGATCCAAAGCCAGGAGCCAGAAGCTTCTTCTGGGTCTTCCACTCAGGTACAGGGACCCCAGGACTTGGACCATCTTCTACTGCTTCCAAGGCAGTATAACTGGATTGGAAGTGGAGGAGCCAGGTCTCAAACCGGCGTCTATATGTGATGCCGGTGCTTCAGGCCAGGGCGTTAACTGGCTGTGCCACAGCACCGGCCCCACAAATTTAGAATCATTAACAGGGGTCCTTTTACAGCTTTTGCAATTTTATTTCTACTCTTGTGTCTTAGGACTCTACTTGAGATTATGAAATGCCTATAAATTAATTTCAGGTTTTTTTTTTAATTGCTGGACCTCAATTCTGTGTTTTTGGGAAAAAGACCACAGTAGTGAAGTATCATTTTTATCATATCAAATCAATGGTAAATGCTACTGACATGACTTTTCATATCATTTATGATGTCAACCATGATCCCCAGGTCATTGTATTGGTTGTCAGGTTCTTCACCATAGGATGTTTGTTTTCTCATTCTTTCACTACTCCATTCTTTGAAAACAAGTCACTAAGAATAATAAACCCTCAAGAGGGGGAGAAATTCACTTCCATGACCTTGAGGAGATTTTCTCCAGATAAATCTAGTCTTACCAGCACTCAATATTGTCATATAAGAGCTGGCGCCATGGCTCACTTGGTTATTCCTCCATCTGCAGTGCCAGCATCCCATATGGGCACCAGGTTCTGGCCCCGGTTGCTCCTCTTCCAACTCTCTGTTGTGGCCCGGGAAAGCAGTGGAGGATGGCCCAAGTGCTTCGGCGCCTGTACCTGCATGGGAGACCAGGGAAAAGGACCTGGCTCCTGGCCTTGGATCGGTGCAGCACCAGCCGTAGTGTCCATTTTGGGGGTGAACCAATGGAAGGAAGACCTTTCTCTCTGTCACTCTCTCTCACTATCTGTCAAATAAATTTTAAAAAAAGTGTTTAGAGTTTAAATCTATTTCTAATAATTTACTGAAAATTTGAATTTGGGAATCATTATTTATTTGATAGGGCTTTGGTCTGCAATTACTTTGTCATATTTAAAACAATTTTTTACAAAAAGAAAATAAATATTCATAAATAAATAATAATACATTTTGTTGACTTGCTTAATGGAACATATTAGTACCTCATCTGAAAATTCAGGTGAGCAGCATATTGACTGCATGTAATGGCTCCAGTTCTTCAGCTCTCCTTTACTCACATCTGCTGCCACAGAGCATTCTTGTGGCTTCCCACTCCTCTCTAGATACCAGCCGCATTTCCTGGTTTGTACAGTGAGATGTGTGCAGGTCAGACAGAAGAAGAGATTTGGAAAATCATGTACATCTCCATCCATGCTCTTGATCTTTTATCATGGCCATAACCATATGCCTGAGTAAGCCTTCTAGAGTCTAAAAATCATGACTGCATTCTTGGAGTCTGTTTGTATGGAGGCAGATGTAGAACTAAGGTGTCCTAGTCAGGAAAGCTGAGCCACCCTAGGTTAGCTGCCATCCAGATGAATTCCAGATATATAAGTGAGCCCCAGTGAGACTGGTTGAGTCTAGCCCTAGAGACCTATACCTCACAAACACATGACCTAATTATGTATTTCTTGCTGTAGATCACTGAATGTTTCATATTGTTAGAATATATACTGATATAATATCTTCATATCAATATCTAGAAAATGCAACTTTAAATTTCATTAGACTTCCCAGTGTGTTCATGACATTTCAAATATAGTGAGCAACTGGGACTTGAACCGGTGCCCATATGGGATGCTGGCATTGTAAGTGGCAGCTTTACCTGCTATGCCATAGTGTTGGCCCCTTCCTGTGCATTGAAAGTATGTACATCTTAACTTTCTCACATTTATTTAGAAAATGACCTATAAGTGTCATTTAATTTTACTTATCCCAGTAAAGGACCAGTGTTAGCAAATGGGCATTAAGACTTGTTCAAGGGGCTGGCACTGTGGCATAGAAGGTTAAGTCACCACATGCAGTGCCAGCATTCCACACGGGCAGCAGTTTGAATCCGGCTGCTCCACTTTGCATCCAGCTCTCTGCTAGTGCTCCTGGGAAAGCAGTGGAAGATGGTCCAATTCTTTTTGGGCCTCCTCTACCCACATGGGAAACCCAGATGAAGCTGCTGGCTACTGGCTTTGGCCCGGCCCAGCCCTGGCTGTTGCAGCCATTTGGGGAGTGAACAAGTGGATGGAGGTGTTTCTCTCTTGCTCTTGCTCTTTATCTCCCCCTCTTCCTCCTCTTTTCCCTCTCTCCCCTCTAACTCTGCCTTTCAAATAAATGAATAAATCTCTTTTTTTTGAAGAGTTTTTCAGAATTTCCTGAACATTTCATTTTCTCTGGGAAAAAAAATCACTAATCTCCCTTAACTCAAGATCAGGTTTCCTGAAAACTTGCCAATTTTTCATTTCTTCATTTTACATGATATAGGATAAAGACTTTTGCTTATAAACATCTTTAAAGTGACTTTTGCAGTCTCCTTTCCCCCTTATAAATATTCATTGCATAAGGCCACTATAGACCTTAGCCTGCTGAATTTCCTATAGCTCCCCACCTCTCTTCTGTGTTGGACCTTGGACGTGTGCCCTCCCTTTAAATTCTGTACTTTGATAAAATTCCATTTATAAGCAATAGTTATGACTCCCAGTGCAATCATTTTGAGTCTTCAGATATTTTCTCTGCATATTTCCATTGAGAAAGTTTGTCATAGGATTCATAGATTGTTTCTCTCCTTAAAGTCAGTGAAAGAGCATTGAGCTATCATAATTTTAATTCTATTTCAAGATTCATTTCAAAATTTTAGAAAATCAGTTGATATATTTCACCTTCCATTCTGATTGATTTTCTAAAAATAAGTCATGGTCCTTTTGTAAATTATGTCATGATGTTTCCATGTTTGGAAAAAAGAAACCTTTTTCACAAGTGTTTTTCTTGGGAACCATTATTCTGAAAATGTATTTTTCCCTATGTAATTTTTAAAAGCTTTACTTGCTTGAGAGGTAGAGTTATAGAGAGAGAAGTCTTCCAATCCACTGGTTCACTCCCCAGATGGCCACAATGGCCAGAACTGCACTGATCTGAAGCCAAGAGCTTCTCCAAGTCTCCCATGTAGATGCAGGGCTCCAAGCACCTGGGTCATTTTCTACTGCTTTTTCCAGGCCATAGCAGAGACCTGGATTGGTTGTGGAGCAGCTGGGACTTGACCTGGCACCCATATGGGATGCCAGCACTGCAGTTGGCAGCTTTACCTGCTATGCCATAGTGCTGGCCCCTTCCTATATATTGAAAGCCTGTACTGTATTCTCATTTATACCAAACTTATACTAATATAACTCTTTAATTCTCAACAATTTCTTGTATCCTGTCATTTAATTTTGAAGTTTTTCAGCATGGAAAGGAATACAGAAAGCAAATTTTGATAGAATTTATTTATTTATTTATTTATTTATTTATATAATTTGCTTAGCAGCAATGCTTATTTTAGGGAGATGGACTCCAGGGTGTGTCCAGTGGAGTCCCAGGGTTTCCTGTTTCTCACATGGCCTTCAGGTTAATGGAACTTTTTTTCAAGATTTATTTATTCAAAAGTAACAGTTACACACAGAGAGAGGAGAGGAGGGAGGGGGGTGGTCTTCCATGTGCTGGTTCATTGCCAGAGCTGCACCAATCTAAAGCCAGGAGCTTCCTCCAGGTCTTCCCACATGGGTGCAGGGGGCCCAAGGACTTGGACCACCTTCTGCTTTCCCAGGCCACAGCAGAGAGCTGGATTGGAATGGAGCAGCTGGGAATCAAACCGGTGCCCATATGGGATGCCAGCACTGTAGGCAGTAGCTTTGCCTCGATCTTCATGAGTTTTTTGTGTTTGGCCATATGCTCCAAGGGCAGGAGTCACCAGTCTTGATGGTCAGCAATGAATGTGTGCTGCATTTTCCCAGAGTGTGGCTCAGAGTCACCCCCCAGCCATTAAACTGAGCCAATTTACAGGCCTGGGTGGGTCAGTTACTGGACCAGTCTAGCTGTCCTTCAGCAGCAGTACCGCTGCAGGCCTTCTTCTCCACAGCCTGGGCAGTCCTCAAGGGGTTGTGACCATGAGGTCATCCTCCATGATCCAGATGTTAACCTCTAAAAGGAATGAGGGCTCAGTGGCCCAGTCATTCTGGTTAAAGGGGTCATCGATGGAGACCACAGGATAGTTCTTCTATTTAAAAAAAAGACTTATTTGAAAGGCAGCATTAGTGGGGGGAGAGAGAGAGTGAGTTAGTTAGTTAGTTAGAACCATCTGCTGATTTACTCACCAAATGGCCACAATGGCCAGAGGTGGGCCAATCTGAAGCCAGGAGTCCATCAACTGATAACTAATTAATGAAATTGTGAGATGCACACACACACACACACAATGGACTGCTACTCAGTCATTAAAAAATGAAGTCCTTCTTTTATTGCAAGAAACTAGATGCAACTGGAGACTATAGTGCTTACTGAAATAAGCCAGCCCCATAAAAATAAATAGCATATGTTTCTCTGATTTGTTATGGATAATATACATAAATGTAGTGCACATGATCAAAATTGATATTTTTACATTTGACTTTTTTAGCCCTGGTCTATACTCTTGAGGAACAGTGGGGTTTTTTGTTTGTTTGACTTTTTTGTTTGTTTTTTACTGAATTACAGCTTGTTACTGGTTGAATTCTTTATTTAGTGGAGGGTTAAGCTTGTGTATAAAGTAAATTAAAAGTATGTCATTGTAAAAATTAAGAGGAAAATAAAGGAAGGAGGAGGGAGGGAGAGAGAGAGGGTAGAGCGGGAAGCATCATTATTCTCTTAAAACCATATATGTGAAATACATTAAATTTGTTCCATTCATTTAAATTTTTTAAGATTTTTTTATTTATTTCAAAGAAATACAGAGAGGCAGAGGCAAAGAGAGAAAGAGAGAGAGATAGAGGGAGAGAGAGAGAGAGAAAGGTGTCTTGCACCCACTGGTTCACTCCCCAATGAGCCACAATAGTTGGGGCTTCTTCCAGGTCTCCTAGAAGGGTGCAGGGGCCCAAGGACTTGGCTGATCTTCTAATGCTTTCCCAGGCCACAGCAGGGAACTGGATCAGAAGTGGAACAGCCAGGTCTTGAACCAGCACCCACATGGGATGCCGGCACTGCAGGTGGCAACGTTACCTGTTATGCCATAGTGCTGGGCCCTCCATTCATTTATATATAATTAGCCTCAAGCTTAGTAATTCAATGTACACAAAGCAGTCTAATCTTAAAAATCAGACATATGAATAATGAGTTATATGAAGAGTGTACTATAATTATTTATCATAGAAAATTATTAAAACTTAAGATGTCAAAAGGAGAGGTTAATATTTTCAGCCAATTAAAATTACAGCCTTTAAAAAGAGTAGTTAACAACATGAAGGGAAAATTACACACTGTTGAGTAAGAAAAATAGACGACAAAGTAGCATGTCTATTTTGGTCATGGTTTTGTTTGTAAAAGTGTACGTGTATATGCATGTATCTGTGTGTAAATGTTAAGTGACTGAATATAGAAGGAGATTTGATCTCTTCCCATGGCCTATATGAAGTTTTCCAAATGTTCTGTGATGCACATATAATGCATACATGTAAACAGAGACACATTTTTAGAATGAAGTTAAGGAAAATCTTCAACATATTTATACACTTTAAAGGCAGTTATAGAGACAGTGAGGGAGAGAGAGCTCTTCCATATGATGATCCACTCTCCAAATGGCCACAATGGCCAGGACTGGGCCATGCTGAAGCCAGGAGCCAAGAACTCTATCCACTCTAATATATTAGAATATTTTTACATGAGAAGATAGGATTGTTTTCCAATCTCCTAGATAAGAATGATAATCAAAATGAAAGTATCTACAATGTCTCATTTTGTTTTAAATATTTGTCAAATTGCATATTTAAATATTTGTCACATAGGTAGTTTTGTTTTTTTTTTTGACAGGCAGAGTTAGACAGTGAGAGAGAGAGAGAGAGAGAGAGAGAGAGAGAGGGAAAGGTCTTCCTTCCGTTGGTTCACCCTTCAAATGGCTGCTACAGCCGGTGCGCTACGCTGATCTGAAGCCAGAAGCCAGGTGCTTCCTCCTGGTCTCCCATGTGCGTGCAGGCCCAAGCACTTGGGCCATGCTCCACTGCACTCCCAGGCCACAGCAGAGAGCTGGACTGGAAGAGGAGCAACTGGGACAGAATCCGGTGCCCCAACCAGGACTAGAACCTGGGGTGCCAGCACCGTAGGCAGAGGATTAGCCTAGTGAGCTGTGGCACCAGACAAATCAGTAGTTTTTTAAACAGATGCAATATTATTTGTATACACAATTCTAAAAGCATAATGATATATCCTTCTTCTCTCTCTCCCACTCTTCTTCCTTGTATTTTTTCTTTAATTTTTGAGATAACATTTTAAATACACTTTACAGTAAAAAAAAAAAAGGTCTTAATACTTCACCAAAAAAAAGTTTAACAAGTAAAATGCAAAAAGACCCTAGTTTAGTGGGAATATAGTGAATGGCTATAAAAAATATTTAAAAATCAAGACATTAAATGAGAAACTAATATGTGTCTTAATTCCTTTACAAAAAGTTTCATGGGAAATCTTTCATTTTTTACCAAATATCAGTGCAAAAACATCTATTTATATGATCTCTTAAAAAAAGGATTGTGTATAATAAAGCAGAACTTTTCTCAAGTTTTCTTGACAGTCTCACATAAAAACTGTTTAATAAATTTAAAGTTTCAACCTCCTTGTAAATTTTAGAAATTAGGCATCCTACACTCTTTCTAGTTAATAATTCCACATACTAAAACTAATGGGGTATTTCCTAGAAAGCTACAGAGAAAGCCCATGTCCTGGAACTGAGACCCTGTTTCCTGCATGGGAAGAAAGGAGAACTGGGGACGACAACCTCTCATGTGCATGAATCCCATACACACAGCACTGCTTTTCCCTAATGAGCACCCTGACCCCACTGCACAATCGGGGAGATGTGGGGCTGCTGCCACTCAGCTTTCCACAGATGGCTCTGGGGCTGAGACTTCTCTGCTAACAGGGAAGGGGCAGGGTGCCTGGGTCCTGGGCACCAGTCCAGGCCCCACCCACTAGACCACAAGGAACCCAGGGAAGTGCTGTGTTGACAGTAAGATGGGGCCCAAGGTTCCAGAGATGCCCTCTGGGAGCCCCGTATCCTGCGATCGGGTACCACCAGCTTCCCCTTCCCCCACTCTGGACACCTGGCCCCACACACTCACCATTCCCAGGCATCCAAGATGGGCTGTGTTGTGGTGGGCAAGGTCAGAGAACAGCAGATGCTGCACTAGCTCCAGAGTCTCCCAGCAGCAGAGGCCCCTCCTTGGGCCTCTCTCCTCCAGGAATTTGGAACTCTATGGTGTCACAATCCAGTGTGATTATGTGGCAGTGATGTCACCGTGCCTGATTGGACAGCTCACATAGCCGTCAGCATGCAGGACCCAGAAGTCATAGCAAATCAGCATCTTTACAGCAGGGACGGGAACTCCAGGCCACTCCAGATAGGGAGAGAGGGGAGGCCTGGGTTCAGGGGCCAATGGCCTCCTCTAGGCTGCACTCTCTCACCAGTGGGATCCTGCCACCTGCTGGGACCCTCCTGCCTCCCCACGGGTCTTCCTGGGAGAATCCCACCTGGAGGCTGCAGTAACCTGCTTAGGTGAGTTAGAGAGTATTGGCTATTTATTGGCTTTGGTCTTTTTCGTTTTCTTCATATTGCTGACTCATTTCTATGTGGGGTTTT
Source organism: Lepus europaeus (assembly GCF_033115175.1). Classification (NCBI taxonomy): domain Eukaryota; kingdom Metazoa; phylum Chordata; class Mammalia; order Lagomorpha; family Leporidae; genus Lepus; species Lepus europaeus. The sequence continues at coordinate 69,741,153 of NC_084844.1, forward strand.
TAATATTAAGAATGTTTACAGATATTACAAATTCAATTCTTTTTTTCATCTCTCCTAGATATTTGTTTTCTAGTCTGCCTCTTGCCCTTTAATATTATTTTCTGTTTGTTTCTTGCTGGTACTTAGTAATTAGTGGATTTTATGCATTGATATTTCCAGTAATATTGTTAAATTTATGTATCAGTTGTATTTATTATTAGATTTTATGAATTATCTAGGTACTTATGTGTCATCCTATATAATTCTTTGTGTGTGTGTGTGTGTATATATATATATATATATATATACATAATTTCATTCCTTATAAATTGAACTTTACACACTTTTGGCCTTTTTATTTCCCTGATTACCCTTACAGTAGGAAGTTGAAAAGAAACAGTGGTGGCATCTGGGTGTAGGCTTACGTGCAGGAAAAAGCTTTCAATGATCCTGTATTAGTTGTATTGGTTGTTATTAGGTTTCTTTCAATCTTGATCAGATTGAAGAAGTTACTTTCTGTTTGTTTGCTTTTACTGATAGTAAGGTTTATTTTATTAGATGCTGAATTTTATTAAATATTTTTTGACATGCAGTTAAACAATGAGGGAGAGACAGAGAGAAAGGTCTTCCTTCCGTTGGTTCACCCCCCGAATGGCTGCTACAGTCAGTGCTGCACCGATCAGAAGACAGGAGCCAGGTGCCTCCCCCTGGTCTCCCTTGTGGGTGCAGGGCCCAAGCACTTGGGCCATCCTCCACTGCACTCCCAGGCCACAGCAGAGAGCTGGCCTGGAAGAGGAGCAACCGGGACAGAACCAGCGCCCCAACTGGGACTAGAACCCAGGGTGCCGGCGCTGCAGGCAGAGGATTAGCCTAGTGAGCTGCAGCGCCAGCCCAAATTCTATTAAATATTTTCAACATGTAATCTAAACAATCATATGATTGTCTTTTTGCATTGTTCACCTATTTGGATGGCTTTTTTGGGAGTCATGACAACTCTTGTATTTTTTATTATCTCTTGCTTGTGATCTATTAGGTTTTCCTATATAATTTCATTTATTACAATAATACTTTGCTTAGAATATTTGTATCTGTTTATCAAAGGTATGCTTTTAAAAATTATTTCAAGTTCTGGTACACTTGCATCATCATCGACATAATGCTGGTTTTCCAAAAGAAATTTTAAAATATTCTCTGCTTATTTCCACTTTGCATAAGTTTGGGAAACAGGTTTCTTTTTTCTTCCTTAGAAGTTTGGAATATACCTGTAAACATGGACCTGAAATTTTGATTGTTAACTTTTTTTCTTGGTAGCTTTCAAAATATGATTCAACTTATTTGGTTTATGTAGAAATTTCCTATTTTATGCTATATTTGTGTTTTGGGAATTTGATTTTCAAAATATGGTAGGTTTTGATCTGTGTAGTCAGAGTTTTAGTCCTAAGGATTTCACACATTTCTCTAAGTAGGTTGGTAAAAGCTATAACTTGTACAAAAGAATGATTTGGTTTTAATTTCTGAAATAGGTTATTTGTGTGACTTTTACTTTTGTTTCCTTGATCGCTTTTAATAATCTTTTATTAACTTTGCTAACATTTCTTAAAAAATCATTGTATCCTTGTTTATTTGCTTCTACTTTTTTACAGCATTTCATTGTGCCTGTTAAATTCAATATGTTTTGAGTTTTTTTCTTTATAATTCTTGACAAGAAAGCTGTAATGATTGCTTTTCAGGTTTTTGTTTTGTTTTGTTTTTTGTTTGTTTGTTTGTTTTGACAGGCAGAGTGGACAGTGAGAGAGAGAGACTGGTCTTCCTTTGCCATTGGTTAACACTCCAATGGCCGCCACGGCTGGCGCCCTCCGGCCGGCGCACCGCGCTGATCCGATGGCAGGAGCCAGGTGCTTTTCCTGGTCTCCCATGGGGTGCAGGGCCCAAGCACTTGGGCCATCCTCCACTGCACTCCCTGGCCACAGCAGAGAGCTGGCCTGGAAGAGGGGCAACCAGGACAGAATCCGGTGCCCCGACCAGGACTAGAACCCGGTGTGCAGGCACTGAAGGCGGAGGATTAGCCTAGTGAGCTGCAGCGCCCGCCAGCTTTGCAGTGTTTTATTCTAACATAGTCATTGAAGGGTATGAGTTTCTCTAAGCGCTGATTTACTGCATCCTCTTTATTCCCTCCTGTGTTTTCAACCTCGTTATGTGCAGGCCCCGTCTGTCTCCCAGTGTCCTCAATCCCATGTACCCGCAGCCATCACAGACTACATGTGTCTTCATTTCTGTACCTGGAACTCATGTTCTGATTGGTAACTTGGTGGTTGATCCATTAGAGACCCATTCTTTACAACTGTATGTGCATGTAATCACAGCACAGCAGCCACCCCTTCCATGACTGCAAAACAGCCATGGCCCCTCAGGATACAGCACGTTCTCATAGAGCAGTATCTCTCCTGGTTTCTTTTAGAAAAGCAGTAAAATTCCCAGGCACAGCAACTAGACATTTCCTTATGTACTGTCAACTGCATGTTTTGACAACTTCTAAATCAATTTTCCAAAACAAACAGGACCACTGTGATTGTCTGAATTTTTACTTTATGGGGTTGCCTGTTAATTGCCAGCATGTGTTGATGCTAAAGAGATTCATATACCTGCTTTTTCTATTAATTCACTACATTAATTCACTAATTCTGGAGTGGCCTGGATGGCAGGACTCTTTAATCATAGAGCGTATTTAAAGAAGGTGATACAGACAACATATTTTTAAGTAACAACTGTCTAAGTTTTTTCAGAGCTTCAGAGAAAAAATAAAACTTTATAATTCAATAGATCCTAGCCCAGGAGAAAAAAGTTACTTTAGATAGAATAGTTTGAAAGGTTTCATTAACGGGTAATATTTGAGCTGAACACATAATAATGGGGCGTGAAGATCAATAAGGAAGCAAGGAAGAGAACATTTAAGATGAGGAAGCAGACAGCAAACTTAGAGATCTTCATGAGGGGAAGAAACTACGAGTGCATAATTACAGGATAGAAGTTGGTACTGTTTAACTGTTGAATAACCTGGTTAGTGACGCTTGAGCTTGTGATTATAATTTTTGCAAAAATCCAGGGAAAAACAAGGAAGAGAAACTGCAAAGTGACCAGCAGCGGCGGCGGTCGCGGGCGAGCGGTGGGGAGGGGCGGAGCGGGGGGCGGGCGCGCGCGGAAGGGAAGAGAGGGGCGTAGGAGCAGGGGGGGCGGAGTGAGGGGCGCGCCCATGAGCGGAGGGGGCGGAGCGAGGGGCGGGCGAGCGAGCGGGGGGGAGGAGCGAGGGGCGGGCGTACGAGCGGAGGGGGGGCGGAGCGAGGGGGAGAGGCAGGAGCGGAGGGGGGCGGGGCGAGGGGCGGGCGCACAGCTGAGGGGGGCGGAGCGAGGGGCGGGCGCACGAGCGGTGGGGCGGGGCGGAGCGAGGGGCGGGCGTACGAGCGAAGGGGAAGGGCGGAGCGAGGGGCGGGCGCACGAGCGGTGATGCGGGGCGGAGCGAGGGGCGGGCGCCCGCCGCGGCCAGGGGTCTCCAGCCTGCGCGTTCCCGGTCCGCGGAGGGCGCGAGTGCGCGGCGGGAGCGGGCGCGGCCGGGGCTGACGGGCGGCGCGGCTCCCGGGGAGGAGTCTGCGGCGGTCGGGCCCTGAGCAGTGGTGGCGGCGCCGCAGAGGACGCTGCTTTCCGCGCCGGGCTGCCCGAGCGGGGCGGGGAGAGTCGAGGCGCAGCCGGAAGGAAGAGGCGGTGGTGGGGAGACCCCGGTCCTGGCCGCGGCGGGAGGGCCACGCCCCGCCGCTCCCGACGGCCGGGGCTGGTTGGGGCCCTGAGTTCCCTCCTCATAAGATGGTTCTTGCAGCCGGTAGCTCTTAGTTCAGGGCCGTGTTCCTGAGTGGACCAAGTGCACGTGAACAGACACGCGTGCACTTGAGAAATGCGGATGCTGCCGCCTCACAGGTGGTGATAACTTACGCTCACACGGGGGACTTGGCGATCCGTGACAGCGCCGTAGCACAGCCTAGGAAACAGCCTGCTTCCTGCAGGTGCAAGATGTGCTGCGACGTTGTCAAGGATATTTATTGAACCATAAATGCCGATAATTGTGTGCGATTGTTAAGTGTTGCTGATCTCTTCAGTTGTGAGGAATTAAAACAGAGTGCGGAAAGAACGGTGGGGCGTGAGCTCACTGCTGTGTACCACCAGGAAGGGGGCCTGCAGCCATCACGGGACCTACTGATAGACATTCTCAGTGCTGACAGTTTAAACGTAGCAAAGGAAGGAACAGCTGGAGAAGCTGCTGTGCTGTGGCTAGAATACAGCACAGAATCCCGGTCCCAGTGTTTGTCTTCAGTTCTCAGCCAAATCAGAACTGATGCACTTTCAGAAGTAGCAGAGAGCTTGGCTTCCAGGTTTGCCACCCAATGAGAAGTCTGTGGGGGTTCAAGGTCTTTATGTCCATGCCCAAGTTTTTCAAACCAAGACTTGGGAGATGAAATAGGTTATTCAGTAATTGAGAAACGTTCACGTGTAGCATGAGAGCATAAGAGTCTGGGTTACCTAACATTGTTAGCCCTGTGTATGCGCAGTTCAAAAAGTTCACTTATAAAGTAGCTTCTTGTTCTTAGTGTGGTATATCAGCATTGTGCTGAGGTTATTTAAGTATGTGTATTTCATTCCTGTGCTGCTTTTCTGAAGTCTTGGATTACAGTTTTTCCAGTGTAATTAATTCAGCTGCACTTAACACTAACGACCATGTTGGTATAGAGCTGTCTAAGTCCTATACTATGGTTGAGGAAGATCTTCCATAGTTCTATGGTATTACACAGGGAACGCTATGACTGCAGGATCAGTCTTACTATACTGTTAGGTGCATGTATTCTCTTTCCATTAACTTATACTTGTCTATCTAGAATACAGGTTGCCCAGTCCACTGGTCATATACCAGGTTTGGACTTACGTTGCTGGGTTTGCAATAAGAATTGCTAGCCCCTCATCGTGCGAGTCGGAGTGGAGGTTTAATCAGTAAATGTCTCCACTCTGTATCACATTTACATTGGCTCATGCATATAACTACCTGCTGCTGATGTAGTTCTCCATCTTAAAGATTTCTAGTGGGTTTACCAGGTCATTACATCTTAATTTAATAACAAGCATTACTGCAGAGTGATTGTGTACAGGTATATGTTAGCTGTCAGGGTTTTTTTTAAACCTGTTGTGTGTGTGTGTTGTGGGGGTAGGATTAGGAAGGGGAACTGTTCAGGAATTTTCTGCACAAGCTGTGCAGACGAGCAGGTAACTCGCACTGCTCTGGCATTAATCCCAGGAACCACTAGCAGTAGTGGGGCGCCGCCAATTTAACATGCGCACAGGTGCTTCATGACAAACATTACTAGCATGGTCAACAGAATAATGTTCTGGCACTGTATTTTAAATGACATTAATTTATTAAATAAATTGTATATATTCAAAAAAAAAAAAAAAAGAAAGGAAGGGCCAGCGCCACGGCTCACTAGGCTAATCCTCCGTCTGCAGCGCCGGCATCCCAGGTTCTAGTCCCGGTTGGAGCGCCGGATTCTGTCCCGGTTGTTCCTCTTCTGATCCAGCTCTCCGCTGTGGCCTGGGAAGGCAGTGGAGTGTGGTCCAAGTGCTTGGGCCCTGTACCCGCATGGGAGACCAGGAGGAAGCACCCTGCTCCTGGCTTCGGATCGGTGCAGCGCACCGGCCATAGTGGCCATTTGGGGGGTGAACCAATGGAAAAGGAAGACCTTTCTCTCTGTCTCTCTCTTTCTCTAACTCTGCCTGTCAACAACAACAAAAAAAAAAAAAAAAAAAAAAAGAAGGAAGAAAGGGACTTGAGGGAGGAGGGAGGAAGAGTGGTAGGGAACTATGCATATCTTTAGAATTTTACATGGAAATACATGAAATCCATTCTCTTTATAGTAAAAAAAAAACTAATACAATTTTTAAAGGTTTTTTTTTTCATTTTTATTTATTTGAGAGGTAGATTGACAGACCATGAGAGGGAGAGACAGAGAGAGGTCTTCCTTCTGTTTTTCACTCCCCAGATGGCCACAATGGCCGGAGCTACGCTGATCCGAAGCCTGGAGCCAGGTGCTTCCTCCTGGTCTCCCATGCGGGTGTAGGGACCCAAGCACTTGGGCCATCTTCTGTTTTCCCAGGCCATAGGTGAGAGCTGTATTGGAAGAGGAGCAGCTGGGACAAAAACTGGTGCCGATATGGGATGCCGGCACCACATGTGGAAGATTAACTTACTGAGCCATGGCGCCAGCCCCAATACAAAATTTTTAAAACTTGATTGTCATGTAAGATGGAGATAAAAATGAAACATGGTAAATATGGTTAATAATAATGGATTATATTTTCCAAAATTGTTGAGAAGATAGATTTAAGTAGTTCTCAAAATATATGCGAGGTGATATTAAACCCATTTCTTTAGCCATTTCATAATTCATACATATTTCAAAGACAATATATACAGTGCTACTTCAAAAATTTTTGTAAAATGAAACATTTTTGGTTCAGAAAAGCTTCAAATTCATATATAGTTTTTATAACATTTTCAGTGACTTTTTAAAAGATCCTGTTATATGTATGGTTTTCAAGTTTTCATGTACCAAAATAAATGCACTTTTAAATTCCATCTTCTTCAAACTTTTTGAAATACCTATAGTACATAATAAATGAAAATATAATGTTCACTTTAAATTTTAATTAAATGTTTTTATCAAATGAATAAATAATAAAATCAGAAAAGATTGAGTGATCTTAAGCCTGGAGGTCTTTTTTGTAGCTGATGTTTTAAAGAACTCACTCATCTTGTGGAGACTGGATAGTAGAGGGGTAAGAATAAATGGTAAGATCCAGTTAGGAAACTAATCAGGTTGGCTGTTCCATCACTGACTGAGCTGATCATTTTCTGATGGCATTGTGAATGTTGTCCTCCATGTCTCCTACTTTTCTGTTGATTGATTGCTATTACAAGCAACACTGTGAGGAACATCCTGTGCAGATGTCTTTGTGGTCTGTTCCTTTTGTTTCCTTAGAATAAACCCCCAGAAATGAAATTACACAGCACAGCTCCTATTGTTGTGGCCACCTGGGAAGTGAACCAGAAGATGGAAGACCTCTCTCTCTGTCTCTACTTCTCTCTCTAACTCTGCCTTTCAATAAATAAAATAAATCTTTAAAAAAAGAAATTACTTTATCAAAAGGTGTTTTTAGCTTAGTCTCTCATCACACAAGGCATCCTACCCTTTGGAGTCATGATGCTTCTGCTGTGACCATTTGAGATGGATCCTGACTTCCTGTCTTTCTACTAGAAACCATAGTTTGAGCATTACTAATAGCCACAGCTGACAAGGGAAGTTTTTCTTTTCCAGAAAATGGTACTATGCTTGGGGCTGGAGCTGTGGTATAGGAGGTAAAGACTCTGCCTGCAGTGCTGGCATCCATGTGGGCACTGGTTCGAGTCCCAGCTGCTCCACTTCTGATCCAGCTCTCGGCTATGGCATGGGAAGGGAATAGAAGATGGCCCAAGTGTTTGGGCTCCTGCACCCACGAGGGAGACCTAGAACAGGCTCTTGGCTCCTGGCTTCATTCAGATTGGTAAAGCTCCAGCCGTTGTGGCCATCTGGGGAGTGAACAAGTGAATAGAAGACTCTCTCTGCCTCTGCCTCTCTAACTCTGCCTTTCAAACAAAATAAATTTTTAAAATGTTACCATAATAATGTAAAATTGAAGATAGAGTTTTATTAAAAAGTATTTTGTGAAGCCTAAACATATATGGACTCCACAACAGTAAGCATAATTAATTGGTCAGGTAAATAATTAGTTGATGCAACTGCAAATATCAAGGTAGCCTTACAAAATAGGTTAAAAGGGGAATAAACATAATGATAGAATATAGGCAGCAGTTTGTCATCACTGCATTAGTTAATTTGAGAAGCTTTTATATGTCAGTAGAACAAAGTGGCTAGATTAGGAAAGAAAGAGGGAGCCCTTAGTTAAATTTGAAGTTCTGCTAAACAACATAATTTTTGGTTTGGCTATGTTCCACACAGTATTAGGGCATCCTGCATTTTATCCGACAGACCCATTCTTGTAGCTGTGCAATTATCACATTGCATATACATATTGTCTTCCAGTGAAACATGTTTAACTTAAGCCTATAAAACTTAGCTTTAAATCTATGTTTCTGAAGAATTCTTAGGCTATAGAGTAAAACATTCAAGGATAATCTAAGAGAATCCAGAAAAAAAAGATGACAGTGAGGTGGGTTTGGTGCAACTGGCCTTTGTTTCCAGTAGGTCAATAAAATATTAAAGGGAATGTACAAGACTAAATGACAGAAATGAGCAAAGAATAGACCCAGTCATTTGACCTGCTTTGTATCTTGGACATGTGTGACATGTGGAGAAATTGAAGTAATCATTGCTCATTAAATTGAACAGAAATGCATGGCTGAAAAAAATAAATATTCATGAAATGATAACTGTGATTCTCATATAATGTTCTTATATTAGAAAAAAAGTAATACTTGTTTCCATGATGAGATCTGATGAGTCTTAAAATTAATAGAAAATATGTACTATGAAAACAACTATGCATTGATTTAAATATTTTTGCAGAAATACTTATCTTTCAATTCCATGTTTCTAAAATCTTCTCAATGTGCCCTTGTTTATATATGCTAAGAAATCTCCCCTGAACGTCATGTTGTTTTTGTACCACCCAGTGTTGAAGGTGAGTCCTGTTTGACTTGTTTTCAGGTTGTAGATTATGATTAAAAAGAAATAAAATAGCATATTTGCAGGTGTTAAATTCTGGATGTTTTTGTTTTCAAATATTTATTTATTTATTTATTTATTTATTTATTTATTTATTTTAGGTTTGGTCCAGCCCTGGCCATCATAGCCAGGGGAAGTTAACCAGTGGATGGAATATCATTCTCTCTCTTTTTTTTTTTTGGACAGGCAGAGTGGATAGTGAGAGAGAGACAGAGAGAAAAGTCTTCCTTTTTTGCCATTGGTTCAGCCTCCAATGGCTGCTGGGGCTGGCGCATCATGCTGATCCGAAGCCAGGAGCCAGGTGCTTCTCCTGGTCTCCCATGCGGGTGCAGGGCCCAAGGACTTGGGCCATCCTCCACTGCCTTCCCGGGCCATAGCAGGGAGCTGGCCTGGAAGAGGGGCAACTGGGATAGAATCCGGTGCCCCAACTGGGACTAGAACCCGGTGTGCCGGCACCACAAGGCAGAGGATTAGCCTGTTAAGCCATGGTGCTGGCCTTATTTATTTATTTGAAAGGCAAAGTAACAGACAATGTGAGAGAGAGATCTTCCATCTGCTGGCTCACTCCCCAAATGGCCACAATAGCTGGAGATGGGCTAATATGAAGCCAGGATCAAGGAGCTTTTGGGCCTCCCATGTGGATGCAGGGGACCAAGTACTTGAGCAATCTTCCACTGCTTTCCCAGGTGCATTAGAGGGAGCTGGATCAGAAGCAAAGCACCTAGGACTCAACCCAGTGCCCATATGGGATGCTAGCACTACAAGCAACAACTTTACTCACAACACTGTGCCAGCCCCAAAGTTTTGGACTTATAAGACAGAAATTTCACTGATTTCAAGCTAAAAATATTTGTCATCCATTCTCTCAAAGAGACTTGGCACTGTTTAGCAATAAACCCAGAGCACCCAACTTTACTATTCAGGTTGCCTGTCTATGCTGAGGTACATGCATTGCCAGCAGTCACTTCCTTGTGAAATTGGATTGTATTTAAAAACAAAGAAAAAGAAACCCCAGCCCTGTCCACAAACATGAAATTTAAAATAAATACATAAACCTTCAAATGCAACAGTCCATAGTTTCTTGCAGTTTCATGTTGTAAATTTTCAAAAACATAAAAAACCAAGAATAAAATGAAGAACAATAAGACAAAAAGAAAATACTTAGCAATACTGCTAGTGACAATAATGTTAACATTTTAGTTATATACCCTCTACAAATTGTGTTCTTTCAAATTGTGACCCAAGCACACAGGCCCCCATCACCATCTTAATAAACACTTAGAAATCTGGACTCTTTTGTAGAAAAGTGCTAATCTAACCCAGCCCTCATTTGACAAGAGCTGGGAGTCTCCAATTGTACACTGATTTATCCTAGTAAAAGGGAAAGAGAGCCAAGGCAAAACAGTCAAAATGAAGACAACTCTGATCATCGAGATTTCAGATAGTGAAGTTTAGAGCTGTTCTCATGGATCATCCACACATACATAATTATTTTTCACTTTCATTAATTTCCCAAATAAAGGCAAAATGCTGTCAATAAGCTTTTGGAAGGGCATTACAGAGTGTATTAACCAACTTTGCATGGGAGTATAATCTACACATTTCATTTCTCCAAGGTGGGACAGTGAACATATTTAACTAGCAAAAGGTCTGAATCAGGATTTCTAATACTCACTAAAAACACTTTAGAAGAAATATTTGCTTAACTTTATTTTTTGATGGTCAAGTAGCATAAAGCTCTAAAGAAAAAGAGTACTTTGAATTCATTGCCATTCTCACAGTGTTCTAAATGCTTCACTCTGGCTCTAAAACCAAACTACATCACAACAATTGTCAATCTCGATAAGTACTCAGAATATAAGTCAATGATGCACCGAGATTTGATTAGCCATATTGATAATTTTAAAAGAATTGGAAATAAAATACTAGGGACGGAGGAAGCAGATAGCATGGTAAAAATAGTCTTAGACTGGGGCCAGCACTGTGGTGTAGTGGGTAAAGCTAATGCCTGTAACCGCCGGCTTCCCATATGGACACCAGTTTGAGTCCTGGCTGCTCCATTTCTGATCCAGCTCTCTGCTATGGCCTGGGAAACCAGTAGGGGATGGCCCAAGTCCCTGAGCCCCTGCACCCGCATGGGGACCAAGAGGAAGCTGCTAGCTCCTGGTTCCTGGCTTCAAATCAGCGCAGCTCTGCCCATTGTGGCCAATTGAGGAGTGAACCAGCGGATGGAAGGCCTCTGTCTCTCTCTGCCTCTCCTCTCTCTGTGTAAATCTGACTTTCAAATAAATAAATAGATAAATAAATCTTTTAAAAATAGCCTTCAATTAGTCCTGTATATAGTTCACATTCACCAATAGGCATACAGGCAAACCTCTAAGGTAAACCTTTAAGCTACACTTGTTTATTTTCTTATATTTAATTTTTTCTATGCTTTGAATCTTATTTAAGAACAAATCTTTTGAAGGCATATACTCATTCTATCACTTGAGTGTTTATGGTTCTCACCACATTCAGAATTTTCAGATCTCTCTTTGACAGTTTTTATTGCCCTCTTATCCAGGTTAGTTGGAAGCATCACTTTACACTCCAAACTCAATTTTTCCCATACTTATAGTTTCTTTCTTAAAGATTTTGCTATTTTCTTAATAACTTGGATTTTATAATAGCATCCAGAACTTGTATTTTATTTTTTATTTTTATTTATTTTCATTTTACCTGAAAGGCAGAGACAGAAGAGAGAAAAAAGATCTCCTATCAGCTGGCACACTCCCCCAAATACCCATAGCAGCCTAGGATGAATGAAACTCAAGTCACTTGAAACTATCTTGGTCTTCCATGTGGATAGCAAAGATCCAGGTACTCAGTCAGCACCTGCTGCTTCCCAGATTGCACATTAGTATGGTGTGAGCTTGGACTCAAGCCATGTACTCTAATATGGTATGCACGTATCCAAAGTGGCATCTTAACTGCCATGCCAATCACCTGCCCAAAGTCCTTTACAAATATATTGAACTGGGGCCGGTGCTGTGGCATAGTGGGTAAGGCCGCTGCCTGCAGTGCTGTCATCCCATATGGGCGCCAGTTCTAGTCCCGACTGCTCCACTTCTGATCCAGCTCTCTGCTATGCCCTGAGAAAGCAGAAGTTGGCCCAGGTACCTGGGCCCTTCACCCACATGGGAGACCCAGAAAACACACAAGGCTCCTGACTCCTGTTTTTGGATTGGTGCAGCTCCAGCCAATGCTGCCAATTGGGGAGTGAACCAGCAGATGGAAGACCTCTCTCTCTCTCTGCCTCTCCTCTCTCTGTGTAACTCTGACTTTCAAGTAAATAAAGAAATCCTTAAAAAATATATTGAACTAAAAACAAACAAACAAAAAATATATTGAACTAACTGGTGACTAACTTACTCAAGGGAAAATGCATATTTGAAATTATAAATACTAGTAAAGTGATGTGGGCAAGCCACACCTGTCGAACGGAACCTGAAGGAGGGAGTGGGAATGAAAAGAGGGACAAGGTCGCAGAGAATGGAGCCAAGACAACAAGGCTGATCAAGGCTCGTTTATTCCAGCGTCTCAGTGATATTTTATACATAACCAGCTGCAGCTCAAGGCAACACAGAAGTGAACAACACAGGCAAGCAACTTATCAGGCTTTCTGCAACACAATCATAACGTAGTTAATTTTAGCGGAGTGTTCTTATTTGATCATTCTCCTAGAGCATGGGAATAGGTGACTTTTTTTCCTCCCAGGAATTCCACAAGCCAAGACTGACCTTGACTTGTCTATGACGTGTTTATGGGCTGCCTACAGTAAAGGAGACTATTTCATGTGCTTTGAGTGATGAATACTAGGGGTTCAGTATATTATAGCAAAAAGTTCTTACTGCCTGTATGCACGTGTTTGTCACTGTGTATTTGGGTACCTTTTTGAACATAAAGGAAAAGTATATTTCCAATTACACATTATAGTTTCATTTGAGCAATGCGACTGAGTGCTGGTGAATAGGATGTGGTCAGAGGTAATCAATTCTGAATCTGATACTTCAAAGATGCAACCCTTTCTTCTTTGTCTTGTAATCTACTTGGTAGATCAGCCACAGATGCTTATGCAGCAGAAGGAACTTCGATGTTGGATCTACTGCCTGGGCAGGAACTTCAGTTATGGCTTCCCTACATGGCAGTGGGTGAGACATGAGGGAACTTAAGAAAATTCATGGAAAGTGAATTGAAAGCATGAGTTTGTTTTGATATATGTGTTCTTTGCAAAAAAGGCATTTTTGTAATATATGGAAAGTACATAAGGTGAAAAATACATTTTTATGAATTTCAAATTGCAGTTGCACCAAAATAAAGCCATATATTTAATTCTGTTTTATGAACCTTTAAAATGTTTTTATATTTGTTTCTTCGAAACTTAAAGCAACAAAGAGAACTACTTCCATCCTCTGGATCATACCCCAGATGTTTGCAACAGCCAGGACTGGGCCATTCTGAATTCAAGACCAAGAAACTCCATCTGGGTCTCCAATGTGGGTGGCAGTAATCCAACCACTTAGGACATCATCTTCTGCCTCCCAGTAGAATTAGTATGAAAATGGATGAGAAGCAGAGGTAGGACTTGATCCCAGCACTCTGTTGTGACATCTCAAATGGTGCCTTAACCTGTTACACCTCAAACCAGCTATTCTTTGAATGTTTTGAAGTACTTGCATACTTTTATTTTACCAAGTATCTGATATTCCAGGTGTGACTTATTACCTCCACAGTATCTACTTTCTCTGTCCAGCAGAGAATATCATGAAAAGATGATTGTGAAAAGAAATATTAGCAAAGACAAAACAAATCTTGAAATATGAAGATTAATAAGGAAATATATTTCAGAGGATTGAAACTTGAGATGGTTTTTCTAGCAGGGGCAAATATCTGATAAAATGCTTATTTAGTAGATAGAAATTGTGTGATAGCAGATGACTCCATGAAATAAATCTAAGACAATAGTGTTCAGCAATGTGATGATTTCTAGGATGGGAAAATTTGTTTTCAAGCCTCAAAATTAAGCAACCAATATACTGAGACTTTGACAATGAAAATCGAGTAAGACTTTTTAGGAAAATAGTATGCTATAATTTAAGGACCACATTGAAGGAAAGGCTTTTTTACCACCATTTTCCCACTGTTCTAAGGACATTCCCTTTAATTTGAGACGAAGAATCATGAACAGGAGAGAAGGAATAAAAATATGGTTCATATCTGTCATGCAAATTACTTCTAACAAGGTACTGTTTGGAATCAAAGTGACAAAAGGCCCACTGGGTCTTTGAAGATTTTGTTTAATAAACCATGAGCCTTAATTTACTTGCCATTACCAAAAACCTTGATGAGGCTGGAGCCATGGCAGAATTTGTATAAGGTGGTATCAAGATCACTATTTCACAGTGGTTTCTCAATGTCAGGAAATACCTCCTCAAAATGACTAAATAACTACAGTGCCAATACACATAACCACAAAAATATATTTTTAAAAAAGTGAGAAATATTCCAGGTCCAAAATCCCTAACAAAAGTGAAGTATTCACAGCAGACTCGTAGAATGGCACATGTCCTAAACAGCACTATGGCCTCAGATGCAGCCCTTAAGGCATTCGGATCTGGCTAAAAAGTCCTTGAGAGATTCTCAGGCATGGAAAGCTAAGACACTGTGGCAAAAAAAAAAGACCTAAATGAAAGATCTCTGTTAGTGAAATCCCAGTGGAAAGAATGGGCCATCAAAGAAGGAGGTACCTTTCTCTGAAGGGAGGAGGTAACTTCCACTTTGACTATGGCCATATCTAAATAAGATCAGAGTTGGTGAACTCAAGAGGTTTCCATAGCCTTGGCAGCTCATGACAAGAGGCCTCAGGTGATTACTGACATCATAAATAAGAGTGTCAATTGTTAAACCAACAACAGGTGTCACTGTGCACTTACTCCCCATGTAGGATCTCCATCCTTAATGTGTTGTGCTATGTGAATTAATGGTGAAACTAATACTAAAACAATTCTCTATACTTTGTGTGTCTGTGTGGGTACAAACTGTTGAAATCTTAGTAAATACTAAGCAGATCTTCTGTATATAAAGATAATTGAAATAAATTGTGATGAAGAATGGGATGGGAGAGGGAGTGGGAGATGGGATGGTTGAGGGTGGGAGGGAGGTTATGGAGAGAAAAAGCCACTATAATCCAAAAGTTGTACTTTGGAAATTTATATTTATTAAATAAAAGTTAAAAAAGAAAGTGAAGTATTCATCCAGCGGAGAAATTTGGTGGGATGCCTTTAGGAGAAAAGCTGAAATCAGGGGGATGTGGTAAAGGATTGTTGGTTTTCTGGAAGGTACATTGATGCTGGTGGGGCCTAGGAAGTAACTCACACAAGTTACCAGCTCATGCACTTATTTAATAGCCAAGAAATACGATGAGGAAGATCCACTGGGAAGAGAATCCAGTGTGAATGCTAGCAAAACTAAAAGCAAAGTAAAGAAAGTTCAAATATATGATGAAAAGAATAAGAGAAAGGAAGCTTCCAGAAAACAGACAGGATCCATCTTTTAGTACAATTTGTAAACAAAATACAACACCATAGAATCATGATGCTAGAAGATTCTTCCTTGCCTGTCCACTAACAACCTACATAAAGCATAAAAGCCACTGTGCTCCAACATGAACGTGGTACAGGCACAGTAGCAATGCACCCACAGAGCAACAGAATAAAAAAGCAACATGAAGAAACAAGAAAGACATTATCACAAAACATGAAAAAAAATCTAGCATTGCAAGGTGATCTGACATAGTAAAACATTAGATTGTGAAAAGACAAAATGGTCAGAACAACTCAAGTAATAGACAAAAATGTAAATACCAAAAAGGAAAATAATTAGAATTCAGTAAAAAAAGAATTAGAGAAGAAAAAAATGACTATAGAAAGGAAAATTAAACTGAAGGTAATACAAGAGTGAAGATAAAGAAAACATATTTGAGGGATCGGTGCTGTGGTGTAGTGGGCAAAGCTGCTGCCTGCAGTGTCAGCATCCCATATGGGCACCAGTTTGAGTCCAGCTGCTCCACTTCTGATCAAGTTCTCTGAGATGGCCTGAGAAAGCAGGAAAACATCGAAAGTCCTTGGGTCCTGCACCCACATGGGAGACCAGGAAGAAGCTCCAGGCTTCTGGCTTTGGATCAGCACAGCTCCAGCCATTGTGGCCATTTGGGGAGTGAACCAGTGGATTGGAGACCTCTCTCTACCTCTCTCACTATCACTCTGCCTTTCAAATAAATAAATCTTTTTTTAAAAAAGAAAACAGATTTGAGAGGATACCAAGGTTGTACATAGAGAAGATAATTTAGCAATGGTGACAACACAGATGCAAGTTGAAACAATGGAACAGAACACATACTGAAAATCTAGAGTTAAAACACTTTAAGTGCAAAATATACTTGATCACCTATGTTTATGCAGTGCAAATGTGTTTAAGATTCAAACATTCAAAACTTAGACATGTTCTTATAAAACATAACATTGAAAACTTAGACATGTTCTTATAAAAGTATTGAATGTGTAAAGCAAAGGAAGATATTATGGTTATCTAGAAAGCTAGGCACTGATGAGGAAAATGAATGGTAATGAGGGGTTTCAAATTATCTGAAATTACAGAAAGAAAATGTAAAACCATAAAACACCTCTTAAACAGATGTGCTTAATGAGAATCTTTTTTAAAATTACACTTCACAAAGACATTTATAATTTTTTAACCAAAACTTTAATCCCAAGGATTCTCACAAAAACATATTACAAATGACAGCATGAAAAAAAAATCTTGCACAGTAACTCAAAGTTCAGCAGCTCTACAATGTACCCTTAAACTGGCAGGACATTGGTATTTTCTGAAATCTCAAATTTCCCAATAAATACTGTTATATAAACAGCTATGTATTCTATATTGCAATTACATAAGGAACTTATCACCTAGGCAAAGGTAAACTTCCTCGAAACTTACTAGATTCTAGACCAACTAAGACAACCTCTGCCCAGAGTTAAGACTAGCTGGGTTTTTCCAAAAACCTCTAATCTATTTTAACGGTGCAGCTTTTTATTTTTACCTGCTGGCTTGCGTCACAGCAGCTCCTAAAGACTGCTTGCTCATCTACAGCTTCATACTATATACCAGCCGAGGGAAAAAGGACATTTTAGTTCAGTTTTTGACAGTGCTGTTTCTACAATATTAAAACGTCACACTTTGTTTAGCTGGGCAGGATTCAGAGGTCATCAGTCTTTGCAAGACTAAAGCTCAAAAGTAAATTCAACCTTGCTTAAGGGAACATTGTAAAGTAACAATTCTTGGTATCACATGCCTCATATGATCCATTTCAAACCATAGAGAATGACAGCTTTTTGTGTGTCACTGTTCCAAGAGACAAATTTGAACAGCTAAAACATCTTAAAAATGCACCAAGCTTATGAAGTCTCAAACAAAACTTGAATTTTCTGTACAAACTCCTGTCAAATGAAGTTATTTCCTGTACACCACTTCTCTTGCAAACGGATCTTCTATTTTCTTTCATTTGACCTAGATCGGCTACGAGACCTAGAGAAGGATCGGGACGGCTTGTGATTTCTCTCCCGAGACAGTGATCTTTCTCTTCTCCTATCTCTAGAAAGGGACCTGCTACGGCTGCGAGAGAAGCTTCTCCTTCTTGGAGATCTGTGGCGAGGTGGAGGACTCCTCCTATGATAATCATCTCGAGGGCAACAACCCCAAGAGGGAGGTGGGCCACGATTTCGACTTCCCTTTTCACCATTCGACAGTTCCACTCTTACACGGCAGGCACACAGCGTTCGTCCATCTAGCTCTCGGGCGGCATCAGCAGCATCCAGGGGGTCTTCAAACTCAACAAAAGTGAAGCCAGGAGGGTTTCTTGCAACCCACACACTTCGGAGTGGTCCATAATAGCCAAAGGCCCGTTCAAATTCGGTCTAGTTGCCATTGTTTCCAAGATTACCTACATACACCTTACAGTCCAATGGACAGGAATCACGATGCATTTCTAAATCTTAGGTTAGAAGCGCGGAGGCTCAACTCCACAAGCTCCCAAGGATCTTCCCGCTCTGCACTACTCCGCTCCGGCCCGGCTCCCGCAGATACTCCCTCTCCTTCGGCGTCCACGAATGGCCGACATTTATAATTTTATTACTTTTTTCTGTACGATAAAAGCCATGTCTTTAACATGGTTTCAAGGACACAATTATACTAATACCCTTATGGATTAGGATTAATTTAAATTTTATTTATTGAAAGAGAGAGAGAGAGAGAGATTGATTTATCTTCCATCTGCTGGTTGACTTACCCAAAATGGCCAGCATTGCTCCAGGTCAAATCCAGGCATGTGGAACTCCACCCAGGGTTCCCACATGTGTGGCAGGAGATCAACCACATGGGCCATCTACTACCTTCCCAGGTACATTGGAATCAGAGAACCTTATTGGCCCTTAGATATGGAGTGCCTGCATTTCCTGCGGTGGTTAACCCAATGTACCACAACAGCAACTCCAGATTATTTTAATTTTACATATGGGTCTTTCATTGATCTTCCAGCTATGGAATTCTACAATAGAAAAGCATTTATCTTTCAGATTATCCAGATCCAAACATGTGTAGCATACTATTAGGGAATTGGATGTCATATTTGTTAAAATTCCAATGCCCTGAAAGCCACTCTAGAAATAATGGTATTTAGGAAAAAGGCCTCATTATTTTAATTTAGGCATAATTTTTATTAAAAGGCATCTGTTTAAAAGATGACTATAGCTGAAGAAAGAACCTAGGCTAAACAACTTTAAGTCTGGAAAAATATTTTTAATTGTATTTAAAGTATGCAGTTTTCATATAATTCATATATACAGATTTTGGAACATATTTTAACTTGATTAATACAGGCAGGCTGTCAGTTATTTATGATGCCATTTCCATGGCTTAAATCCCCAAACACAAGCCACCTCTCTCCTATTCACAACCTTTTCTGCTTTTAGTAGTAACTGTTATCCATAGTTTTCATTTTAAAATAAATGACAAAAGCAGTAGGAATACTCCTTGAAAACATAAACAGGCAATCAGGAAAAGTGGCTTATAAAGCAAAAGCTCAACATGATAGGATAATGAATTTGTGTTCTGTGAAAACTGTTAATTGTAGGATAACAGGTTGTCAGTAAAACAGGATGCTTCGAATGTAAATAGCCACAAAATATTGCTTGTAAATGTTAGATTTGTCTCTATGAAGCTGGTTTTAATGATTATAATGATGATTATAACGGAGATATAAAAAACTGGTTTTTAAGACTTTAAAATAATAATTTCTGTATTAATACAATATTTTTCTATTCAATGAAACATAAACATAGAAAAAATTATGGATATCAATAAAGAAAATGATACAAAATGATTCCAGTTAAGAATACACAACGTCAAGCACTTGCATTGCAGTACTGTTGGTTAAGCTACCACCTGTGATGTTGGCATCCTCTGTGAGAGCTGGTTTGGGTGCCTAATGCCTCACTCCTAATCCAGCTTTCTGATAATGTTATTTCTAGTGCCTCCAGCAGCAGAGGATGGCCCAAGTACATGGGAGACTCAGATGGTGTTCCAGCCCCAGCCATTGTGGTCATTTGGGGCAATAAACCAGAAGTAGAAGATCTGTTAATCTCTAACATTGCTTTTCAAATAAAATATGTTGGCAACAACAACAAAAAAGCAACAACAAACACTGTGAAAAATCATTTGTGGTCTTTTAAAAATACTTATTTATTTCTTTGAAAGTCAGAGTAAGAGAGAGAAAAAGTCTTCTATGCACTAGTTCACTCCCCAGATGGCTACAACTCTCACAGTGGCTCTAATTTGGGTGCAGCGATTGGTTGGGGATCAGCATCCCACACAGGGTCAGGCAGTGGTTTTAATGGTGGCTTTGGCTCAAGCATGGATTCAAAATCTTCTGGCTGGGAAATGTAGACCATGGGCTGTGGTTGATTGGTTAGAATGGTGAGAATTCAATTTTTTCTAAATTCATGGTAAGTCTATTGTAAAATACATACGTACTAAGAATTTTCAAAATTAGTTTGTTCGGTGTGGAGTATATTCAGCAATATTTTTGACATTTTTCTTTAGAAAAAAAGGAAGAGCTAAAGGAATTTTATAAGTTTTGTTACATAAAGGGTTGAAATAGTGAGTGGTTGAAAGTTGAACAGCTGTTTGCCTGATTGGTAAACCAACAAACTATAATTGATATCGAAAGGTTTCTCCTGTAATCTCTTATCCCTGGACTTGTCAAGTGAATTCTTTGCATGTTCAAAGTGGAAACCATTGATTTAGAACTACATTTTTTTCTCCTTGTTTTAATTTGATCCCCACCCTATGGATTTTTTCCTTAGGAAAGTCTTCCTCTCGGGAGATCATGGTGTCACGCAGTGTTTGGTTCTTTTGGTTTTGTTTTTAACTCTTGTCTCCCCTCATATAAAAGTACGATATGAAGCCTTCATTTAATCTCTGCAGTTCATCTCATTTCAAACGTTTATGAAAGAAGCACTTCACTGAAAGTAGTGCTGTAAACATTCTGCCATAGGAATACTTCTGTCTACATGCTTTCTCTTTCAAGAATTGGTCGTCATGCTGTGTGAGCTGTGTCTCTGACGGTGGGTGTCCCATTTTTATCCAGTACTCTTTATTTCATGAAGGAGTCATATCAACGTTCTGAACGCAAGGCTGTGATATGGATCCAGAAGGCTGTTTGAACTTTTGAAACCTTGTGTGGGATTGATGGTGGTGCCAAGGCATGAAAGGCTAGTATGAACGAGGGAAGAAGAGAGCGTGTGCAGAGACTTGGTGGTGCATAATGGATATTTTTTATCTTGGCGAGATGTGTCTCTCAAAACTGTGGCTTTGGTGCAAGAGTGTACAGAGAGCAATGATAGCAAATAATGTATGAATGTTTTTTTTATTTTTTATTTTTTTAAAATTTTTTTAACTTTTATTTAATGAATATAAATTTCCAGTGTACAGCTTATGGATTACAATGGCTTCCCCCTCCCATAACTTCCCTCCCACCCGCAACCCTCTCCTCTCCCGCTCCCTCTCCCCTTCCATTTGCATCAAGATTCATTTTCAATTCTCTTTATATACAGAAGATCAATTTAGTATAAAGATTTCAACAGTTTGCACCCACATAGAAACACAAAGTGAAACATACTGTTGGAGTACTAGTTATAGCATTAAATCACAATGTACAGCACATTAAGGACAGAGATCCCACATGAGGAGCAAGTGCACAGTGGCTCCTGTTGTTGACCCAACAAATTGACACTCTAGTTTATGGTGCCAGTAACCACCCTAGGCTGTCGTCATGAGTTGCCAAGGCTATGGAAGCCTTCCAAGTTTGCCGACTCTGATCATATTTAGACAAGGTCATAAAAGACAGAGTGAGGATAGTAACCAATGATCCTAAGAGTGGCATTTACCAGGTTTGAACAATTATACAGCATTAAGTGGGGAAGAGGACCATCAGTACACACAGGTTGGGAGTAGAGCCCTTGGTGGTAGAGGTTATGATTACAAAGGAATGAGGCCCAAGTGTGCTAGACAGGGTCTAGTACAAAGGACAGAGTCATTATTAGAGGAGCTAAGAAAGGTGCTGTCTAAGCTACAATTAAGTTTTCTGATTGAGAGGCAAATAGAACCTGACAGAAGGGGCTTGATAATAATCTGGTGGGCTTTAGGCCTTGTAAATTAAGAGGCCCAGACCTATCTCTTCACATGGGGGTACATCCTAAGGGAGGTGTGAACCTCCTAGGGGAAGGCACTCTGTTGACTTTCATTACTTGGCTGGCCTGGGAGGAGAGCTGGCCAGATAAAGGCAGGGGGCATCTCTAACAAGAAATTTACAGTTCTGCCTTCAATGTTGCTGACACTACTTGGCCATACCCTCAGCTGCAGTGGTCATTTTGGAAGTTGGGCTGAGTGAAGGGCTTTTCAGCTTAGAGCCAATAAGATCTGTGGCTCTGACCTGGGCATCCTTCGACTCCAGGGCAGGTCCATTTCCAGTGATCCAACTCTTGGCAGAGCTGCCAGGGCTCTTCACAAGCTGACTTCTGCTGAAGCCCAGGCTTATCACATTGAAAGCCACTGCAGTAGACTGGCCTGTTGGGTCTCCTTGAGGGCAGATCACTGTACAGATCAGCCATTACAGGCCTGCCACCCATTGCTTCTGATGCCTAGCTTTCTTTTCCTCCTGGTTTGTGTTAAAGCAGACCAGAGGATGCAAGTCAAGGGAGTGCCCGTGTCCCATCTCTAATCTTCAGTGGCCTGAACTACAAGTCTATAGTCACAGGCATGTTCTGTAGTAGTTTTTCTAAGGTAGACAATGCCCATGAGGAAAATTATATTCTCACTTTAAAACTTTCTTTCCCTTTGGTCTGAAAGGGAGGTTTTTTCTACTTACTGCTTATTTCACTGATGGCGAAGTGAATCTAGCTATGAGATTATTATTTAAGTTCTTATTTTGGCTATGCTATTACAGAAAAATGTTAGCCATCTCTTTTATAAGGTCTAAAGATTAAATTGTGCGTCCTACAGATTCCCTCATAATAGAATTGGTTTCCTACCTTGAAGAGAATAGAGAAATGAAAGAACAAGTTGGGCTTAGAATAGAGAAATGAGGGAGCAAGTCCTAGATCGCTTGCTGACAATAGCAATATCACATGAATACTTAGCAAACAGTTTCAACCATTAGATAACAACTTAAGAAACCATTTACAAGAAGGTCCAATGCCTTCTATAAATTTTAAGAATCATGTATTTGGAAACACCTCTTAAATATCTAACATGGTGTACTTTGTTTAACCAGTAAACTTAAGCACAACCATATAAAATGTTTTTAGTTTCTTTCTACCAACAAGTTTAAAACATATGATACACAGATTCAGGTCACACAAATTAAAATGTATCTTTGATTGATTTTAGCAGCTTAAATTTATGGACAATCTTATCTATAAGCCATTTAAAATAAAACTCTTAATAAAATTTCCTATGTGGACATACAATATGTACACACATATAACATAGCATAGTAGACCAATATAGCAATTTTAATAATAGCTTTTAAAATCTTTAACTCTTTTTGTAGATTGCCAATTGATTTGAATTGCTTTTTGTTTTTAGTAACCTCAGTTAACCATACTTTCTCTCAGTTGGTACTGTTAATACATTATTGGCTTCATCTGTTTACAGAGCCATCCCAAAGTATTGAATACAATAGAAGTGGCTAGAAAAAGTCCATAGGAACCTATAGGAGGACAGCTAAACACAGAACCAACAACGCTTTAGTTTTATAAGCAGCAAATCATATATAACTGTGGATGACAAAAGACTTTAAGTCGCCATGTTTAAAATTATAAACTCATCAGCCAATAAGAGGCACTTGCTTACTTCACAGTATTTTTGAAAGCACCTGTAGGATTTTACTAGTATTTAACCCTTTAGGCCTCTGGGGCTTTCTCATTAAGATAACCATCATGTCTAGTAACACAAGATCATTAGACTTTTTAATTCTCAAACATTTGTATTAATAGCATTTTCCATTATAGAAACTTAAAGTTTGGTACCACATCACATCTTGACAGTACTTCTAATATAATCCAAATAGCCTGATTAGTTGGTGTCTCTATAAGATGAGAGACATAGGTCCTTCGATTTTTTCAATTGGGCCCAAACTGGAAAAACCAAAGTCCAAGATTTACTGGAAATTTTAGAGTCCAGATTGTTTGAAACTTTGATTTTTTGAATGCCTGTCAAGAATGCCTTGAAGGCTCAAAATCAAAATATCTGGTTGAAATAAGATTCCTTAAAATCATGACATAACATAGACCAAATTTGATCATTGTTACAAGGTGATTATTCAAATCTTTGAAAATAAGCACACATTTAAATAACCCATAGATCTTAATAAAAATTCAGCTGTTTTTGAACAATTAGAATTTAACAGACATCAAGAGAACATAATAGATTACTTTAACACATTGCTTTAACAGAGCATCAGAGTTTAATTCTATGTCAAAGAGAAATTGAGCTTCCTGGGATCTTTTGCTGTGAGGTTTCCTTCCTTTACCTTCTTTCATATTGGTGACCATGTTTCTGTATTTCTGTGTGTAAGACATCTTTAAGCATCTTTTGCAGGGCAGGATGAGTGGCAACAAATTCTTTCAGTTTCTGTTTGCTATAAAAAGTCTTAATTTCACCTTCATATTGCATTCAAAAGACATCCATATCTGTTGGAAGACTTTAAGTGAGTTTTGTTCCTAGATAACCCATGTTGGCTGAATGTGTTACGTGAAATGATACTTTTATCCCCTGCCCCTTTGTCAACCGCTGTGAATGCTGTATGGTGTGTGTTTCTCCTGTTACTGATCTGCAAGTGTGGTCATGTGAACTGAAGCTGCTGGGGTGAGAACATGGACTGAGCTTGTGCTGTGCTTTGCAGGAGTACTTGGAAGCAGAGTTCCCCAGTGAGCTCAGGTGTCTCCAAGAAGGGTGGAAGTTCAAATGTCTGTTAGCTACCCATAAGAATGCTGTTTGCTGCAGTTCTGTGTCCTGTGCTTGGACGCTTTTTATAAGAGTTGTCAATGTTGTAAATTCTTAAATAAAACTGATTTAAATAATAAAAAAGAAGTATCCCTTTCATAAACTTAGCTAAAAGTGTCCTAAATCAAATATTAATAAAGGAAATCACATATAAAACATAAAAAATCAGTAGCAAGCAATGCATAATAAAAAAATGCAAGAGTGGTTAAGATTCCTTACAAGTCACCCAGGCAGGTAAAAAACTACAAGAAGAAAATCACATGCTCCCTTTGGTTACTTGTTTAAAAGCATTTAATAAAGTTCAACATGCAATTAAAAAAAAACTGAGAAAAGAGTAACAAACAAAACACAACCACAATGCAGAGAGTTTTGTAACCTAATCAACAGAGAAAGGAACCTACAACAAACACAGCTAATACAGAGTCGTTTAAATCTTTTTCCCTGAGAGTAAACCTAGAAGTCGGCCCAAGCGGTGGGAGAGGGCACTATGACTGGTTGGCGCTGGAGCGGCGGGCCTTGGAGGGCCCTGGCGAGTCTGGGTTTCAATCCAGGGCTGGACTTCCTCCTTCCATGTTTCAAGGCCATGAAGGGCTGTGAAGGGCAGGGAGTTGGCCCAGCAGGAAACCTCGACTTGGTTCTAAGAGCCCTGAGGTTGAAAAGGAGTGACCGGAAGTGATCTTGGGCTGACCAGAGCGAGGCCTGAAGGGGAACAAGCAGGTCCCCGGAGGGAGGGGACTTTCCAGCAGACGGAGCAGGGAAAAGGTGGAAGACGATGTGGGAGCGCCGGGCTTGCTGGGGTGGCTGCTGCTGGGAGCTCTGGATAGCCCAGGGGAGGGAGCGGGGAGTTCGGTGTGGGATAGTTGAGCTGGGAGGACTCGGGCTCCAGAGAGCTGGCCAGGGGGTATTCTTGGCAGTCGGGGCAGCAGAGAGCCAGGAGCCAAGGGTGTGAGCGATTAGTTGTGCAGACAGTGCCAGTGGGGGGTGGGCTCTGCGCTGGGAGCTCTGGGTTTGGAGTTTCCTCGCTGTCTTGGCGCATTGAGTAGAACCACACTCCATGCCTTTGTACAAGAACCGGTGTCTCCTGAGGCGCGGAGGGAGCCAGCATGGCCTGGGCTCTGAAACTGCCTCTGGCCGATGCGGTGATGGAATCCGGACTGGTGCAGGACTTCGATGCTAGCCTGTCCGGGATGGGCCAGGAACTGGGTGCTGGAGCCTATAGCATGGGTGATGTCCTTGCATTGCCCGTTTTGAAGAAAGAAGAGTCAAGTTTGCCTGCTGATAATGAGAATAAAATCCTACCTTTCCAGTATGTGCTTTGTGCTGCCACCTCACCTGCTGTGAAACTCCATGATGAAACCCTGACATATCTCAGTCAAGGACGGTCTTGTAAAATTCGAATGGTAGACAATAGAAAACTTGGAGAACTTCCAGAAATTAATGGAAAATTGGTTAGAGTAAATTCCGCGCAGTGGTCCATGAAAGAAGGCTACAGTACACTGAACATCAGCAGCTGGAGGGCTGGAGTTGGAACCGACCTGGAGACAGATTTGTTGACATAGATATCCCAGTGTCTGTAGGTATAATCGAACTCGGGCTAATCCAAACCAGCTAAACACAGTAGAGTTCCTGCGGGACCCTGCGAAGAGGACATCCGTGTTTATTCAGGTGCACTGTGTCAGCACAGAGTTCACTAAGAGGAAGCATGGTGGAGAAAAGGGTGTGCTTTTCCGAGTACAAATCGACACCTTCAAGGAGAATGAGAATGGGGAATATATGGAGCACTTGCACTCAGCCAGCTGCCAGATCAAAGTCTTCAAGCCCAAAGGTGCAGACAGAAAGCAAAAATCAGATAGGGAAAAAATGGAGAAACGAACACCCCATGAAAATAGAAATACCAGCCTTCCTATGACACGACCATCCTCACAGAGTGTTCTCCATGGCCTGAAATAACATACGTCAATAATTCCCCATCACCTAGCTTCAACAGCTCCCACAGCAGTTTTTCTCTTGGGGAAGGAATTGGTTCACCAAACCACCAGCCAGAGCCACCCCCTCCAGTAGCAGATAACCTCTTGCCAACAACCACACCTCAGGAAGCTCAGCAGTGGTGGCATTGAAACTGGTTTTCTACATTCTCAAGGCTTTTCACAGACTTCCCAGGGGCAGATTTATTGAAACCAGAGGTAATGGGATTCAAATTTGTGGCCCTGCAGATGGAATCAGGGTTTTCAATTCATTAGAAGGCTGGATGGTGGCTGGCACCACAGCTCACTTGGCAAATCCTCCACCTGCGGTGCTGGCACCCCAGGTTCTAATCCCTGTTGGGGCACCGGGTTCTGTTTCCAGTTGCTCCTCTTCCAGTCCAGCTCTCTGCTATGGCCCAGAGAAGGCAGTGGAGGGTGGCCCAAGTGCTTGGGCCCTGCACCCACATGGGAGACCAGGAGGAAGCATCTGGCTCCTGGCTTTGGATCGGCGCTGCGCGCCAGCCGTAACAGCCATTTGGGGGATGAACCATGGAAGGAAGACCTTTCTCTCTGTCTCTCTCTGTCTAACTCCGCCTGTCAAAAAAAAAAAGAAAAAGGCTGGATGGTGCATCCAAGGTTAACCATTTATGTTTGTCAGGAATCACTGCACTTGAGAGAGCAGCAGAAGCATGAGGATGGAGACTCAAATGGTACTTTCTTCATGTACCATGCCGTCTACCTGGAAGAACGACAGCTGTGAATTGACAGAGAAGATTGCTCAACTTTTCAGCATTCCCCCGCACCAGATTAGCCATATTTAGAAGAAGGGCTGATAGGGATCCATGTGCTCATTAGTGAGATGATCAGGAAGAAGCCTGTTTTATTCTGGACACAATGAAAGCAGAAACCAATGATAGTTACCATATCATACTGAGGTGGGGGCATTCTGTGCTCAGAGGCTACCGCTTCCTTCACCTCTTGCAATCTGACTTCTTCGAGATGGGCATGAACTGTGATCTGCAGGCACCTCACCCATCTGTGTATGGAGGAGTCTGGGCCATGGAGGCAGAATCCCAGCCGTCTGTGTTGGCTCAAGCTTTCGTGGTACACACAGACCACTGCCCAGCATGCAGCTCTGCAGCTGTTTCCTAGATACAGTTTCTGGATCCTGTGGCTGAATGTCAGTAGAAACTCCTCATCATTTAGGGTGTTTGTAGGGCATGATGATGAGGAGTACTGTGTGCTGTTGTGTGGAAAGATGTTATATGTAATATGGAGCCATGTAATTTTTACCTAATATCAAAATGTACACCTATATTCCTAAGACTAGGCTCTCAGTCTCCTTTGCATTGAACATGTGAGCATCTCTGCTTTTTGCCACAGTTGGTCTTTGAAAACTTCACTAGTGAGGAGAAATATGGAGATAATTTTTCTTTTGGTTCCCCTGTAGTGTTACGACTAGTAATAATTTTAGCTAACACTCAATGGGCCAGGAAGTGAGAGAAATTCTTCATGGATTGTCTTGGTCAATCCTCTTAATAACCATGTATGTATGTAACTGCAGGTGAGGCCAGGGAGACACGTAGTGGTGCCCTTGTAGGATGTGACAGAACAGGCAGCTAGTATGTAGTGATGCTGAAATCCAAGCCCAAGCACCGTGGCACTCGTTCTTCACCATCCAGCACCGACAATGCCTCCCTTCACAGCTGTGCTCACCTGGGTTTCCTACTGTGGCTCTTCTGATGAATAGGACATAACCTGCATGTGAACCGAGGGGTAGCCACTGGGAGAGGCACACCACACCTACATGATGATGCACAAATTGAGTCTTGCAATACACAGATGCTTTTTTAAGTGTCATCAGTTATCACAATCAGAGAATTTTAGGTTTTGAAAATTTGGGATTATCTATAACCAAAACTCACTGTGCTTGAATGACATTCTCAAAATGATTTCTAATGAGTTAGGTTAATCCCTGCTTTCATGTTCTCTTCTTTGCATCTGCTCTTGGTTTAGAATGTTCTTTTAGGGGCTGGCATTGTGGCACAGTGGGTTAATGCCTTGGCCTGACATGCCGGCATCCCATATGGGTGCCGGTACTAGTCCTGGCTGCTCCTTTTCCAATCCAGCTCTCTGCTGTGGCCTGGGAAAGCAGCAGAAGATGGCCCAAGTCCTTGGGCCCCTGAACCCACATGGGAGACCCAGAAGAAGCTCCTGGATCCTGGATTTGGATCGATGAAGCTCCAGCCATTGCAGTCAATTGGGGAGTGAAACATTGGATGGAAGACCTCTCTCTCTCTCTCTCTCTCTCTCTCTCTGCCTCTCCTCTCTCTGTGTGTAGCACTTTTATTCATGTAGTGTTCTTTTATTCATGTAGTATTCTTTTATTTAAGCTTTATAAGAAATTTATTGCAATCCCATTGACATTTTCATCATATGTTTTCTTCTTCTTAAGAATGATTGTGTGGTGTCTGGGTGTGTTTGCATGTGTATAACTGTATAGCCATTGGTCTTCTGTTTTCACATGAAAAGTATATCCAGAAATCTCTTCACAGAATATGTGGAAGTGAACAAAGTTCAAAGATTCTGTATTAGATTTGGATTTGTGTGTGTGTGATGCATTTGATATTTTTTAAAAGATTTTATTTATTTATTTGACAGGTAGAGTTACAGACAGTGAAAGAGACAGAAAGGTGTTCCCTCCATTGGTTATTCCCCAAATGGCTGCAACAGCCAGAGCTGCACCAATCCAAAGCCAGGAGCCAGGACATTCCTCCTGGTCTCCCATGTGGATGCAGGGGCCCAAGCACTTGAGCCATCCTCCACTGCCTTCCCGGGCCACAGCAGAGAGCTGGACTGGAAGAGGAGCAACTGGACTAAAACTGGCGCCCATAAGAGATGCCAGTGCCACAAGCAAAGGATTAACCCATGTGCCACAGTGCTGGCCCCTTTGACAACATTTAAATGTTTTTTATACAGAAATTTTTGTTCATTAAAATCAACCTGAAACATGAAAAAAAAAAAAAGAGTAAACCTACACCCCAATGCCTGCACTTATCTCTCTTCATCTTTCTACTGCAGGAATAGTCAGTGAAGTTTAACAGCAAAAAAGAAATTCTAAGGTGTTGAAGTCAATTTCTGAGCAGTCACATATGAATATATTGGATGATTATATACAGGGCTAATCCATGAAATATAAAAACAAATACAACTGATAAATGAGATTCATGGAAAGATAGATACACACACACACACACACATACAAGCAATAACAAACAGAAAATAATATTTAAGGACAGTAGGCAAATGAAAAAAATGGCAAAAGAAAGGGAAATGATGAAATTATATGATGTCGTTAAACATTCTTTAAAGCAATATTTAAAAATCACAAATGTCTCAACAGAAAAACATGTCACATATACAATGGAAAAGGAAGGCTCAGATGCCAGTACACAGCCAGTAGACTGTAACTGACCTGAAGCAGGGTCCTGCAACCTCCAGGTAGGATCCTCTGAGTGACAGGGACCAGGGAGCAGGAGGGCGCCCAGCAGGAGGCAGGACCAGGGGTGAAAAGCCCTCCCACTGCAGGCAGGGCGGAGCCCTGGAGAATGAAGTTTCTGTACTGAACCCAGGTCTCCCCCTTATTTTTTCCCATCTTGCACGTCAGCGCTGTGGAGGATGGTGATTGGTTGCATCCTTTGTGACGTAGTACGTGCTCATGGTTATCTGATCTGTCCAATCAGGAGCGGTAGAATAAATGCTACGTAATCGCGCAGGATCTTGACGCCATAATCGTCGTCCAGTTCTGCAGCAGAGAGAGGTCTGAGGAGGAGGCCGAGCTTCTGGGAGGTTCGTCCCCCGTCCTCCGAGGGTCTTTCCCCACAGGATTCCGCACCCCTCAGAAGCCATGAGAAGGTGAGTGCAGGGCGGGCGTGCAGAGATGGGGAAGGCGGGGAGGGCTCTGGAGTCTGTGGCCCCGTCTCGCTGCCGGCCCAGCACTGCCCTCAGCCCCTCTGTCCACAGGGTCGGGGCTGGGCTGGCACCGGACCCCAGGAGTCCTGTCCCTTCCTGGCAGGGACTTGTGGGCCCAGGAGCCCGGGAGTCGTCTCTGGGCAGCTGCGTGGCGGCAGCCTCGCGTCTTCCCGATAGTGAGTGGGGACCAGGTAGTCGCTAGGGAGAAAGCGGGCTGTGTGATGGGGTCTATGCAGGCGAGGGGCTGTTGTTCATGGGGTGCTCAGTTCTTCCCAGGGTGACCTGACTCCCCCAGTTTCCCAAAGATGTCGGAATCAGTGACTCAGTCCTGGACCTTGGCCTCTCAGCATAGCTCTTTCTGGGGTTCTGACCTCACTTTATGTTGCTGACATAAGTGTCATAGACCTGGGAAATTAAAAACAAAACAGGGTATTCGGCTCAAGGTTTTTGTCAAAGTGTTAGAGGGGCAGGAGGCCACTGTAATTTGGTACTTGGAAGTCATCTTAGACCTTACACATTATCTTGACAGGTGATCATCTGCCTTTGAACTCTCAAAATAGACATTTTAGCTAGTCACATTTATGAGTGCCTTAAAAATTGTTTCTGTTCCCTGATAACCTTCCCAATCCCAAAGATACAAGTCTAGATTCCTAAATTATTTATAATTTATAATTTAATATAGGGTACTTTTTCAAGAATATTTGAGTATAATTGAGATATAAAATTTGTATATACTTAGATTCTGTGACCTGATATTTTGATATGTGAGAGGACTTTTAAAATATTATGGAAAATTCATGATATCTTGTAATCCCATTTTTCACAAACTTCTTTGTGAGGGGACTTCAGGTTTGTGGAAAATTCACATTTTTATCATATTTTTAACCTTTTTGTGTCTCCTTGTACATATACGTTATTTAATGATAGGACAATCAACCAATCTTTCAGATTATTTGTTTTTAGAAGAGTACTTAAGATCTTAACAAATTGTGACCATCTAATACTGTATTTATATTCAATATACTGCACTGTGTGTTAGGTCTCAAGGAGTTAATTTATCTCCTAACTGCAAATATGTGTCCTTAAACTACCATCTTATTTCCTTCATTCTCAGCCCCTGGTAACCACTATTCTGTTTTATGCTTCAGTTTGATGTTCTTAGATTCCTCATGTAAGTGACAACATGTGGTATTTATCTTTCTATGCCTTACTTCAAGCATTCTGATATCCACATCCATACATTTGGATCCATGTTGTGACAAAAGAACATATTTTTTAGTATTGAATGTGATTCATGGTGTGTGTGTGTATCATGTTTTCTGTATTCATCTGTTGACTGTGTGGCTATTTTCATATCCTGTTCTTGTCTTCTGAATAATGCTCACATGAACAAATGTACCTTTTTATTTTTTTAAGATTTTATTTATTTAGTTGAGAGGTAGAGTTACAATGAGAGAGAGAAAGAGAGTAAGAGAGAAAGAAAACTCTTCCCTTTATTGATTCACCCCCCCCCAAATGGCCTCTATGGCCAGAGCTGTGTGGATACAAAGCCAGGAGCCAGGTGCTTCCTCCCAGTCTCCCATGCAGGTGCAGGGGCCCAAGCACTTGGGCCATCCTCCTATGGTTTCCCAGACCATAGTAGAGAGCTGGATTGGAAGAGGAGCAGCCGGGACCAGACCGGGACCTATATGGGATGCTGACACAACAGGCAGAGGATTAACCCACTGAGCCAGGGTGCCAACCCCCAGGTTATCTTTTAGATAGTGATTCTAGTTCCTTTGGATGTATTTCCAGTAGTGGGAAAGCTTTGTCTTTTGCTAGTTCCATTTTTAATTTTGTTTGAGACACCACCATAGTGTTTTCCATTTTACATTCCCACAAACAATTCTATATATTTCCTTTCCCCCACATCTGGTTCAATACTAGTTATCATGTTTATTTTTGTATAATAGCCATTTTTACATCTCTGAGGTCATAACCCTTGTGCCCCCCCCTTTTTTTTGGACAGGCAGAGTGGATAGTGAGAGAGAGACAGAGAGAAAGGTCTTCCTTTTTGCCGTTGGTTCACCCTCCAATGGCCGCTGCGGCCGGCGCATCACGCTGATCTGAAGCCAGGAGCCAGGTGCTTCTCCTGGTCTCCCATGCGGGTGCAGGGCCCAAGGACTTGGGCCATCCTCCACTGCCTTCCCGGGCCATAGCAGAGAGCTGGCCTGGAAGAGGGGCAACTGGGATAGAATCTGGCGCCCCAACCAGGACTAGAACCCGGTGTACTGGCGCCACAAGGTGGAGGATTAGCCTGTGAAGCCACGGCGCCGGCCCTTAGTTACTTCCTTTACAAGATGCCTAATATGTTACCTACCTCACAGAACTGTGAGGATTAACAATGGTTTAACACAGGAGCAATGCTTAATACAACACTTTGTAATTGTGTAATATGCACTGAAAAATCTACTGTCATCAATACGAAAGCTTTCTCTCATAGTGACACCTTCCAAAATACATTTTAGTGACACAGAATCTTGGAAATAGCAATGATGATCAAACCTGGTTTATTTATTCCTGCATGTGATAAAAGCAACACTTTCTTTTCTCTTTTGCTTTGTTAGAAAGTTTGACATAAAGTTATTTCTTATTAGTAGTGTATTTTCCTTGTTCATACATGTTGCTCCTGAAGTTGACCCCATTTGGAGAGTATTACTGTACATTAAATCCCTAAGTGGAGCACTTAGGAGGTAACACTTTATCTTAAATTGATGCTAAATACATTTTTAAATTTTTTCATGTAAGAAAAATGAAGTATTTCTTTAAGTGTACATGGAATTACAATATATGGAATTATTATGTAATGTTGCCTCTTTTGCAGAAACTCTCTGGCCTCAAACTCCATGGAGTCTTTTCTGAAGGTGGCGGGGTGCGGTATCTGCACGCCGTGCTGGGCCCCATCCTTGACAGGGTGTTTGAAAAGAAGAAGTACGCGGAGCTGGACCCCAGCAAGGTGGAAGTTAAGGACATAAGGCGCTCCGGAGTGCACCGCCCTCAGATGCTGAGGTGCTGGAGCAGGGTGCACAGACGCTGCGCGCCCACCTGAGGGCGCTGCTGAGCGCACGCTGTCGCTCGGTTCGCGCATGCCCCGCCGTGGCCGCGCCACCTTCCTCCCGCACTTCCTGCGCATGCTGGTGTGTGAGCGCTTCCCCAGCGCCCAGCAGGAGAACCTGCCGCTCCTCGCCGCCACCAGCTTCCTGTGTGTGCGCTTCTTCTCTCCGGCCATCATGTCGCCGAAGCTCTTCCCGCTGCGGGAGCGGCACGCGGACGCCGGTACCGGTCGCACCCTGCTCCTCTGGCCCAGGCCGTTCAGAAAGCGGTCAGCATGGACACGCTGGCGCCCAGGGCCGAGGAGGCGTGGATGGAGCCTCTGCAGCCCGCAGTGCGCCGGGCGTGGGCCGCTGAGGGACCTCATCACCAAGCTCGGGACATGGAGGAGCAGGAGGAGCTGCACCTGCAGCCGGCTCTGAGCTCGCAGGCGCTGCCGCTGAAGGAGGGGCCGCTCTTCCTCCACAGGACCAAGGCCGAGGGCCCCCTGGCCGCCTCCTTCAAGAAGCTCCGCGTCTCCCTCCCCACCGAGGCCCTCAGCCGCGCCCAGACGCCCGGCTACAGGAACAGCGCCCTCGTCAAGCTGGCCCACGTCCAGGCGGCCGAGAAGGGGGAGGAGAAGAGCTTGGGCAGCTCCCGCGTCCTGCGGGTCATCTACACGGAGGACGCGGGCGGCCCCACACCGCCCACCTGCAGTGCAAGTGTGTGAATGAGCTGAGCCATGGCTGTGGGCGCTGCGGAAGTGAGCGCCAACAACCCGGCCTGCTGGGCTCCTGCTACCCCTGCGTCTTCCACGGGTACAGGCGGAGCTGTGGCCACCAGAGGGACAAGTCAGGTTGGGGCTGCGACAGGACGCGGGTGCAGGGGACCCTGCGGCAGTGGAGTGACCCTCTGGACCACGATCTGGAGGCCTAGCTCCTCTCCAGGCGCCTGTGGGAGTGGGTCCTGCGCCACTGGAGAAGTGTCTGGAGCTGTCTGCAATATCCAATAAGAAATATGGAATTAAATGTTAAGTTAATTTTGGTGCAAAAATTTCTTAAATGATAGTTCTTTCATACTAAACATTGTCCATTGAATGGTAAGGTGTTTATGGCCTTAAATATTTTTGAACCAAAATGAGCAGAGTATGTAAAACCTTGTCATGTTTGTTTGTCTTCAGTTTCTTCTATGAAGTCCAAAGTCAGGAATCTCTCTGCCCAGCCATGATGTTTCAAGTGAGTATTCCATGCTTTGTCAGATTTTGGGAGTTCTATGATCATAAGCACAGTCTAATATAAATGCATTTTCATTAATTACCAAATTCTTCATATTGTTTATAATAACTCCTCGTCCATCAGTAGCCCCAGACAGGCATTAATCTAAAGGCCATTCTTTTGGATATGCTAATGTGTGTGCAGTTTGCTTCTGATTTCCTCTCTTTCTTAAAATATTTTGACTTTCATTATTATTGTGGTCTTTTGTTTCTTAATTGATGTGTATTGCCAAATAGTATGCCATTATAAAAGATATACTGCACATTATTTTTCTTACACATTAGTATTTGGGTTGCTTTCATATTTGGCTTTCATAAGTATTGCTCCAGTGAGCCTTTATTGGAATGTGGATTTTGTATCTTTTAGTGGCATACCTGGGAGATAAACTACTGAGGCGATAAACAGTCCCATGTAGGACACGCTGATAAACTGCTGAATTATTGTCCATAGTGGCTGCACTAGAAGTGTATGAGGGTTCCATGCTCTCCATGTCCCTGGCAACATTTATCTATGGCTGAATCAGTCACTTTACTGTATATGAATTGATCTATTTCCCAAGATTTGTTTGCATTCCCAATGACTTATTGTAATCATATTTTTGCTGTATTAAAATTTAAATGTCTTACTGAAATCACTGTTTTGTTTTAAAAATTGTGTGTTCTTATATCTTTTTCTAGTATAAAATGCAGTTTTTTAAATTTCTTAGAAATATTTTCACTTTGACGCTACATTGAATGCTAATGCTAATTGTATTTTCATGATGTTCATTGCTACTGTACAGAAATATGATTGATGCTTATATCTTTATTTCATATTCTGAACATCACTGAGTTTTACTTAGGGATTTTAGTCTTTTGCTTGCAAATGTCTTTTGCTTGCAAATGTGTCTTAGATGTTACAAGTCATGTTTGCTCTTTTGTATGCCATCTGGAGTTTTTTTCTTTTGTGTGTGTGATTTCTTTAGCACAATGTTCCATTACATTGTTGAATAGAAGTGTTAAAATATCTATCCCTTATTCATATTTTGTAGGAATTTAGTATAGATTTTCCATAGGTGCCCTAATGTTTTCCATTTTACATTCCCACAAACAGTTTTATATATTTTCTTTCCTCCACATCTGGTTCAGTACTTGTTACCATTTTTATTTTTCTATAATAGCCACTTTTACATATGTGAAGTCATAACTGTTATGGTCTTGATTAGCAATGCTGAGACTCCCTGAAGTAAAACAGCAGATGGGGTGTGTTAGTATATGATCTTGCTAAAGTAAATAGAATTAAAGTTATTTTAAAATATTTTTAAATATTTCTTTCATTTGAAAGGCAGTTACACAGAGAGGAAAGAGAGACAGAGGTCTTCCATCCACTGCTTCACTCCCCAAGTAGCTCAATGGCCAAGGCATGGCCAAGCCAATGCCAGCAGCCAGGAGTCAATCTGGGTCTCCCATGTTGGTTTCAGTGGCTCAAGTACTTGGGCCTCTTCCACTGCTTTCCCATGCCATGAACAGGGAGATTGACTGGAAGTGGAGCAGCCAGAACTTAAACCAGGGCCTATATGGGATTCTGGTTCTGTTAGCTAGTGTATACATATCAGAACCCTTCTGTAATTAATTTAATTTAAACTATGTTTTGAAATTTTGCAGATTTAAATATTAATTTCATATATATTATGCATAAATAGCCCTCTAAAATTTAAAGATTTTATACTATTTAAATATATTTAATATTTAAATTATACTTTAAAACATATTGTACATGAATAACACTGAACAATTATATGTGGTGGCTAGAAAAGTAAAGATACCTTTTTCTTTTGATGATAAAATAAAATATAGCAAGAATGTTTTCTGAGGCTTAGAAATACTATAAAAATGGACATTTTAGAAATTGAATATATTCATCAATCTTAACCTACTGCAGACTAATACAGCATGTCATTGTCCTGATCACTGTTGACAAGTGTGACACAATGATAAATATGTTTGTATTTTAAGATAGAAAAATTGCAGTGTGAAAACCATAGTTTGAATGATGAAAAATGCTTCATTTTCTTTGATAGTTAGCATGAATTGAACTTGCATGATTGGACCCAGCACTCTTCAGCATGCAGTGGGAGCTGGGCACCCTGCTGCCCATGCCTCAGGGACCCCGCAGGGCTGGGGCTGTGCCATGCCTGGTCGCATGAGCACAGATCCAACCTGGAGCCCTTGCTCTGGCCCCACCCATCCAGGCCAAGGAAGCCATGGCCCCTGCTGAGACGGAGGAGGGGAGTCTGGACAACTTCGTTGCCAAAAGGGACAAGAAGAAAGAGGAGGAGCAGAGCAGCCTGCGGGGAGCACCACCGGTGTGGAGGGCAGCCCTGGCAGGAGCAGCAGAGCAGTGGAATCAGCAGCGGGGTGGGTGAGGGTGCTGGGCTGGGAGACAGCAGCACCTTGGGTGCAGGGGCTGCCACCAAGGCCGTGACAAAAGATGAAGACAAATGGAAAGAGTTTGAGCAAAAAGAGGTGGATTATAGTGGCCTCCGAGTTCAGGCAATGCAGATAAGTGAAAAGGAAGATGATGATAATGAGAGAAGATCCAGGTGATAACTGGGAAGAAGGTGGAGGTGGCGGTGGTGGTATAGAAGAATCTTCAGGTCCATGGAATAAAACCGCTCCAGCACAAGCATGTCCTGCTCCAGTAATTGTTACAGAAACTCCAGAACCAGCGATGATAGTGATGTCTGTATAGGCCGCCTGGAGCCGGGCTAACCACAACCAGGAAGACGCCACAAGGGCCACCAGAGATACACAGTAACACACAGTTCCCGTCCCTGCAGTCCACTGCCAACCATGTAGATAGCCGGAAGGATAAAGAGCTAATGAGCAGTTAGAATTTCTCTCTCGCTCACTCACTCTCTCACTGCCTTTCAAATAAATAAAGCTTTTAAAAAAGAAATTGATGAGGCCAGAGCCATGGCTTAACAGGCTAATCCTCCACCTTGCGGTGCTGGCACACCAGGTTCTAGTCCCAGTCGGGGCACTGGATTCTATCCCAGTTGCCCCTCTTCTGGGCCAGCTCTCTGCTATGGCCTGGGAAGGCAGTGGAGGATGGCCCAAGTGCTTGGGCCCTGCACCCGCATGGGAGACCAGGAGAAGCACCTGGCTCCTGGCTTCAGATCAGCAAGATGCGCTGGCAGCGGTGGCCATTGGAGGGTGAACCAACGGCAAAAAGGAAGACCTTTCTCTCTGTCTGTCTCTCTCTCACTATCCACTCTGCCTGTCAAAAAAAAAATTGATGAGATTTTGTTGGGTGTTGCTTAGAATCTATAGATCACTTTATTTTTTAAAAAACATTTATTTCTTTATTTGAAAGAGTTACACAGAAAGAAGGTGAGGCAGAGAGAGATCTTCCATCTGCTTGTTCACTCTCCAGTTGGCAGCAAAAGCCAGGAGTTTCTTCCAGGTTTCCTATGTGGGTGCAAGGGCCCAAAGGTTTGGGCCATCTTCCATTGCTTTCCCAGGCCACAGCAGAGAGCTAGATCAGAAGTGCAGCAGCTGGGACTCAAACCAGCACCCACATGGGATGCCGGCTCTGCAGGCAGTGGTTTTACCACTATGCCACACCTTTGGCCCCTCTATAGATTATTTTAAAAAGAATTTGCAATCCTTAAATATCAAGGCTCTAAACTGTGAGCATGATAAAATCTCTTAATTTTCCTGAACTATCTTTCAGCAACATCTTAGTTTTCAGTATACAGATGATTCCCATATTAAATTTATCCATAAGTACATATAATTCTGATATATCTATTGGTCTGGTCATAGGCTTTTAGTATACAATTTCCCTTGTTCACTCTGTTAATGTGTTGAATTACATTGTGCATTTTCTTAATCCTAAACCAATGTTGGATTCCTGAGATAAGCCCCACTTGGTCATTGGTTCTTACTTTTCTTTATAAAATATTGGAGATCACCACTATCCCAGGGTGTTCTCTTTGGATTATTCGCTTTCATCCTTACCTTTGCTCACCTCATGCCAATAACTGCTATGACTTTACTTTTATGAGCAGGGATTAGTTTTATGTATAGTTTCATATAAATGGAGTAATATATTACATAGCTTTTTCTGTCTGATTTCCTTATTTTTCAGATTTTTCCATGTTCATTTACAAATACTTTATTGTTACTCCTTAGTATATTCCCAGAACTTAGACTCTTTCCAGTTTTTGGTTATTATCAACAAAACTGCTATGCACTTGTGTTAAGACTTTCTGTAATTTTTTAACTTTCTCTGGAATACATACTAGGGAATATAATTGGTAGATGGATTTTACAGGTTTGGATTTACATTTTTAGAAACTACCAGATCCTTTTCCAAAAAGTGTGAACTGTTTTAACCTCTCACCAACATTGTGAGATAGTTTGGGCTGTCTCATACCTTTGACAACCTTTTACATTGTTAGTTTACCCATTTTGTTTTGTTTAATGTTCTTGTGTGTTTTTTTTCATATTTAACAATCTTTCATTCAAATGTAAAATCCAATACAAGCCATTTGTAGGGTTTGGGATCTGTTGTTCCTTAAAAACAAGAATGGGGAAATGCAGCAAAATGACCTTTCCACTTTTTAAAAACACTCAAAGAATAGATCATGGGGCGGTGAAAGAGCCACTTAATCAAATCCAGTTTCTCCCTCTGCCGATAGCCCTACACTCATTCCAGTCTTAATTACATGTCCCTGCATGAAAAGACTCTCCATTCAGTGTTGCTTTCATAGCCATTTAAAAACACTCAGCACCAAAGCCTGCTTCCTGTAACACCAGACAACGCAGGAAGCTCCTCCAGTGTCCCTGTCTTCTCTGTAAACAAGGAGCAGGGATGTGTAGAAAGCAGAGCTGAGCCTGCACTGACAGTCCCCAGACACCGCGGGTGCCATTCCAAGGCCTAGATGCTCTCAGGCTTGCAGTGAACCATTTGAGCCTCAGCTTCCGGCCCCGCGAGCTCGGGGGCCGTTCTTTGCAGGGAGGCCCTGGGGGCCCTCGGGGACCCCAAGGTCCTGGAGCTCCTGAAGCAGTATTCCACGGACCCGTGACCGAGGTGGCCGAGACAGGCCAGCTGGCCGTGGGCGTCTGCAGTGGCCCCAGCGCGGCGCGGAGCCTGTGGCCGGGCCCTACCTCTTGGTGGACCCCGCGCTGCCCGCCGAGGAGCGCGACTTGGGGGCTGCGAGAGGCGCTGCTGCACGAGGCCTGGCCATTCTTGGACCCCTGCCGCGCCCGGTTTGCCCTGCGCAGCGCCGGCGGCGAGGAGGCCGCGCCCTGTCCACCACGAGGTGGGCTACGTGCCGGGCCAGCTGCAGCATGAGCGGCCACCCTGGCGCGCCGGGCCGAGAGCCCCACGGTGCGGCAGGAGTGCACCGCGGCCCTGGGCGCCATCGCCCAGCCCGCCCGCCTGGCGGCGCTGCGGGCCCAAACGGAGCGCGCGGTGCGGGAGAGCTGCGGGGCGGCCCTGGACATGTTCCAGAGGAGCGCTGGCTGGAGCGGCTGCGGGCGGGCGTGTCCTAGGCCAGCCCTGCCCCCGGGGTCGGGCTCGGAATCTGGAGAACACTGTGCTGGGGTCACAGCGCCTGGGAGCAGTTCCAGGAGCCCGGCATTACCCGCAGGATCACTCCAGCCATGCCAGAGAATGAGCTCCACACCTGTTCGCCGGAGATTGGACTTGATCTGGGGCTGTGAACCCCATTTCCTGGCTCCTAGGTTGTCTCGGGACCCCGGCATCAGGTATTCCAGGACGCGTGCATTTCTGAGTCCCTCCCCTGGGGGAAGCAGCAGCCGGGCTCCGTGTGAGGGGTGGTTAACGGGGGGTGGTTAACGGGGGCTCCCGCGCGTGTGCGTGGGGAGCCTGCGGGCAGACTCCACACATTTCTGAGTCTGCGCCCTCGGTTGCGCATGGCTGGGCCCGACTTGGAAGCGCGTGGGGCGGCCCCTGGTTCTGCTGTAGCCGCGCGTAGTCCCATATATAGAGTTGGCCTCCACTGTCCCTGAGTCTCTCTCCGTGCACCCCAGGGGCAGGGCAGGCGGCCACGATGTGGACACACGAGTGTCGTCGGCCGCCCGCAAGGGGTAAGCGGGGCCTCACCCTGGGCCCCTCCCAAAGTCCGCACGTGGCCTGGCCCAGTGGTGCGGGGGTCCCGGCGGTGGACAAATGCCCTCTGCCCACCTGGGAGAGGGGCTGCGAGACGCGCGAAGCCTCGGTG
Organism: Lepus europaeus; assembly: GCF_033115175.1. Classification (NCBI taxonomy): domain Eukaryota; kingdom Metazoa; phylum Chordata; class Mammalia; order Lagomorpha; family Leporidae; genus Lepus; species Lepus europaeus. The sequence continues at coordinate 69,782,119 of NC_084844.1, forward strand.
AGATCTCCCCAGTCGCAGCAGGTGCATGGACCTGGAGCCGAATGCACGCGGGGCAGCTGGCGTGGGGTGTGCGTGTGTGTGCACGAGTGCTAACAATGGAAATAATAATTATATGTTAATGAAAATCCTGATCCATAGTTACGTTTAAGCGAGTTATTCCAGTGTCTATGAATACTGTGGAGTGCAGAGGTTCCAGACACGGATCTGCGCTGGGCACACAGGTAACCCGGTCGGCATCCTTGTTGGTCTCTGTCACTGCTGCTGAATCTGCTGTGATGGACACGCGGACACCTGTCCTCCCCACGAAGGCGGCCACATATGGCCGATGGCGGCACAGGGATTCTGGCCACAGGGATTTCCCGATCCGCAGGAGCCTGGGCAGCAGGGGTGCGCACGGAGTGGCCGGGGTGCGACTGCTGCGGGAGGCATCACAGTGCCTGCTGCTCCAGGCGGCGTGGGAGCGAGGCTGTGCCCAGAGCTTCTGAGACCCCTTCGGCTGCCCGTGGGACCGCCGCCCTGCCCGTGGCTGCCAGGTAGCACGGGTGGAAAGGAGCCGGCAGGACCCCGACAAGGCCAAGGCCGGGCTTCTAACCCGCAGGAGGTGTGATCCTCACCTCCCCTCCCCCCCCCCCCCCGCTGCGAGCCACAGTGGCCAGATGACTTCCACCTGGGTGCAGGGCGCCCCCTGGCGACCGCTTTTATATCCTGCAGGGCAACCTGGAGGCCGGGCCTGAAGGTTCGAGAAGGGACGGGACATGGCTGGGGGCGGCTAGGGCTGGGCACCTGTCGGAGGGTTAGAGCTGACATTCATTTGTTGGGTGCAGGATAGGGTGTCGGGTGAGTGATAGAGTCCTGAGGTTAAAGTAGTAAAAGGAACCTTGAGTGTCCTGATGGTGACCATTCAGGAATTTCCTTCTTTGTTCTCTGTGCTTGTCCCCTCCCCCTTCCAGGATCACAAGTGTGAAATGACCCATTTGCCCTCTGCCTGAGCTGGGTCATCTCCTTCTCCAGAATTACAGAGAAGCTCAGAAGTCGCTCAGCTTGGGGCTGAGCTCAGTGTGGACATCCCGTGTCTGTGCAGCTAGCATCACCTCTCCCCCCAAAAAACCCACCCTCCACCTGGGCCAGAACCCTCCCCTTCCCACCCTTGGCTGCCTGCCCTTCCTCCCCTGCATCACCAGTGCCCCCCTCACACGGGGTCAGTCCTGGTCTCCAGTATCCTACACCTTATCTACAACACCCCCCCCCCCCAGAGCAACCCCTAGAGCCCTTAGGCTGATACCTGTGCCTGCTTCCCTCTAGTGAGGGGCAGAGGCACAGGTGAGCCGCTTTGTGTCCTCTGAATGCCCCCAGGGCCCCTGGGGTTCCCTGCACAAATATCCGGACGGTTGATGAGGAACAGAAAGGCTCTCCTAACCCACCCACCCCAGCGCACCCTCCTCTCTGCACTCCACCCCCAGCGCTGCGTCTGATTGGTGGTCGGTTCTTAGCGCCTCCTCCACTCCACCCAGCTCAGCCCCGCCAGGGGAGTCCCCACCACCTCTGTCCTTGCACGGGGTTATCCTGTGTCAGATCCTGGCCCCGAGAACCTGGGTCCTTATGGAACCCCTGACAGTCACTCGGCCAAAGGACAAATTCTGATTTCCCCTCTGCGCCATCTTTCCCGCTGTAGTTTCATCCTCCAGAGCCACGGAAGACAGAGCCTGCGGGTAACGCTCGCCGCCCTCCCCCATCCCTCCTCACGTTCCATCCAGGTCAAGACCTTCAAGGATCACGACATTGTGTCCCACACTGCATTAAACCGTCGCCGGCCTGGCCTGAGCACCGCCAAACGCTTCCTGGTTCCTGGCTGTCTTTTTTATAGTATTCGTTTTATGATTGGTTGGTGCCCTTGCTCGCTGTCCAATCAGAGTCTGCCTCCCAGGAGTCCCCACCCCACTACTAGGGCTATAAAAGGGGCTCTGCTCTCTCCGCCATTTTCTCCGCGAAGCCCGGCTTTCTGCTCTTCTGTCCGGGGTTGCGCGGTTGCCTGACGGGCGTCCAGGGCTCCAGCCCTGATCCCCGGACAAGTGGCCAGCGGCAGCGGGGGACGCAGGCAGGAAGGGCGGGCCCGCGGGTCGTGCGCCAGGTGAGGGCGCAGGTTCGGCCCGGGCCGGAGAACTTTCCCGCGTCCGCGCGGCGCCGTCCTCGCCGGCTCCTCAGGCCTGGCGAGTCTTGGTGTCCGCGGCCGGAGCGGCGCCGTCGGGGCCCTGAGGCCGTCCCGGAGCGGGCAGCCGGGAAGGGAGAGCGAGGACCCCGGGCGTGCGTGCGTCGTGACGGCGTCTGCGTGGCTCCTCTGGGAACAGCCCCAGCCGGGCAGGGCTCCTGTGGAGACGCCGCCTGGCGGCCTTGGTCTCTGAGGAGGGAGCGGAGCAGCCGCGCAGACCCTCGTGGCCCGGGGTTTGGGCAGTCCCCCAGGGCGTGCGCACTGAGGGTGCCTGGTGTGGTCAGGTGGACCCCGGAGGAAGCACCTATATGGCGGTGGGGGGGGTCTCGCTCTTCTGTTGAGTTGGGGTCACGATGCCCGCCCCGTGCTGGGAATCCTCCTGCTGTCCTGGGCTCTCCTTGCGGTGTGCAGTAGGTTAATCCTCTGCCTGAAGCACCAGCATCACATATGGGCGCTGGTTCTAGTCCTGGCTGCTCCTCTTCCAATCCAGCTCTGTGCTGTGGCCTGGGAAAGCAGTAGACAATGGCCCAAGTCTTTGGGCCCCTGCACCCATATGGGAGACCAGGAAGAAGCACCTGGCTCCTGGCTTTGGATCGGCAGCTCTGTTCGTTGCAGCCATTAGGGGAGTGAACCATGGATGGAAGACCTTTCTCTCTGTTCCTCTCACTGTCTGTAACTCTACCTCTCAAAAATAAATAAATAAATAAAATATTTTAAAAAAATATGCATCCTAAAATGATTTGAAAATTGGCTGATAGTAGGGAAGGTGATGGAGAATGAGTTATTTATTCGTATGAATCAAAGAGGGATATTATTGATATGATATATAAATTTTCCTTGAGGTGTTGTGATTAATAGGCCGAGTTCAGTGTTAATTCACCGGTTAGTCTCTGTTAGGATGGTAGTAAGTTTGGACCATGAGAATGATGACAATGTATACAGCCACCTGATTAAATTAATGATTGGCCCTGAGGTTGAGTGAGTTAGGTTTGCTGGGGTTCATCATGCTGCTGCTAGAGGTGAAATTGTTTTGTAGTCCTTGGGCAAAGAGTGAAGTTTGCCTGTGATAGTTTGCAAGACAAAATAATATTGATGTTATTAGGCCATGGGCCAGTGTTAGAGCTGTAGATCTTGTAAATTTTCATGATGTTTCAATAAGAACTCTCACAATTACCAATGTTAATGTGGCTCACTAATGAAAAAGTGATTAGTGAATCTAGATGTGTTTGACAGAGCGAGATGGAGCTTGTTATGATTTTCCTCATAGGGATCTTCAAAAGTGAATAGGCTCTGTAGTCATTATAAGTGATCTAAGATTGTAGTGACTCATATTATGCCATAGCCTCCTAGAATATTGACCTGGCAATAGAGGCCTCTACATGGGCTTCTGGTAATCATAGTTGAAGATCATATAGGGACACTTTTGCTTCTTACCATCAATGTTAATTGGGTGGCTAGGGCTAATGCTTAATAAATAGGTAAATACTTTCAAAAACTGTCAAAGGAATAAATGAGACAGATGCATCTTGAGGGAGGAAATGGCTAATGATGCTTTTATTTTAGGGCAGAGGCCAGTAATTACTGCTTCTGCTTGAGGCGTGAAAGCTAGTGCTAATAAGTAATTGAGTTGTGTGTGAGCATGTACAAGGTAACTGTCCTAGTCAATTTTTTGAATCACAGAATATGAGATTAATTCTAGAGACCTGGCTTGTCTTTCAGTGTTGTGGATAGTTATTTAAGAATGAGTTGTACCCATCACTGTTGAAGGTAGATGAATTGATTGTTGGCTGGGCAGATGGGAGATGGGAATAAAATGTTAGGGGATAAGATGATAATTACAGTGTGTAATCTTGTTATTGTAGGGATAACAAAAAAGGTGAATAATCTTTTATTCATTTTGTTTCTTATGGAATTTAATCTTTGGTGATTCAATATATTTTGATGTAGGTTTGTGGGTAAAGTGTATCTAGAGAATTTTAGTTGGATAAATAAATACTGTTAATTTGAGATCATACTAATTCATTACATTGGTGTGTCTAACTGTGGCATTTCATTACAGAAATATTTTGCATTCAATATTAAATTGATGTTACTTAGATTCATAAAGATGTAACACAGATATTTGTCAGTTTTTGAAGTGTTTTCGTGGTCCTGGTTTGCAGACATGGAGATATGGACCCACACATGTCAGAGCATTGTCATAGTATAGACCAAGTGGAGTAGATGTGAAGGTTGCTTCATGCAAGCATCTTGGGATGGAATTTGTTTTTAGATCAAATGGTGTGTCAGCTTATGGGTGTAAGCCATCTTCAGATGAAAGTAATATATGGATTGGTATTTATATAGGTATGACAGTTCTATTATCTACTGTATGAAATAATTATTCTCCTGGTTTCAAATCTTTTATGCATTATATAAAGAGCCCATGGTTAAGTCCTCGCATCTGTATATTCAGAGCTTCAGTATTGTTGGTGTCTTGTATCTTTATGGTTAAGAGGGGTTGTTAATTTCATCTATTCTATGTATATAATTTGTAATATGAATGGGCAATTAATATTTGAATAATAAAATATAAATAACAAAACACAATTAAATCTGCTTCTTGGGCATCTGTAGTTCTTTTTATGGGTTAATTTGGTTGTTAACATAGGTGGAATAATGTAAGGAATTCAAGAGCTAGTTAAGAATAAAATTATTAGGGTGTAGTTGTTTTTCTATAATGGATGATGTAGCATCTTAGAATGGTAGTTGAAATGGATATGCCATAGGATATAAAAGATTTAAATCTATAAATAAGCCATGACAATGTTATGTAATATTTTTATTTATATTTTCACAAGGAAGGGTTATAAGATACTCTGGTTGTTCCTTTGTGGTTTTTTTTTTTTGAATTTTGTTTTTAAAATATTTTATTTATTTGAGGGCAGAGTTATAGATAGAGGGAGAGACAGAGAAAAAATGTCTTCCATCTGCTTGTTCACTCTCCAAATGGCCAAGTTGGAGTTGCACTAGTCCAAAGCGAGGTGCCAGGAACCTCTTCTGGGTGTTCAGTGCAGGTGAAAGATTCCAAGACCCGGGTCATCTTTCACTGCCTTCCCAGGCCATAGCTTAGAGCTGGATCAGAAGTGGAACAGCTGGGACTCAAAATGGTGCCCATATGGGATGCTGGAACTGCAGGCGGTGACTTTTCCCACTTGCCACAGTGCCAGTCCTTTCTTTTTTTTAAAGATTTATTTTATTTATTTGAAACACAGAGTTACAGAGAGAAGTAGAGACTGAGGGAACGAGAAGTCTCCCATCCTTTGGTTCACTCATCAAATGGCCACAATGACTGGAGCTGAGCTGATCCAAATTCCAGAGCCAGGAGCTTCTTCTGGGTCTCCCATGTGGGTACAGGGGCCTAAGGACTTGAGTCATCCTCTTTTGCCTTCCCAGATGCATTAAAGAGAGTTGGATTGGAAGTAGAGAAACTGGGACTCAAACCAGTGCCCATATGGTATGCCAGTTCTTCAGGCCAGGGCTTTAAGCTGCTGTGCCACAATGCCAGTCCCAGGAGGATTATAACTATAAATAATAGTGATCATACCAATAGTGGTGCTTGGTATTTGGATATAGTAAGTGATTTAATGTTAACTGTTATGATGAAATTAGTGGCTCCAAAAGTTGATAAGGCACTTCCAGGTGAAGTGCAAAAATAGTAAATCTGCCAAAGGTCTGACATGTGCTAGATTATTGGCTTCAGGTAGCTAAACTGTCTATCCTGTTCCCACACAAGCTTCTACTAAAAAAAAACATGTAGTAATGAAAATGATGGGAGTAATGAAACAAAGCAGATTATTTACTTGAGGAAATGTTATATCTGGGGCTCTGGGCATTGTAAATTTGGACAGTGTGGGTGTATTTGATTGAGTCAAGTGTGAAGACATGACATAGATGGCATTTAGTGTTTATCTTTTCATATGCTTTGTAGTGAAATAAGGTGTATTTTGCCACATGTATATGTTCTTTGAAAGTAGTTTTGGCTTGTGGTGGTCTTGTACATCCTATGTGACTTTGGAGATATGCAATCCTCAGTACTGGTTTGTGGTTATGTGTGTAGATTATAAGTGGAAATGCATGGTCATACTTATTGAGTGTCTGTTCTGCATTGACCAATGTGTCTATCCTTTTGAGAATACTATGTGGGCTTTATTAGTCAATCAAAAGTGTTAACATGAAAGGCACTTAATTCCTATTTCTTGAAATTGCTTCAGTTACTTCAGTGTCTTTGCTTGTCCACATGTGACTTTTTAAAAAATAAATGTGCATACCATTTTTAAATCTGAGGAAATTATGTAACTTGCTTTTTCCATTTAATAGTTCATCACCCATGATTTCCTCATTAAAACACAAATGAACTAAAGATCCAGAGTATTGTGTTTATGGACATACTGGAATTTATTTAAGGTGCCTTCTCTCACTGAATACCTGAAGTCCTCACCTCTCAGATTTTATTATAGTAGGTTTATGCTGAAACTAGTATTTTTTAAACATTTCTCTAAAGAAACACAGAAATCGCGTTTGTTTCTAGGGCACCACATAATGGGCAGACAGCATCCTTTGCTTACATGCATTCACAAGATGATCCTCATAGCATTGGCTATTTTAATGCTGCTTGTGTATTATGTTTAAACTTCATGTGGTCATGGTAATCTGCCATTTCCTTTTTGTCCTCTAGGCTTTGTTTTACTCCTGAATACCCTTCTCCAGTCCAGAATGCCACGATCCTGCTGGTGCTGGGGGTCCTAGGGTTTCAATGTGGGAGGCCTAAGATACATGATTTCTAGTTGTTTCTCAGTGAGTCAGTGAGCCAGTCCTCCAGGTAGCTACATTGGCCTCTCTAGGACAAAGGAATTCTAGGCAGAGCCAGCTCTGTAATCAGGCATTTTGTTCAGAATCTGAGGCTTTCCTTGGCTTTTGTAATTCCCTATATATCCTCCTTGAAGTCCCATACTGGAAGGGTTGTCCATCCTGGTGCCATGTTGTATAATTTCTATGTGTACTGTCTCCATGGTGAAGTGAGAACACAATGTGAGGGAATGTTCTTAGGGCAGAGGTCCCTCCCTGCCAGACCCATTGGCACTTGAGATTCTAAACTCTTTGGTTTAACCAAAAGATGACTTTCCTCCTAGTGGACATTTTTGGGATGAGCAGTCAGCTCCCCAGTGAGCTACATTTGCCATATGTTGTTCAATGACATGTCCCTGGGCTTGGTGTTGCCAGGCTCCCATGGACATGTCAGTGAAGGGATTTCCTGGGTTTATATGCCCTCAAGATTTCCTATACTGGAGTGGACAGCCAAATGGGCACTAGACCAAGGAAGTAATGTGTGTATGTGTGTGTTTGTGTGTGTCAGTTTGTGTGTGCTTTACTGTGTTGTATATCTAAGTTATTTGTATATATTCACGTTCTTGTTCTATTCATGCATGTGGAATCCGATATTTTCCTATTTTACTTATTCCTGTGGTATACATGTTTGTATGCATTTGTGTTTATATACATTTAAAGAAATAATAGTGCTAATGTATTCTTTTCTCCTAGGGAGTTGAAGCACCCTAGATGCAAGAATACAACTATACAGGTAAAGGAACCATTTCCTATGTTTATAGTGTGGTACAAATAGAGAGTTAGGTATGTATCTTTAGGAGTTTGTTCCATGTTTATGTACATTTTAAAGTGTATATTTCTCCAAGAACACTATTTTAGCTATGAATAGCATACAGAACAGAAGCTGCCAATCATGGGCCAGAAGTGTGGAACCCTGGCTAGGTTGAGGTCATAGGATCCCTTGGCTGACCATCTCCTGTCCTGTAATGGAAGCTATGGGGGCCATAAACATCCAAGGAGACCCTTGGAAATCCTAAGGTTTTGTCAGGGCTCTATGACATGGCAGACCTGTGCCACCAGCCATATGTCACCAGAGTTCAGGCCTACAAGGGCTAGCTCCAAGTCAGAACATAGCTCTCTGTGTGGGGGAATTCTCCACAGAGAGGCCTAACTTTAGTTCTGTTGGACTCTGAGTCACTCAGGCTCACAGCTGAATCAAAGGATATGTTCTTCTTTGGTGGAAAGAGTGGCCATCTCCCCAATAAGATTCAGATTCCTGTTGTCAAGGCTATTTTGGTGGAAAGGCCCTGGTGATTGGTATGCACTAAGGGCCCCTGGAATTGGCAGTGAAGGGTCTCCAGGTGTCTTATGCTCCAAGCTTGCCAGTGAGGTTTAGAGGACCCAATGCCTCCTGGACAAATAGTCTATATACATTATACATGTGTCTATGTTTGTCAGATTGTGTTCCCCAGTGTTTTGTGTGTAGTTATTTGTATTTGTACATTGTCTTGTTATGTGGATTTAAGATTCTTGGATTCCTTTTTCTGTTTCTCATTTTGGAGACATATATGTTTGCATGTATTTTTGAATGTCTACAGTTCTAGAAATATTGGCAGTAGTAAATTTTTCCCATCTGCAATGCCATATCATCCCATACAGCTCCACAATTAAAGGAACAATTGACTGTTTTGTAGACAAATATGAATATATACGCAATTATGTATGCTTCCACAGAGGTTTGTTCAATACGTATACACATTTACAGGTGTGTCTATAATGTGGATTTGTATAGTTTTAACTTTTGTTGTGGACATGATGTGAGTTTCCACCTGTCAATGTTGAAGTAAGGAAAGGGTAATGAACAGGGGACTAAGGTTGACCCATGGCCTTGGTCCTGACTCCTGTCTTTGTCCATGGGCAATTTATATGTGCACACACCTCCAACAGTTTTGCCAAGTGTCTTGGACTAGGATTGGTGGACCCTAAATTAGACACTCTCCTTATGCTTTCCACCAGGGCTTTCAGGCCAGACATCCAGCCTCTGACCTGGTGAAGAGTATATTTCATGTGAAGTATTGTCAGAAAGGGGCGGTAAGCAGCCGTGGATCCTGAGTGCCTTTTCAAAGGTGGGAGAGGCATACAGCATGTGGACTCCAGGTGTTTCCAAGACAGTCAGTGAGTTGGCCCTATAGTTCTTCTGGGCAGTCTTTCTAGGACATGCTGCTTTGACTAGAGCTGGCTTTCCCAGAGTGTGTAGCCCTCAGGCCTGTGCTGAGCTCTGAGAAGTCCTCAAGGAACCCCATTTTGGTTGCCCTGTGTTAGGACCATCCCTCCAGCCTTGTGCCCTCTTACCTGGTGCCTAGGTATACTACATACAAGATAATCTCACCAGAAGCACTGAATGAGTGGGCAAATTGGGAACAGAGGCAAGCCTTCACCTACCCTTGTTGACCCCAAAGCATTTGAGTACCATGAGTTTTTCAAACTGGGGTATTCCTTCTAAAAAAGAGTGGCCGTGGTTTCTTAGGAAAGAGAAGCCAATTCTCCACTGATGTTGATGCACCGACATGCCCATGGTGATTGGTGACATCCCTGGTGAATGGAAATATCAGCAAAGGGTCTTTCTGGGTGTTTCTGACCCCCATGCTTTCCAGAACAGAACAGGAGGGCTCAATGGCCCCTATGGGAAGAGCTTGAGTGTGTCTGTGTCTGATTTTGAATGAACTCCTTGAGGGCTGTGTATATTAGTTGTGTATGTCCACCGTATTGTGAAAATCATGTACCTGGGTATTATGGATTGGTTTCTATCGGGATTTATTTCTAGGATACATATGTTTTTATGTATTTGTGGTGTACACATTTGTAAATTAAAGGTAGTCCTGACTTCCTCCTTCCTTTGAGAGGGAAACATCCTGGAAGGAAAGATAGTGCTTTACAAGTAAGAAACAACTTTATCTTTTTTCTCTTTTAAAAAAGGTTTATGTATTTGAAAGGCAGTGCTACAGAGAAGGAGAGGTAGAGGTAGAGGGTATAGGGTAGAGGGTAGAGGTAGATCTTTATCTGCTGTTTTACTCCCCAGGTGGCTGCAACAGCCAGGGCTGGGTCAGGTAGAATCCAGGAGCCAGAAGTTTCATCCAGGTCTCCTATGAGGGTGCAGGGGCCCACCCACTTGGGAGCAGGCAAAGTAACAGGGAGCTGCATTAGAAGTGGAGCAGGCAGGACTTGAACCAGCGCCCATATGGGATGCCAGCCCTATAGGTGGCAACAGTACCCACTACACCAGAGCGCAGCCCCACAACATTATTTATCAAAGCATAGAGGTATTTATGAAGTTATATACATGCTTTAAATATTCATTCAGTATTTTCACACATTTCCTTAAATACATCAAGGGAGGAATGTGTCCAGGAGGATTACTTTTGCTATATATCCCTTGCAGGACTGAAATTCCCATTGATGAACCAGTAGTCATCCAGAAATCTTGTTGAAATGAGGTCCAGGGGCTCATGGCTGATCTAGATGCTCAATCTGTCCCTATCTCCTGATCTTAGATTATGCATAGATAGTTCACATCCTTGTGCCCTCCAACAAGGGAGATAACCCACTCACCAACAGAAGATCCTCTATTAGACCCATTCTTGTGCTTCTACCTTTTTTTCATGCTTTAACCTCAGCCTCTGATGTGGGGATTTGTTGTCTCCCACGTGTCCCTTTAGAATAGCCAATAAACCAGCCAAAGGTCCATAATACCCCTCCAAGCATATGTGAGGCTTAACATGAGTGGTTTTCAGCTATTTTCCAAGGAAGTTACTTCTCTGGACTGCTGCTCACTGTGTCTAAGACTGTAGGTCCTGTTCCATCCAGTTTTATCATCACTTCTGGACCTGATGCCTCAGAACTATCTGTATCACACACAAGTGCATCAGGAGGCCAGCCCAGTGCCTCCACTGCATGCCATGCCTGTGTTTCTGAAGTCACAGTTATACACCATGTCATCCATGAATCTTGCCAACTGGTGCCTGGAATGTTTGGGGTCAGTTCACCCCTACATGCTTGCAGGGTAACAGAAGCTTGCAAGCCTGTATGGTATCAATCTTGTCTTTTGCTAACAAGGGATGCCATGTGTGTGTATATGTGTAGGGAGTCAGGGTTAAGATGCAGCTCTGAGGGTCAATGTTGTGGCATCATAGGATATGTTGCCACCACCAACACTGGTATCTCATATGGCCACCAGTTTATGACCTGCTGCTCCACCTCTGATCCAGCACCTTGCTAATGCACCTGGGAAACCAGTGGAAGATGGCTCAAGTGCCTGGGCCCCTACACCCATCTGGGAGATCCAGATGAAGCTCCTGGCTTCTATCTTTCCCAGTCCCAGTCCCAGTCCCAGCTATTGTGGCCATTTGGAGAGTGAACCAGCAGTGGATGGCCTCTCTCTCTCTCTCTCTCTCTCTCTCTCTCTCTCTCTCTCTCTCTCTGCCTTTCCAGTAAATAAATAAATCTTGAAAATAATTATGCAACTGTGGACCTGGCTCAACCATTCCACCATGGAATATACATAGATAGTGAGCAGTAGAATATCCCCAGGCTACAGGAAGCCAGAAGATCATTCATGAACTCCTGGTATGTGAGTATAAGATCAATATTGTATTGCCCAAGTCACCCAGTCTGTAGTTTCTCTCTCTCTCTCTCTCTCTCTCTCTCTCTCTCTCTCTCTGTGTGTGTGTGTGTGTGTGTGTGTGTTTGTACATCTTTAATTGCTCAAGAACTGGATTCATGATATTTTATGCATGCCAGGTTTTTATTCCGGCACATGAAATTTTTTACATCAGCACAGAAATTTCAAAGAATATTTTTGTTTTGAGAGTTTATTTCCAAGATAATACATTTAAAGACAACAAAGGAAAAATCAATAAGGGTGATCCTGGGCAATTCTGTTTCAAACACATGAGTTCATGGTAAGCCTGATGTATATGCTTGAATTTGGCGAAAGTTATTTATGCTGGAGTTGTGGGCCTAGGTGAACCTGAACTTACATGTACCTGTTTAATAGTCTAAGGGATTCAGATGCATATCAATCACTAATTAACTAAAAAAATTGGTGTCTGAAATCAAATTTTTCTGAAATCAGATTGATGTTAAAGAAAAGTGGAAATTTTTGGTTCTAAACTCAAATGACACAAATTTAAATAAGGAAAAAAACTCCTAAATTTTATGATTCAAAGAAATCAAAAGAATCTAAAACTTAATAATCCCATGAATGAAATGGTGACCCATAAAAAAAGCTAACCAGTCACACTGAGAAAATAATTCTATAGACATGATTGAAAATAACTTCACAATCTCAGAGATTCCAATACTGACCCTCCATATAATGGGAATAAAGGGACATTTTCCCTTATATATCAGGCCTGTCTATAAAGTACAAATAATGAGCTTATATTGAAAGAGGGGTTTTCAGAGGGGAAATGCACATGAAATAATCATAAAATAACAGAGCCAAGAAATTAGGTGTCATATTTTTCAGCTTGTAGAATAACATCTTTGAGAAACTATTTGAGGTAAGACAATTCTGAATCTTATTCCTCATTCAGAATTACAAAAATCAAATTTTCTATTAAAAGAAACAAAACCAAAATCTTGGTGGCAACATGCCCATCCTCATAGAAAAGTACTAGAGGGAAGAATCAAATAAAAAGAGAGAAAGGACTCTCTGATGCATGAAAATACTTCCATCTTTGTGTAATTTGTTTTCAGGTAGTTTTCAGGATGAGGGAAAAATCATTCAGACAATGATACCAAGGATGGAAAGACATCATTAATAAGAATTAGGGAAACTCAGAAATGAATGAATGGAATTCAGGAAAGAGGAAGGAAAACAGGAAAAATTAACATCACCCATGAAATGCAAACCAGAAGAAGCATAGAGACAGATGGTGCCTTTCAAGAAACAGGAGCTTGATTTCAGAAGATGAGAGAGGAATAGCAGAAGTTGAATACAAGTATATGTATGAATGAGATTCCTGGAAGAGGAAAACCAATGCAATGATCTAATGCTAATAATTTGAATTCAATTATTTCAGAAAATGACAATATGGTCTCAAAGTCCTTCTTCACAGAATATTGGGTCATACTTTGAGTGATTGAAGCCATTTTGATTGTAGTAAAATCTAGGAATTGTGTGAAAAGTATTCAGGCATCTAGAATACAGAGATGAGTAACATAGAAGGGAATGAAAATGATCCAGCTCTTCTAGGTTAGGAAGGAAAAGAATATATTTAAGATGCTCAAGAAGAAAAGGACAATCCAGGAACTGTGTGCCATGCAAGCTGACATGAGCTAAAAAATACATTGGAATCCAAGTCTTTGTGTGAGATCTTGACCTGAGATGGACCCCATGATCCCTTCCAGAGGAAGGAACTGATGTGAGACAAAATGCCTAGAAAGTCATTACTGTAAGGACAGATTAAAATAGCTAACCTAGCAGTGACTTTCATCAGTGAAGATCAAACAAGATTCCTCTTGAGGCATTGGTGGTGGTGTTATTCACTAGGGTGACTGCTCTCTGATCATTTTAAGTTCTACATTTGCTAAAGGTGTTTTCTTATAATGGATTTTCTTTGACATAAAAGCATGTGAAAATCACTAGTACTGGGTGACAAGAATTTAATGTCAAATCTAGCAGAGGACTGGTGAGGAGAGATGTTTCTGAAGTTGTCTCCTCCTGAATGGTTCAAGTTTCCCATGGCTTGGGAAACTCCAGCTCCTCTGCGTCCCAGTACTCCACACCAAAATCATCCGAGGAGCTAAAAATGTCTGCAAAGATGACATGGGTGCAGGGATCAGTGGGAGGGACAAGGATGATGTAGGGGTAGGGACAACAGGATGGGTGTGCAGTACTCAAAAGCCCTTGGAGGTAACCCTAGGTCCTGATCTCCACAACAGTCAGGACTATGTTGCACTGAGGCCCATTTTTTGGGGGTATGGATGTCCTATAATTATGAATTCCCATTGAGCATTCACCTGGGCATCCTTCAGGGGACTGGTCACTTTGGCAGTGAACCTGATGTACAGGAAAGGCTAGGTCTTTGGGCCCCTGGGATTAAAAATCCAAGGCCCACCCCCCTGGGTCTTGTGAGGAGCAGGAGGTCTTATGACACAGAATGGGAGTCCTGACCCTGCCTTTTCAGTCCTTACCCCACAGGTCCAGGGCCTGCAACCTGCATGTTAATTATGGACAACTGCACAGAGCTCTTTGGTTTCCTTCCCTAATCTTGCAGAAGTTCTTTCTATCCTCTATGTAGAAGTCATCTTGGAGATTTTATTGGCAAAGAATTATTTTGTGGCATTAAAACCCAACCATTATTGCTTTAGTATATTTCAGCATGGAAAAAGTGATGGATAACATTTCTTTTGAAAGGGTTGTATAGCCAGTGTGTATTTGTAATTGAAGTATAAAATCAGTGCAAATGAGCACTCTGGGGACTTGTTGCCCTGCTCCTGCCACTCTTCAAAGTGAGCTTTGCCTTAATTGTTGACAACTAATTTGCCAGGAAGATAGAAGACTTTATAACCACAAAAATCAAACAATCAGCATGTTAAAAAGCCTCTGTCTTCAGCCTCTGAGAAAGGAGGCTGAGGGCCCCAAAAGGACTGGACAAATCCCACAGCTCTTGCATTCTGTGTGAGCTCTTATGTGATGTCAGGATGGGCTGGGTAGCCACAAAGATACAAAGGTGGGTGCAGTGGGCTCTCTTCCTGGTGTGAGAAGGCACTCAAGGTTTCCACTTTCTGTCTTGCCTCTTCCTAATCATCCTGAGTTGGATGTGGTCAGGGGCAACCCCCTGTGTCTCCCCACACCAGTGAGGCTCCTTGTTGACTTCAGGATGGGCAGGTAGGGATGCATCTTGTAGAGGGAGATGTTCAACAGCTATGGTGGCTCTTCCCAGAAACAACACAACTAACAGCCCCCTCCAGAGTCATTTGCCTGCCAATCCTGCTAGCACCTCCAGCCTTCCCTTCAGATGAAAGCAAAACTCCTCCTAGCAGCTCTAGGAGCTTCCATGGAATGGGGATGTGCTCCATGGGACCACCTCAGGGTACATTCTTCACTCACCTGTGTGGATCCTGAAAATCCACTCATCTCCACTCTCCAGGTCAGGCTCGATGGCAGCCTCCCCACTTCCGGGCTCCATTTTGTTGGCATCCCTGAGGTGTCACAGAGAATGTGAAGCAATGGAGTCTATGCCCTTATTTCCCTGACCTCCATCTACCTGCTCCAGACTCACAGTTCCTGTGCTGCTTTGTCTAGCTCCTCCATGTCCTGAAGGCTTTGACTGTAGTTAACATCAAGGGAACATGTGGACAGCTGGAAGGAGACCAGAATGAGTTTCCTGAAGCAGGCATTGCAGGAAAAGACCTGTCTGACCTGTCTTGGTGGACATTAAGGACAGGTTCAGACTTCCCTGGAGTCATCCCTCCCACCAAGATTGGGACCCAGCTTGCCTGTCCCCAGGCCAGTTCCCTGTGTGGGCCAGCCAGGTTGCTCAGCACCATTTCATAGGGCAGTCTGGGGGCAGGAGTGATGACAAGGCTGATCAAATGAGAGAGGGGGGCTATAGAGAGATTGGATCAGCATCCACACTGCTATTATATCAATTGCCTGGATGACACCAGGTCCTTCAGGATGAGAATCATCAACTCTGTTGATGAGGGAATGAGGGAGAAGCAGGAATAGGAGCTTTTGAGCAAGAAAGACAAAGAATCAGAAAGTGATGAATGTGGAACTCACTTACCCCCAGATCGCTGCTCCCAAGAGAAAGTTCGGATGCTGCTTTGTAGCCTTCTGATTGCACAGGAGCAGGGAGTGATGAGGTCGCCAGAGAGAAGGAAAGGGAAGAGTTAGACTTGAGGTGAGGACTTGGACCCCTGCTGCTGATTGGATGATGTAGGCCAACCTTGGGACCCTCTTGGAGCTCCATCTCAACACCCCTGTTGCAGGGCTTGGGTAGCTTCACCTTTGTAATGAGAGGATCTCTGAACTTTGACCTCTTATTTCAGCCCTCAGATTCCCATAAAAGTGGCTAGGAAGTGTCACCTTGTTCCTCCCTTAGGTAGCCATGGTCCCTGTGTCAACCTGTGTAACACATTGTTTTCCATCTTTCATGTTTCCCTTCCTCAATTTTGTCTCATAATTATTGTCCATTCCCTTTGTCCTGGTCAACCTCCACCAATCTTATTATTGTCTATGATGGGAGCTTTGGAGCCCAAGATAATGATATACTGCCACCTGAGACTGGCATTGTGGTACAGCAGGTTAAAGCACCACCTGTGGTGACTGCCCCATAGGATCACTGGTTGGTGTCCCTGGTTCTCCACTTCTGATCCAGTTCCCTGCTAATATGCCTTGGAAAGCAGTATAAGATGGCCCATGCTTGGGACCCTGCCCGCTGTTTGGGAGACTCTGATGGAGTTTCAGGATCCTGGTTTGGCCTGGCCCAACCTGGTCATTGAGGTCATGTAGGGACTGAAACATTGGATGGAAGATCTATTTTTGCCTCCAGGTCTGTAATTCTGCCTTTCAAATAAACAAATCTTTTAAAAATTTATTACTGGCCAGTGCCATGGCTCACTAGGCAAATCCTCCACCTAGCAGCGCCAGCACACCGAGTTCTAGTACTGGTCAGGGCGCTGGATCATGTCCCAGTTGCCCTTTTCTAGGCCAGCTCTCTGTCGTGGCCAAGGAGTGCAGTGGAGGATGGCCCAAGTGCTTGGGCCCTGTACCCCATGGGAGACCAGGAGAAGCACCTGGCTCCTGCCTTCAGATCAGCGTGGTGCATTGGCCGCAGCGCGCTGGCTATGGTGGCCATTGGAGGGTGAACCAATGGCAAAAGAAGATCTTTATCTCTCTCTCTCTCTCTCTCTCTCTCTCACTCACTGTCCACTCTGCCTGTCAAAAAAATCTATTACCATGCACAGCAATATACCTATAGACCACTGTTTATATGGGGAGTGAGTGCCATGGTCTCCTATTGGGCCCTGGGAAGGTAAAGAACACCCATACCATATATCTGGGTTAACCTTGTGGAGTTTGGAAATATTTAATCTTCAGTGCAATACCATGTTACCTGACCCATTTGAAAAGATGCCCCAATAAGGAGTGGAAGTTTAATTTATTCAAATTCTGGTAGTCTGCCAAGGAAGCAACAGAGACTCCATAGCAGGTGTATTCTTGGCCATATCTATCAATGGGACTTTCTAGAGTTTTCACTGAGCAGTGGATGGAATGGGAAGTAGGATGCCTGGCATGCCTGAGGACAAGGAATCTGCTGGGTATGACTAGAAGGTGAACAAGGCAGCTTGGTGTGTTTGGAGCAGTGCATCTGAGGGGAAAAGTGACACACAGCCCTGGTGCTGAGAGAACATCCACTGAGACCAGTACATTCCAAGGGATGAGGTCAGCAGAACCATGAGGGCCAGTGTGTACTTCCAGTCCAGAATTCCCTAAGATACATCCTCTGGGAAGCCTGTACAGCTATGCAGTATCTCCAGTAGCAGTTGGATAATGGTCTGTCACAAAGCCTACTCCAGACTTGGGTGAGATGGAGAAGCCAAGATGAACTCAGACTAATGCTTTGCCCTCACAATTCTAAGTTGCAGGGGCCTCCCCAGTCAACTCAGAGGAAGTATTATTTAACTTGGCCAACCCTGGGAGTGAGAGGGACTGGGATTGTAAACTGGAAGTAGGCAGTGAGGAAGAGCACACAAGAATTGTTCTATCTACTGGCTGTACAGAGGGGGAGGGTCCACTACTCACTGTTACCTGGCACTTGCTACAAGGACTGTGTGAGTACAGGCCAGTGTGTGTGAGAGATGGTGTCCCACTGTATTCCATGGCCTTCTGCCTTATGCCAAGTGAGTTGATGCAACAAAGAGCCCTTCCTCAGACACAATGGCAACATCTTTGTCTTTGGCCTGCTAACCTTGATAAGAAAGAAATTTGTTTCTAATTCATTAGAGAATCTTAGGTATTATGTTGCAACCTAAAATGGACTAACATAATAGTCAACACACAACTCAAACATCTCTTGTACTCTATATGCAGGCAGTGCTATCCTATCACAATGCAGGGGGTTTGATCTTTGCAATGGTAAAGCCAGGGATGGTCAGTATTAGAGCAAGTGTGAACATTTAAATAGTCAAGCGAGAAATGATTGTTAAAAATTCAGCTTGCTCCAATCTCATGGGCATAAAATGTCTTCCTACTCCACAATTAATATAAAAATAACAAATCAGATGTCTACATACAATGCCTTTTTCCCTCTTGAGTTAATATGTCCTCTTAGGAGCCCAAAGCAGCAGATAATCCAATTGTTCCCCTAATTTGACTCTCTGGGATTTGTGGGTATTGCTTCTACCTGAAGAGGCTTCATCTTCACTGTTGGAATCAGAAATGCTCTGCAAGACCCAATCTTAAGAGACACAAACACAGACAATAAATGTTTACAGAGCAGTCTTTCCTATTCCTCCCCTCAACCTGAGCACATCCTGGATTGCTCAACATGAACCTGCCCCTTCCTCTGTGCTCTCAGACCTTTCCTTGGCTCTGTGGACCTGACCTTCAGGCAGACATTGACCACAGCTTCAAGCCTTCCAGTGAGGGAGAGGAGCTGAAGGCACCACCTCTCAACATCTCACTTTCCCTAATACACTGAATGATGATACTTCCAGCCTGCATCTGAAAACCCCAAATCCCAGCTGTGATGTGCATGCTCTGAGTTGTATGAGCTGGAGAATGGGCCTGTCCCAGGCTAAGAGAGAACATTCTGTGAGCAGCTGGAACAAATTGTGCAGGAAGAACACTTTTTTCAGTAGCTCATTCTGGTTGCACCTGACTTGGGTCAGAGTCTGGGCGGGTAATCAGCCTGGTTCATAGTCCAACAGTATCTGCAAAGTGAGCAGTAAAACTTTCCATCCCTGTGCTTGATCACATACCAGGGATATATTCCTCAGTCTACATATGGGTCCCTAGCAGGACAGCCAAGAGCCCAGGACATCTGATGGCAATCTCTGAGGAAGACAGACCAGCCCTGGCCAGGCTTCCTGTACACAAGATTAGAAGAACACAGGTGGACTTTGGCCCTGGGAACTCTAGGACTTTCCAGTGCTTCTAAATTACAGAGGAGCAGCAAGGGCGCATGAACCTCATCACTGTGCTGAGCTTGCCCTGTGCTGGTGCCCATGCCCTCCCCACCTGTCCTCTTACTGCAGTGTGCTGCAGCTGTGATGGCCCTGAGGTGGGATGGCCCCTCCAGATTCTATGCTTCTGCATGGACAATAATTGTGAGGTGATTTCCAAAATCCTGTTCCCTGTTCATGCCCCAAAGGATCAGACCTGGGATCCTCTTTTTATCTGGCCTGAACCTGAAATCCATCTCTGCTGAGTCATGCCCTGCCCTTCTGGGGCAGAGAAGTGAAGACATGCCTCCTATTATCTTACCCTCAGCAGGTTCTCTGTGTGTCTTTTCCATCATGAAATGAAGATGGAAGACACTGACATTGGAAGGACCTCCTCTTACCAGGCCATTAAGAAGACATCTGGACAGTGCTCAAGCTAGCATCAAGGATGTATCCTGCTCATTTTCATTCAGAGTGGGGAAATCCTCTTTCTTCTATTTTCCCAAGTGATGCTGCTGAACTGATTCTCCTGGTCATTAAATCATGGGATCCCTGCTGCCTGCTATGGCATGAATGTCCTAGTATCTTCCTTCTGCCTCTAAACTTGCCCTCTGCCAGGGACCATCCATGGCTGTGCTCTGCTCTTTCTCATAGAGCACATGGGGAAGCTTCCTCCAAAGCATCATAGACTCACTGTTGGCCACAGTGATTTTTTTTTCTTTTTAGCCCTCCCAGCAGTGTGACCTTTCAGAACCATGGGGGCACAGTGATCTAGAGATGAAAGATTATAAGTAAATATTGTTGGGGTAGATAATCTGTGGGTTACACTAGTAAATGTTTGTCAGAGAAGCAGTCTCAGTACTTTGTGGGAAACATCTTGACAGTTCGAGACCATCTAATTCTATGAAAATTCAATGCTGTTCCCCAGAAGGCATCCTCCCAAAGGAATCCCACAGTATCCTTTGTTTCCTTTTGTGTTCATATGGATCTCACACCACAAACTTGAATTCTTTCCTTGGAAATGCCTTCTGAAGAAATCTGGAACCAATTTCCACTGGGAGGCTCAGAAGGAATATTGTGGGGTCCTTCAGACCCAGGACTGAGTTGACATTTTCCCACCTTGCAGTGCACAGCCACCCAAGGGCCCTCCGAAAAAAAAGCCAAGAGTCCCCTTTGGCAGTCAAATCTGAACCCCAACTCATTTGTCTCTGCATTTTGCCACATTTCTTACATAGCACACAGATACCATGGTTAGGCTAATGGATGACATCTTAGCAGCATGAATTGAAGGGCAATGTTAGATCTCAGAATTCCTCCACATCTATCTGACGGCTCCTCTTTACCATATTTCTACCAGAACTGTGGGTTGTACAGATAAATTCAGAGGACATCTTTCCCAGAGAAGACTCATGAACAGGAGAGTGTGAAGAGGGAAATATGCTGAACGAGCTAGTGACACAAGGCAAGAGGCCTCCTGAGGAGTGAGATTATGGCCTCATGGTGCTGCTGATATATTCCCTGTGCTTCTGAAACATTGTTTTGTCCTTATACAGCTAGGTGAACATTGCTCTGGGTTTGCTAGGATGTTTTCCTAGATACTCTGATGTGAATGACCAAGATCTATTAGGCATATAAGGAACAGCACCCAGTGAAGTGTAAACTTCCACTCTTGTTTATATACATGTTCCTGTAACCATGCAGCAATACCTATATGATTGCTATGTTATTGAGATTTTGATAGTGACTTCAGAGGAACATAACTAGTGTAATACACACAAATTGCCAAAGTCATACACTCAGAATTATGTCATATGGATACATACATAGAAAATTACCACTCCCATGCACAAGCCAGTATCTTCCTGGGACACCAGTAAATGATCATTACCATTCATCAGGAAATTACCAGACTCCAGTCCTCTTTTATATCAGGAATTGGGCATCAAGTACCCTTCCACACTAAAGCCCCCAAAATAGTCCCATCTATGCTATCATCAGGACTATTCATACTACAATGAGTAAGTGATTCAAGAATACATACCACTTGCTGTTCTTATTGAGAACACCTGTAATTAGAAAATGGCACCATGAGGATCAGGTCAATCTGTTTGCCATTTGCACATTTCTTTAATTCCCTTGGTAACATTGGGAAACCATGTATAAGAGAGTGGCCATATAGAGGGAATCCAAAGGCATGAGCAGAGCAGTGATACTCATGGAAACAGACATGAGCTCTTCATGGGGGATGTGTCTCTCCAGTCTACTTTGTTTGGAAATTATAAATTTTTTTGAAGGATGAGTAAATCCTGCTGAGAGAAGCTTGCTATGGTCCAGCCCTGGCAGTAATTTTTTTCACTGTGTCCAGAGTCAGCTTTCTATTTGTGTAAACTCTCCTTTTCAGTTACCCTCACTGGGCACAGGGTATATCATGGACCCTCTCCAAATTCAGATTTTGCTCCTCTTTATATGATTGAGAAAGAAAGAAGCCAAGGAAGAAGGATTTCTATTTTAGTGGAAGGCAAGTGACCTTACCTCAGTATACACTGGAGTTTCTTTATCCTTCGTGTCACCAGGAAGCTCCTCCCATGCATCCTCAAGGGGCACTAAAAGGACATATGGTGACTGTCAGTCTATTGGTGCATCAGGGAGCATTGGTGGACATGGGCATGGGGTGATGGTTAAGGAGAAGGAAAAGAATGTGAAAGACATGAGAAACAGAGCCTTAAGCTTTTGAGCTCAAGGCAGCTTTATTCATTGAAACTATTTGGGGTAAATATCACCATCGTTTCTGTATTTCAATAAGAGTCCTAGGATGACTCCTGCCCATTGAGAAGCCAAGCTAAATTGCTACTGTTGGTCCCCCAAGGTCACTTCTACTCAGGGATCAACATCTGTTTATTTTATTTGAGTATGTCATTCCTCTATGAGCTTCAGAACTTAATTAAAAGCAACCTTTAGTGGGAGAAGGACTCAGTTGTAGGCAAAGCATCATGTTCATTTATTGCCAATCCCTAGGTATCAGCACAAGTCAATAAAGAAGATTTTCAAATGCTGAAATTCTACCATTTAAAAATGAGCACCAGTCATTATGTTGAAACTTTTCTCCTGACCTCATTGTTTTTATTACTATACTGGTATATCTTTATGGATTGTAGCATAAGAATTCATTGTATGCAGACAGTGTGTGATGATCAAATCATGTTGACATTTTCCAACTCTCCCTCTATATGCATGCCATGGAAATGTAACCTACCCTTCAGATACTCGTGGGGCAAGGGTTGAATGAGCTCACTTACATAATGTGCAGAGGGTGATCAGGTTCTTTTTGTTTTTTTTTTTTTTTAGAATTGAACCTTCAGTTGTGCATTTGGGAACACATTTTCCATGGAAATATGTACACATATACACAGGCAAGCACTTTAAAAGACATACACACTCACTCATAAAAACCTCACCATAATGATGCATGGATACCCACTCCATCTGAATGGCATGGACACTTCCAGGGCCTGTCTTAGATGGCCTGTAGCTATGTGCTAGTCTATCTGTGTCTTTCACCACACCCCCCAATCTTTTTAATCCACCAGGAAGCTGGAATCAGGTTGGATGTCCAGAAGAATATAGGCAGGAAGATCCCACTTTCTCATCGCTTCAGTTGTTCTTCAGCAACCGAGGCATTCTAGAATACTTACAATTTTCACTGGATCTTGAGTCCACCTGCAGTCAGAGAAAGGAAGTCACTATAAGAGCAGATACAGTTTGCACAGGTCTCTTCTGGTGCTGACTTTGGGAAACTTGATGGTATACCGTACATAAGGCAGTTGCCCCCAAATAAAGCATAGATGACACTAGTGTGCAAGACATGAGCTTTTCACAGAAAATAAGCCCCGATGCTGCCAGTTCCCTGCTCATGTACCTGGAAAGGCAGTGGAGGATGGCCCAAGTATTTGAATCCACACCAACCTGTGGGAGACCCAGATGGATTTCCTGGCTCCTGGCTTCCACATGGTCCAGCCCTGGCTATTATAGCCATTTAGGCAGTTAACCAGAGGTTTTAAGATCTTTCTCTGTCTCTCTTTCAAATAAAGAATAATTCTTTAAATAAGTGAAAAATTTAATATATGCAAAACATCTATTGTGGAAAATGCCTGATACCATATAACTTGTAACTGTTGCTGTCAATTAATGAAGACTCTCTTGAGTCATGTCTCACTTTATAATAGACATGCAATGGACATTCCCCCAACAAATAAATTGTGGAAGGCATCTGCAGTATATGTGTTCAGATTTTTATATTTGAAAAAAAAAACATTGACTGGGCCCATTGCTGTGTCACAGTGAACTGAACTGCTGCCTGCACTGCCAACAGCCCATATTGAAGTACCAGTTTGAGTCCTAGTGGCTGGATTTCCAATATGATGCCATGCTATTGTGCCTGGGAAGGCAGAGGAGAATGGCCCAAATACTTGGGCCCATGTAACCCCTGTGGGAGGTCTGGATAGAGCACTGGACTCCTGACTTTGGGCTGGATCATCCTGCCCTTTACAAGCATCTGGGGAGTGAACTACTAGATGGAAGATCTTTCCCTCCCTTCCCTCTCTCAGTCTAACTCTGCCTTTCAAATAAATAAGAATAGTGATTGTATACAAATGACATTTCTGACCAAAACCCACAGTCATACCTTGCCAAGAGATGTGGCCTCCTCATCTGCTCCATCTCTCCTTATCTCTTCCACCAGGTGCTCAGGGGCCGCTAAGAGAACCACAGGATAACTGTCAGGTGTTGTGGATGTGTTAGGCATGGAGACTTGATTGCTGTGGACATGAGAGTAGGTTATGTGGGGGTGTTGGTGAGCAGTGAACAACATCAAGAGTTCTGTACCGCACTAAGTAACAGAGCAAGAAAAAGACAAGCCAGCCCTGTACCCACAAGTAGCAGGAAGGCCACCTGATGTGGGCTTGGAACTGCACATGTGCCAATGCTGGGCCATCTGCCTTAGTGAATGAAAAATCCCAAGAAGAAGAGCAGAAGATAAATGAGAAGGGGAATTTTGGCTTTCTTACCACTAGCAACCAAATGATTATGAAACAGTCAGTTTAGCAATAGGCAAATGTTATAGTGCACTGATTCCTTGATGATGTCTCATCATTGCTCCTGACCATTTTGTAGGCCATTGAAATCCCCATTTCTAGATGTGTTTCAAGATCATTCACCTCCATGAATCTACATAAGCAGTACTACATTTGCCATTATCCGTTCAGGTATTTTTAAATTGCTGTTGGCAAGTAGACCTTTATTATTGTATATCATTTCAGTGCCATGAATTACTTGGCTGTGGTGTGTAAGCACAACACCAGTGTACTCCAACAGTTGTCATAATATCCAATCTAATCTCTGCATCTATAAAAGAAGAAATGTAACTCCCCCTCTTTCCATCACCAACTAATCTGTACTTACAGCCCCTTTGAATTTGCCTATTGTATACATGGCATTGTAATGGAAACATGCAGTGTTTGTCTTTCTGTGTCCACCTTATTTCAGTAAGTGTCATGTGTTACCATGTCCATCCATGGTGTGGTATAAAGCTTTAATTCCTTTTTACATATTATAACAATTCCACTGTTTACATATACCACATTGTCATTACTCCTCCATTTGCTTGTAAATACTGGGAAATAATCCAATTTTTTTGTTTCTACTCTCTGCTTGCTGTGAACACTGAGGTACAGAGATACCTGCTTCATCTTCTACTATCTACTTTTTGGTGATACGCAATTGTGTTATAGAAAGGGAGAGACAAACCTCAAAAAGGCACAACTTAGATGTATCATGCTGCCACCCTGAAATTTCTGCCTGCAGATGACAGATGCAGAGAAGCACAGCTGAAATCAGCATAGTTGAAGCAGGGGTCATTGGAGCCTGTTGCTCACAGAAACACATAAATGGGAATGTGGATGGCTGAGTGCACCTACTTGAGAACAATTCCAGTGGGGCTCCAATCTCACAGGGGTCACCACACTTCCATATGTTTGTGCTGCACAAGTCCACCAGATTCTCATGGTGAAGCTCAATTGAAAATCATGAAAATGCCCATTTGGAAATACTCAGGTGGAATAGTGACCATTGTGAAATATACCCAGGGTGTCCTTCATAACAAAGTCACATCTTCCAAAGGAAACCATCAGAACCTTACAAGACCAGTAAAGCAGGCATCCAGACAACTCTAGTCCCTGCTAGTTTTACTAAAGTATACAGGGAGAGTAGGAGGCTAGGGAATAGTTTGACAGAGAAAAGTTCAAGGATTCCGGTTGACTTAAAAATGAGTTGAAGCATTGTTGCCATTGAATTCTCTACAATGTTGCAGTGGGTTCGTTTCTGAGAGGAGCAGCATGGTGGGGGCAAGAGGCGCAGAGTCAACACACAGACCCCAGGAGTCCGATGAGAGCAGGCTTGAGGCGAGCAGCCTGCAGACTCGTTTATTACAGTTGATACAACAGCTTATATAGCCAAGACCAGCCAATCTGGTCAAGGGGCGGTCTATACCCCAACCAATCACAGCCTGTTGCCAGGCAGTTTCCAGAGCCATCCAATCACAGCCTGTCGCCAGGCAGTTTCCAGAGCCATCCAATCACAGCCTGTCGCCAGGCAGTTTCAAAGCCATTCCTGACTAACTGACGCTCGCTTGCCAGTGGCCACCTTGGCATGGCCTTCTCATTCCACTACATTTCCCCCTTTTCGGCTAGCTCAGTCGGTAGAGCATGAGACTCTTAATCTCAGGGTCGTGGGTTCGAGCCCCACGTTGGGCACCAGATGTTGCCGTTGAATTCTCTACAATGTTGCAGTGGGTTCGTTTCTGAGAGGAGCAGCATGGTGGGGGCAAGAGGTGCGGAGTCAACACACAGACCCCGGGAGTCCGGTGAGAGCAGGCTTGAGGCGAGCAGCCTGCAGACTCGTTTATTACAGTTGATACAACAGCTTATATAGCCAAGACCAGCCAATCTGGTCAAGGGGCGGTCTATACCCCAACCAATCACAGCCTGTTGCCAGGCAGTTTCCAGAGCCATCCAATCACAGCCTGTCGCCAGGCAGTTTCAAATCCATCCAATCACAGCCTGTCGCCAGGCAGTTTCCAGAGCCATCCAATCACAGCCTGTCACCAGGCAGTTTCAAAGCCATTCCTGACTAACTGACGCTCGCTTGCCAGTGGCCACCTTGGCATGGCCTTCTCATTCCACTACAAAGCATATGTTGATACAAACTTTTCTTTCTCAAATTCTTCACTTCCAGTTCAACAGGGTCTCCACAAATAACAGTAAATTAAAATGGGGATAGTGATGAGTCAGGTTATAATTAGGAGTATGAATGAAAATATAGAGGCCATTGGAAAAGTAACAGAACAAGAGAAATGGAGGACACAGACACCTCAGGCTGCTAGAACCATGAGAACCAACCTTAGTGTAAACTTGGGAGTTGAGTCAATAATAGCACACCATTGGCCCAACCAACCAAAAAAAGGAGAGAGAAGATGCAACTCAATAAAATTAGAGATGAAAAAGGGAATGTAACAACAGACATGGCAGAAATAAAAAGACTCATCAGAAATTACTATAAAGTGTTGTATGCCAACAAACTGGGAAATTATCAGAAATGGGTAGATTCCTGGACACATACAACCTACCTAAATTGAACTATTAAGACATAAAAGCTAAACAGACACATAACCAAGTCAGAGATGGAATCAGTAATAAAGAATCTCCCAACAAAGAAAAGCCTGTGACTGGATAGATTCACTGTTGAATTCTACCAGACATTTAAAGAAGAGCTAACTCCAATTCTTCTCAAACTATTCAAAACAATTGAAAGAGAGGGAATCCTACCAAATACTTTCTATGAAGCCAGCATCACCTTAATTCCTAAACCTGAAAAAGATGCAGCTGAGAAAGAGAATTACAGACCAATTTCACTGAGGAACATAGATGTAAATTTCCTCAATAAAATCCTGGCAATAGAATTCAACAACACATCAGAAAGATCATCCACACAGACCAACTGGGATTTATCGCTGGCACGCAGGGATGGTTCAACGTTAGCAAATCAATCAATGTGATACACCACATTAACAAACTGCAGAAGAAAAACCATCTCTGCATCTCAATAGATGCAGAGAAAGTATTTGATAAAATATAACACCCTCTCATGATGAAAACTCTAAGCAAATTGGGTACAGAAGGGACATTCCTCAACACAATCAAGGCAATTTATGAAAAACCCATGGCCAGCATTATATTGAATGAGGAAAAGTTGGAAACATTTCTACTGGATCTGTTACCAGACATGGATGCCTACTCTCACCACTGCTATGTAATATAGTACTGGGAGCTTTAGCCAGAGCGATTAGACAAGAAAAAGAAATTAAAGGGATACAAATTGGGAAGGAAGAACTCAAACTGTACCTCTTTGCAGATGACATGACTATTTAGGGGATCCAAAGAACTCCACTAAGAGACTATTGTAACTCATAGAAGAGTTTGGCAAAGTAGCTGGATATAAAATCAATGCACAAAAATCAACACCCTTTGTTAAACACAGACAATGCCACGGCTGAGAAAGAACTTCTAAGATCAATCACATTCACAATAGCCACAAAAAATCAAAGTCCTTGGAATAAACTTAACCAAGGATATCAAGATGTCTATGATAAGAATTAAAAAACTTAAAGGTATAAAAGAGGATATAAAAAAATGGAAAAGTCTTCCATGTTCATGGATTGGAAGAATCAATATCTAAATGTCCATTCTCCCAAAAGCAATTTATACATTCAATGCAATACCAATCAAAATACCAAAGACATTCTTCTCATATCTGGAAAAATTATGCTGAAATTCATATGGAGGCACAGGAGACCTGGAATAGCTAAAGCAAGCTTGGACAACAGAAACAAAGCTGGAGGCATCACAATACCAGATTTCAGGACATACTACAGGGCAGTTGTTGTCAAAACAGCATGGTACTGGTACAAAAACAGATGGAGAGACCAATGGAACAAGATAGAAACACCAGAAATCAATCCAAACATCTACAACCAACTTATATTTGATCAAGGATCCAAAAACAATCCCTGGAGTAAGGACAGTTTATTCAATAAATGGTGCTGGGAAAACTGGTTTTCCACATGCAGAAGTATGAAGCAAGACCCCTACCTTACACCTTACACAAAAATCCTCTCAACATGGATAAAAGATCTAAGTCTATGACTTAACACCATCAACTTTTTAGAGAACGTTGGAGAATCCTGCAAGATATAGGCGTAGGCAAAGACTTCTTGGAAAGCACCCAGAGGCACAGGCAGTCAAAGCAAAAGAGGAAATCCAAATGGCCAACAGGCACATGAAAAATGTTCAGCATCACTAGCCATCAGAGAAATGCAAATCAGCACCACAATGAAGTTTCACCTCATTCTGGTTAGAATGGCTTACATACAGAAATCAAGTAACAACAGATGCTGGTGAGGATGTGGGAGAAAAGGCACACTTATCCACTGTTGGTGGGAATGCAAACTGGTAAAGCTACTATGGAAGTCTGTCTGGAGATTCCTCAGAAACCTGAATATAGCCCTACCAGATGATCCAGCCATACTACTCCTTGGAATTTACACAAAGGAAATTAAATTGGCAAATAAAAGAGCTCTCTGCCCCTAAGTGTTTATTGCAGCTCAATTCACAATAGCTAAGACATGGAATCAACCAAAATGTCCATCAACAGAAGACTGGATAAAGAATTATGGGATATGTACTCTATAGATTACTACACAGCAGTTAAAATGAAATATGGTCATTAGCAACAAAATGGAGGAATCTGGAAAACATCATGCTGAGTGAAATTAGCCAGTACCAAAGGGACAAATTTCATATATTCTCCCTGATCTGTGACAGCTAACTGGGCACCTGAAATGAAACCTGTAGAAGTGAAGTGGACACTATGAGAAACAGTGACTTGATCAGCCCTTGTCCTGACTCTTGAGGAACAGCTTAGTATTTTATTTTTAGTATTTTCTTGTTCTACTTAATACCATTGGTTGAACTCTTTAATTAACACACAGTTATTCTTAGGTGTTTAACTGAAAATTAATCCCTGTTAAAAATAAGAGTGGGAATAAGAGAGGGAGGAAATATACAGTTCCGCACACACTCACTCAGTCTTACCCCTAATGGTAGAGCTAGAAACTTGCCATGGGGCTCCAAATACCATTATTTTGGCATATACCAATGCCATTTTATTAGTAAAGTGATCAATTAAGTTCATAACTGTTCATAAAGATAGTATTATTAAGTGTCAAATGGATCACATAAAGAAGACCAAGTGCTAATAATAATTGATAGAATTAAAAAGGAGAGAATGGCCCAACATAGGAAGCAAGATGCACAGCAGACTTATAGAATGGCAGTTGTCCTAAACAGCTCTCTGGACTCAGAATCAGCCCTTACGGCATTTGAATCTGGCTAAAATGCCCATGAGAGTATTTCAGGCATGGAAAGCCAAGACACTGTGGCAAAAAAAAAAAATGACGTAAATGAAAGATCTCTGTGAGTGAGATCCCAGCAGAAAGAATGGGCCCTCAAAGAAGGAGGTACCTTTCTCTGAAGGGAGGAGAGAATTTCCACATTGATTATGGCCTTGTCTAAATAAGGTCAGAGTTTGTGAATTCAAGAGGCTTCCATAGCCTTGGCTGCTCATGACAAGAGCCTCGGGTGATTACTGACATCATGAATATTAGTGTCAATTGCTAATAACAGGAGTCACTGTGCACTTACTCCCTATGTAGGATCTCTGTCCTTAATGAGTTGTATTATGAATTAATGGCAAAACTAGTCTTCAAAAAGTACTTCATATTTTGTTGTGTCTGTGTGGGTGCAAACTGTTGAGATCTTTACTTAGTATATACTAAGTTGATCTGCTGTATATAAAAATAATTAAAAATGAATATTAATGAAGAATGGGATGGAAGAAGTAGTAGGAGATGGGATGGTTTGTGGGTAGGAGGGTTCTTATGAGGGGAAAACCATTATAATCCAAAAGTTGTACTTTCAAACTTATATTTATTAAATAAAAGTTTTCATTAAAAAGTAACATTTCTTTATTGGTTCAGTCTCCATTAAAAATGTACCTTACTAATGGAACTGTCATAAGAAAAAGGAAAGTGGGAGTCAAGTGTGAAAACTTTCTGTTCAGGTTTCATATTTTATCTGCAACTGTTAATATTATGACTTAATATTAGTATGAAATCTGGTGGCATTCTCAGTGAAGTGTCCATTTCAGACCGTGGTGCACAATCAGGCAAACATGTGAACAGTTGACTGAGATGTTACTAACAGTGACCCCAAGTGTAGTGTTAACATGTCTTTCCACTGTAGTGATCACCATGCTGATTGTGTTGACCAATTTTAATGTTGCAAACATGGAATGAAAGACACAGATAGCATTGCTTTTAAGAGTTTTGTCTTAACTATGAGACCCTGAATAAAGTGGAATCCTGATTGTTGAATGAGCTTACTGATTGAATTTGCACAGTACCTTCAACTGACTCCATTGTTGGGGATACAGTATTCTTTGGCAAGACACGGATTTTTCTGACCTTCTGTATGGAATGGGCAGTCGATGTTCTTGACCTTTGACTTCCTTTTTGTCTAAAACACTTTAGACAAGATCCTGGAACAGTATGACAATACAGACAGCTGTTGACATCCCAATGGTGGGAGACCACAGAGAAGTGTTTAATCATTGCAGTTCCTGATTTTCATCCCAGTTTTCACATTCAATCATGCAGAACCATCTTCTAAATCACAGTTGGATGTTAGGCAGATCTTGCACTTTGATGAACATTTCCTACCCAACAGTTTGCTAGTGTAGCTAAATACCTTTGTTGAGATGAGAGAACAGGCACTTGTGCTTGATGATTCAGATCTTAGAGAGAAGCTGCTTGTACCTGAGAAGTTGCAGAGTCCTCCCACCCCCACTCCACCCCACAACCAGCATGTGTCTAAGTTCCCTGTTTTGAGATGTGGAAATATTTATATGGCCCGTGTTGTGTTGTGTTTGAGCTCAAGTGATTAAGAACAAATGAATCTACATCAAGCCTGATTGTCTGAAATTCTTCAACTTTCACATGCCTGGAAGCACAAGCTGACCACCTGGTAGTGATTGAATGCAGGGAGGATAACTGACCACAGAGGAGAGGAAAAAAATTATTCTCCTTCCTTTTGATATGTAGGAAGCTTTACAGCTCATGGACAATCTTGGTCAATCTTATGTTCCTCACATAGCCCCAAGCTATAGGCAGATCAGAGCCCCTTTCATGTGATTTACTATGAAGCAAATTGAAAATTAGGCATTGTCTGTGAGTTGTCCACATTCATAACACTGACAAGTCATGGATCTGGGACAATCTCATCATTGGTTCCCTAAAGGATAGAGGACCATGAATATCTCCACTAGAACCCTGGACTAAGAACTCTAAGTGGCTTTCTGACATCTTCCAGGGCAGGATTTGCTCGGGAACAGTCTTACTCAGGGCAAAGTCCTGGAGACAAGAGAAATCATGACTCAGATGCCTTCCTGACTTACAATAGGTTTCTATTTTAAGTTTCTAACAGGTTTCTATTCCTGACTTAAAATATGACACTTTCCTCCAGGACATCCTCTCTGAGGGTCTGGAGAAACCCAAACTTATGCCCATCATGGCCCAGCATCTTCACACTATTACTAGCTCAGCCTTCTCCATGGCCAGATGTCCCCACAGGTCCAGTGGTGTATTTGGTTTTAAAGCTGGGTCAAAACTCAGGACATCCCAGAGACACTGCCATGTGAGGGTGAGCCAAGCATTGACTTCTCTGCTGTGGCCAATGCTGCATGAACACTGAACAGAAATTCACCCAAAATGGGGCATTCCATTGTTGTGGTGCTGGGGGATGGGGAATTTGTGATCAGATTGTTGAAGGGAATTCATGTGGCTCTCTCGGTACTGAACTGGTTAATACTGGGGAGGTTCATTAGAACATAAGGCCAACCCCTCTTCCTGTGTCTCTTCTGTGTGACTCTGCTTGCTCTTCTAATTTTCCATGATGATAGGACACAATATGGACACTTGATATGGGTATCAGATCTTTGAAACCTGGGCTTGAGAATACTGAGCTTATGGGTCTTCTTTCTTTATAGTTTACCCTGTCTCATGTGTATTTTTTAATGTCACAAAAAACCTACTACTCATCCTTCATAGAAAGTGGCTGAGCAGTCTAAAATCTCTTTCTGATAAAAAGACAGTGTCTGTACCAACTCTGTGTGCCCACCTTCATGCCCATGACTTCCCTCACCAAAACCCAGTCCCTAGGAACTCTTCTCCTCTCACTAGACCCTTCAGGGACAGCATATACAGTTCCCTCTCCCACTGGTGAGGCTCATCCATCATCATACTTGCCCCATACAACCTGTGATTCAGGACCCTCTTCTCTCTGTCTTCAGATGTCTATCCCAGTGACCAACAGCACTGTCCCTCCTTCCTGTGTTCCTGACAACCCCCAAACAACGGGTTTCATGTGCTTATTCACCCCATGGAAACCCTCCCTGAAATCTCACTCTCTTTCCAATGTGACAAAAATTATTTGGATTCAAACTGTTCTTACAGTCTTGGTCTCAGATGGTGAACTCTACAGACAGAAGAGATTGGCTTCAAAGTTCCTTTTTGTGTGATGTCTATGTGTTTGGTCTTAATTTTACCTGACCTGCTGACAGTAGTGTGAGTTTCTTTCATTCATTCTCTGAATAAGTAGTGAACAAACTCAGCATTAGGAATACTGTATTTTTCAAAATTTAGGAAATATTTTGAAACAACAAACTTAATAGCAGCATCAAAAGTAGAAATTGAGTAATACAAATGACAAATGCGTTTAGAAATCTGTAGACAGCCTGGAATGGGGGAAATGAAAGTTCATGAGGAAAGTGTATTAAGCAAAAGTTAAGTGGCCCATTGGAAAAAACATCATTGTGAAAGTCAGTGTGAACCTACCTGCTGGACAGCAGTTGAGATTTCCCATCTTGGACCACTCTGGATATAACGATACGCACGTTACCACTGCACTCAAGTTTGAACCTTTCAGCACAAGCGAGTGACAGTTGGAATGGCAGGATGATGTCATTCACCATGTTACCATGGTGACAAGACACCATGAAATTTTTAAAGTGAGACATACCAGACTTTAGGTGATGCTGTGCTGCTGTCTACATAAATATTTTTGTGTCCAAGCATGTCATTTTAGAGTCCAAGTTTTGTTTCCTAAACTGACTCCAAGACAGACATGTTATCATTCTCTTCCTGTGAAGGAAGTTGAATGACTTAAAGGACCATTACAGTTGATGGTTAACAGTTTTAACGTGAGGCACATGTACTGAATCATGTCATCTGCAAACATGGCTATTTTGATTTTCTCTTTTATGGGTTGTGAAGCTCATTGTTTCTTTAATTCTGTAATTGCTCATGCTAATACTTTAAACACTATATCAAGTAAGAGTGGTAAAAATTGGCCATCCTATTCTTGTTCTAGATCTGACAGAAAATGCTTTCAAGTTTTATGAATTCAGTATGATACTTGTTTTGTCATATGCATATATGTATACACACTTGTAGCTGTATCATTTTGAGAAATTCTCCTTGCATAACTAATTTTTGAGAGTTTTTATAAAGAATGAATGCTGAATCATAGCATATGATTTTTCTGCATCTATTGAAATGATCATATGGTGTTAGTTCTTCATTCTGTGTCTGATCTTTTTGATGTAGCATTGGACTCAGTTTGCTAACATTTTGTTGAGAATTTCTATTTCTGTGTATATCAGGAAAATTAGTCTAAGTTTACTTTTCATGTTATGTCTTTGTTTGGTTTTGGTATCAGAGTAACACTGGCCTCATAAAAAGAATTTGGCAGAATACTCTGCCTTGAAAACAGTAATTTCATGGCTGGTGCAGTAGGCTGAGCTGGTCCATGTCCAGCTGCACTTCTTTTTTTTATTTTTGACAGGCAGAGTGGACAGTGAGAGAGAGACAGAGAGAAAGGTCTTCCTTTTGCTGTTGGTTCACCCTCCAATGGCCGCCGCGGTAGCGCGCTGGCGCACCGCGCTGTTCCGATGGCAGGAGCCAGGTGCTTATCCTGGTCTCCCATGGGTTGCAGAGCCCAAGCACTTGGGCCATCCTCCACTGCACTCCCTGGCCACAGCAGAGAGCTGGCCTGGAAGAGGGGCAACCGGGAGAGGATCGGTGCCCCAACCGGGACTAGAACCCGGTGTGCCGGTGCCGCAAGGTGGAGGATTAGCCTGTTGAGCCACGGCGCCGGCCCAGCTGCACTTCTTCTGACTAAGCTCTCTGCTTATGGGCTGGGAAAGCCACTGATGATGGCCCAAGTGCTCAGACCCCTGCACCCACATGGGAGACCCTGAGGACGCTCAGGTTCCTGCCTTTGGAACCAGCAGACGGAATACCGTTCTCTGTCTTTTCTTCTCTCTGTAATGCTACCTCTCAAATAAATAAATCTTTTTTAAAAAATCCTAAAAAACTGAGCCTGAACAGTAATCCCTTTGATTTTGATTCAACATCATATATTTTGTGTATCTTAAGGAGAAAAATTTATATATATATAAATATATATAATATATAAACGTATATATAATATATATAAATATATATATATATATATATATATATATATATATATATATATATATATATATATAAAGATTTGTTTATTTGAAAGGCATGGCTATGAACAGAGAGGGAGAGGCAGAGAGAGAGAGAGAGAGAATGAGAATATTCTATCCATTGAGTAATGCCACCAGAAAATGAACCAGCGGATTCAAGACCAATTCTCCCACCTTCCCTTCCTTTCTCTCTTTTTTTCTCTCTCTCTCTTTCTCCTGAGATTTAAAACAGTTTTGAGATCCATAGAGTACGTGGAGAAATGGTAGTCATAATAGGAATATTTACTTTTCTGTTATTAGATGCTAATTTAAATTAGGTAGTTCTACTTACAATTGTCTTTATAATTAGTCCTTTTTCCATTTAGTTACAGAATCATGAATGAATTTTTCTCATAAATTTTATTGTATTATTCTTGTGTATGTGTAATGTTATGTACTCACTAATTTGATGAGTTAATGTCTTAAATTTCAATTTTATTAAATTTGCTGTATCATTTTCCATTCTCTTCCTTTGAGTCATTTTTGATGTTTAGTATGGCCACTGACAGAAGTGATGATATAAGGACACACAAGTTTGGCACATCATCCTTGTGTAATGCACAAAATAAAGTTTTGGTCATTAAAGTATCAGAAATAATGCCTTTTATTTACTAAGAATAAGGAAGTGCAAATGTTTAGTGATTTTAGGTGCTTAAGGAGTAAATATATTCTGTTCCTACAGGACTAAGAGTCTTTTACTTTTATTCTTTCGTTGGAACCAATATTTTAAATATATTGAGTAAAATGCTCATAAAAATGATGGCTTTATTGAGGACTTACATTGTACTACATACTACACTAAGCACTTTAGATACATTTATGTCCTTTATTCTTCCTAATTCCATTTTGTCATATAAACTACTAGTTGTCTTAATTTTAGGGAAATTGAAGAAAACCTATTTTTAAAATTTTATTAGAGAGGCAGTCAGAGAAAGCCCCTTTCCACTGGTTCACTCTCAAAATGCCCACAGAAGCCAGAGACCAGGAACTCCATCCAGGTCTCCCACATGGGTGGCAAGTATATAACCACTTCAGCCATCACCTGTTGTGTCCCAGGGTGTGCACCAACACAAAATTGTAAGTGAGAATGGACCTAGGACCCAAACCCACCACTTTTTTATGAGATGCAGATATCCCAACCTATGTCTCAACTGCTAGGCCAAATGTTCTCCTCAAGCATGTGTTTAGATCCATGTTGCCTGTGCCTTAGCTTTTAATCATGATGGTCCTGCATCCTGTTTTTTTTTAAACTGAATGTGACAGTTTATCATTTCAGTAATGTTTTTGCTTGGGGGTGCGGAAAAATCTTTAAAGTTGAACCAGGGATCATTTAAAACATTTTTATGCTCCTTAAATCTTAAACCACTGTATGTGTATGTGTATGTATCTGTTCTTGTGTACATCTGTACATCTATCCATCCATTGTCCATCTGTTTATCTGTCCTGGACATATTTGTATTATATTTCAGAATTTTCCACTTTTCATTTGTCATTGATTTCTTATTTTCTTAGGATCAGAAATGATAGTTTGTAAGATTTCAGTCTTTGAAATATATTGATATTGGGGGCCGGTGCTGTGGCCTGGAGTGCCTGCATTCCATATGGGCACCGATTCGAGTCCTGGCTCCTCTGCTTCTGACTCAGCTCTCTGCTGTGGCCTGGGGAGGCAGTGGAGGATGCCCCAGGCCCTTGGGCCCCTGCACACACGTGGGAGACCTAGAGGAGTCCCCTGGCTCCTGGCTTCAGATCGGCACAGCTCTGGCCATTGCAACCAATTGGGGAGTGAACCTTCGGGTGGAAGACTCTCTCTCTCTCTCTGCTTCTCCTCTCCCTGTGTAACTCTGACTTTTAAATAAATAAATAAATCTTTTAAAAAAAGAAATAAATTGATACTGACTGTGCCCATACCACCCTGAATGCTGCTCCCAATCTTGTCTGAAATATATAGACACTTACTTTGTGGTCTAACATATGGTCTGTACTGCAGAATATCCTATATTCAATTGATTTATTTCCATATTCTTATTTTGTTTGCTGATGTTTTCTTTCTTTTATTTTTGACAGGCAGAGTTAGACAGAGAGAGAGAGAGAGAGAGAGACAGAGAGACAGAGAGAAAGTTCTTCCTTCCATTGCTTCACCTCCCAAATGGCTGCCACAGCCAGCACTCTGGGGCTGGTGCGCCACGCTGATTTGAAGTCAGGAGCCAAGTGCTTCCTCCTGGTTTCCCGTGTGGGAGCAGGGCCTATTGCTGGTGTTTTCTATATACAGGGGGACTTGAAAAGTTTCTGGAAAAAGTGAATTAAAAGATAATTCCATTGTAGTGCAAAAATGTTTAAATCCATCCATAGTTCTTCACATAGTATGAAGTTCTTGAAGACCCTGTATTCACACAGATCTGATCATTTATAGTGTTGGGCAGAGTTGTTGAAGAGTATAGTAGTCCGTTTGTTAGTAACTTCCCAAACTATTTTTGAAAATACTGATTGTCATACATAGTGACTGAGGTCATTATTTCTTGTGTTTAACAGAGATATTCTTGAATGTCAGGAGCTATTAAGAGCAACAGCAATCACAACAATAAAACTCTAGTACTGGAAAACCAAGTGGCACCATGTCTTTGTAGACTGTGCTGCCAGAGTCCTTAAACATTTGCTCAGGCTTGCACTCCTTTCTGCTGGGGAAGCTGTCTTCTCTGTTTCTTTCGATCATGCCTATTCCTCTGAAAGGCACATGGCCTTCTGCCTTCTCCCACGTATATGAGTCCTTTTGAATGTCCTAATTTTCCAAAGAAACTCTCACTAGTTTTTGCTCTGAGGCATTGGGTTGGTCTATTTTGTGTTTCACTTGTAATCTTTTGCCCCAGGCATCCCTGGGCTCTTAGTTTGCCTTGCAGTATGTTCCAGTAATGCCTGATGCTTTCTTCTAAGTTGCCTTTTTGGCTACTCCTTCAGATTGCCCCTGAACAGGTTCAAGCAGATGTGCACAACAACTTACAAAATGATCTGCTGTGCTCTATCTGGATCCAGGTACCAGAATCCCAAGCTGGGTGTGTGAACTTCCCTCTTGAATACTGCTACAGCCAAGGTAGAGGGTGAGCTAAGGGCAAGTCAAAAATGCCACAGAATTTCCAAGTTCTCTTTTTCTTGATTCTGTAATCATTAGACTTTTGCAAATCTTTGACTGTGTCTCAGAGTTTTGACACTGTTTGCTTGATTAGTTGCTTGTCTTTCAGTGTTTCTATGGGAGGACAAGTACTTGGAGTTTCATACTCTGCCTTTTTGCTGATGTCAGCCTACTGTCTTTTTGCTACTGGTGTGTTTATGTCAGCATAAGAATATACTTTTCTCATAGATTTCTTAAAGTCATTCACTTTATTAGGGATTTTATCATTTTTTCTCATACAAAACAAAAATATTTTTTTCATCTTTTTTTTATTTTTGACAGGCAGAGTGGACAGTAGAGGGAGACAGAGAGAAAGGTCTTCCTTTTTGCCGTTGGTTCACCCTCCAATGGCCGCCGTGGTAGGCGTGCTGCGGCCGGCGCACCACGCCGTTCCGATGGCAGGAGCCATGTGCTTATCCTGGTCTCCCATGGGGTGCAGGGCCCAAGCACTTGGGCCATCCTCCACTGCACTCCCTGGCCACAGCAGAGAGCTGGCCTGGAAGAGGGGCAACCGGGAGAGGATCGGTGCCCCAACCGGGACTAGAACCCGGTGTGCCGGCGCCGCAAGGTGGAGGATTAGCCTGTTAAGCCACGGCGCCGGCCACAAAAATATTTTAATACCTTTAAATTCAAAATTTTTCTTTAAAATCATTCATGAAAAAGATTCTCAAGTCAGAATTAACACCTCAATTAGTTAAGCATCAGGAAACTACATTACACCTATTTAATGTGTAAAGAGACATTTTTTTCACGTCATTTTCTTCTGATGTCTGTTCCAGAATCACAGACTCTTGCTTCTCTACACTTCCATCTATCATTTCTGCAGATCATGAAAACTGAATTTGTTGAACACCAGAAAGCTGTTGATATGATGTTGTATAAACCATAACATTTTGTTGCTGACCATCTGCAGTTATTAAGCCAGCTGGTAACCGGTTAGTGAATGCCTCCTCTGTAAGCTCTGCTCTTAGTCCATCTGTAGCTGTGACTGCTCCACCAATTCCTTTGTCTCCTTTCATAGCCTCTCTGAATTTCTGAAGGTACAATTTCAGAGGTTCCACATAACTGTCAAAGCCCAAGGTGGACATGGCAAAGAGAATGTCTTCTCCATTGATTGTCCTCTGTTTCTCTTGATGGCACCTTTCACTGGCTTCAGATGCTATAAAGCTAAGAACTCACACATTGTTGAACACATTCTTTGGCATCTGTTGCAATCTTTCCTGTTTGAGGTACGGCGTTCTTCATTATCCTAGCCACATTTGCAATTGGAAGATATATTTCTTCTTGAGAAGCATCTGTGGTAGAACTGTCACCGTCCATTGTCACGAAATACTGTCAGAACCTTGGTGTCAGTGGTGCTCAGAGCACCTTTTTAAAAAGGTGTCTAATCTTTGCTCAATTCCAACCCGTGTTTAAAGCATCTTGTTCTAGTACTTCGGGTGAGATAACAATTTGTGGGTGCTCTGTAATTCTTTGTTCTCCGAGACTACTGCTCCATAAGCCCCTGCCTATCCTGCCTCCCACCAGCGATGATCCAAACCTTAGTGCAATCCCAAAGGCTTCCTTCCCAAGTCCAGGGACCACAAGCTACCAGACGGCTGCATTCTTTACGTGCAAACCAGACTGCAGGACACCAACGCCATTCCTTCCTCCCGGGGACCTCGCTGCCTCCCCACGCAGGTGCGCGGGGTGGCCCGAGGCCCCACTGCAGAGCCCGCTTACCTGTCAGCCCCACTTGTGCTGTGCGGACCCCTGATGGCCCAGCCAGCCCGGACCTGCACCCAACGCCCGTCTCCCGCCCGCTGCGCGGGGCTGGAGTGCGCCGGCGGACAAAGCGGCCGGACTCGGCCAGGCCCCGCGG
Source organism: Lepus europaeus (assembly GCF_033115175.1). Taxonomy (NCBI): domain Eukaryota; kingdom Metazoa; phylum Chordata; class Mammalia; order Lagomorpha; family Leporidae; genus Lepus; species Lepus europaeus. The sequence goes on from NC_084844.1 coordinate 69,822,172, forward strand.
ACCCAGGAGCCGGCGGGCAGGAGGTGCTCCGTGGGGCCCGCGCGGCTGCAGAAGCCCAGGGGGCAGGGTCTGGGCGGCAGTGGGGACCCGGGCTGCGTCCCGGCTAGCCGGCCTGCTCACCAACAAAATGGAGCCGGCCCAGGGCGCCACCTAGAGGGACCACGACCACGCCCCGCTGGCAGCCCTCTTTGGCCTCGGCCTTGGAGTTCAAGGGTGTGGAGTGGGAGGCGGCCTGGCCCACTTACCGCGCTCCTCCTTTGGCACACAAAGAGCCGCGCTGTGGCCTCGCAGGCTCCGGCCAGGCCCAGGCCCAGGTCCGGTTGGGCAGGTGGGAGGGTAGTGCCCAGGCCAAGGCAGCATTGGCGGCGGGGATGGTGCTGGGACGGTTTTAACTAAAACACTGTAGTTGATTTAATTAAAAGACGGAAATCCTTTAGGATCTTTACACCACCCACCTGTGACTGTTTTGTCTTCCTTTGCACCAAGTCATTTTTCTCTTCGTATTGTTACATATCATACATAATTGGTGATGATCCTCTAATAATTCAGAGACTATGTCTTATTTTTCTATTAGATTTCAGAATTCATAGCTAGTGTGAAGTGATGTGTGACACCCAGTGTTTTCAGATGTAAACTGAAGGCACCTTTGAGTAGGTGCTCTTACTGTATAGTGTTGTTCTGGCTGTTTTTAGCTTAACCTAGAAGCAGACAGATGTTTGTGCATAAAACGGACTGCAGAAACCTGTTGCATATCTTCCTTTACCATGATTGCAAACTGCACTGATAAAACCTGTAGATGCCCTGAGCTAAACTTAACTTCAGTTCAGGAGTCTGAATGCCATTCACTCTGTTAAAAGTATGTTAGAAATGACTTGTAAAATACTGTGTTTTCTATCCTTATTTAAGCCAAGACAATTTACTAACATGTATTTTTCAAATTAACTAAAATACTTCAATTATGAATGTTATAAATTCATTTTATAATGTTTAATAGTTAACATTATGTAAATTTCAAACTCTTCTTGCCCTAAGTAATTGGTGAACTGTTTCTTTAGATAGAAAATGTATTGTGTTTTTACATATATGGTGACATCTAATACGTATAGTACATATTACTTATGCATGTATTTAAAATGCATAAAGAACCATACCCAGATTATTTTAGTGCCTAGTTTACATTACTTATTGATATACCTCTAAAATTTCAGCTGTATTCTAGAAACTTACTGTTAGTTAAATTATTACTCAAACAAATGAAATGTGTTAGCTTAAAACATTTTTAGATATTGGTACAGTTTGATCATTTAAAGCTCCTTAGGTAAAGTATGATTGGAAAACATCCTGAGCATTCTTGTTACAATTATGGCTGCCTGACAACTTAGTTCAAAATCAGAATAGCAATGAAAAGCATCATAGTAAACTCCCTTGCACCCTTTATTGTTATTTTTGGGCAACACTACACATAAGTTCTGGTGAATGTATTGTCATTATGCTTATTTAAATCCTTGATAAAATCATTACTTATTTTGCTTACCTAGAAATTAGATTCAGAGGTAAAGCAGCGTTTGTTTGTAATTTTTAGTTGGTATTCTGTTGTGTCACCAAATGTGTTATGGGAAATGGGGAGAGTACCACTCAAAGACTGAATTTGGGTAAAACTTTATTGATGAGTTGCAGACTGATTGGCCAGGGACATAGTACATAATTGGGGGCCACACTGTGTTGCTGGTTCCCTGTCTAGCAAGACTTATATGGGGCAAAACCAAAATGTAGGTGGCAGGGTTCTGTTACAATTTTCTGGTGTAATAAGTAGAGGTTTTCAACTATGTTTGCATGAGCTAATGACATTTCTTGGAATTGGCAAGGTTACAGAGGAACTGGCTGTCTTTCAGCTAGGATGTGGTTAGGCAATAGGACATTTCACAGGGTACATGCAACATAGAATTTTTTTAACTGCATGGGTGAGGGTAGGTCACTTCTTGGTCATAAGTATTCAACATGGCATTTGTCCTGCTCTCTCTAACATATGTTTATATCATGTAACAGCTTAGATGAAATATGGAGCTTTCTGTCTGTCTTTGATTTCTCCTGGTTACCAGTATTAATCCCCTCCAAATGTTTCACACAAATGAAAACTCTACGGGGTGTAGCCCATTATATGTACAATTTTCCAGAATTACAAGTTCTGTCCTCAGCTCCCGGGCAGCCCTAGAGAGCAGGTGCAGGCGGCACGGCGGGTCATGCGCTCTCAGCCCGCATCTGGGCCTGCGGGAGAAGGCCCTGCATCTCTGGTCCGGGGTGCAGAGTCCCCGCTGAGGGTCCCCGGCAGTGCCCAGTCTCCACAGGCTCTGCCTTGGGCCACCTCAGCCCCAGCTGCCCGTGCCAAGGCTGGTGCGGGTTGTTTCCGCCAAGACTCTTAGCACTTCTGGGTTCGGGTGTTCTCTGGTGCCCCGTGACCCGGCAGGGAGCCACGGAGACTCCTGCACCCGCAGTCCGCGGACACAGACACCCTGCGGCCGCCCCGTCGCAGGTTCTGATCTTTGTCATTTGTTAGGAGGAACACGTGATATATTTAGTAGTATACAGTGTTTTCATAATTAAATGTTGAAATGTGTATTTAAAAATTAGACTATTAAATCTCTATCAGTAAGGACATATATTTTACATTGGGGCATTGATAAGTGTTTTTATAATTTCTTCAGTAAATTTATTTTTATTCTATACAATTTAAACTGATAGGTGTGAATTTGTTCTAACTTTTATTTAATGAATATTCCCATTTCTTAAGTAAATATTTTTCTAGATGTTTGATAGTATTGCAGGAGACATGAATACTTTTTGGTATTTCTGTTTTCTCATGTTTTAAATCACTGAACTTTTGACAGATATATTGTAAGTTAGCAATTAAAACATAAATATTTGGGTAAACGTCTAAGGTGTATTAGAAGTTCAGTAATTTTTTTTTTTTTTTTGCTTTTCTTCTGATTTATTTGAAACGCAGTCAGAGCTAGAGAGAGGGAGAGAGCGCGCCCATCTGCTGGGTCACTTCCCAGAAGGCCGGCGCTGGGCCAGGCTGGAGCCAGGAGCCTGGAGTTCCATCCGGGTCCCCCACGCAGGTGCAGGGCCGTCGCACTTGAGCCCTCACCGCTGCTCCCAAGGTGCGCATGCGCAGAGAGCTGGGCCCGGAACACAGTCTGACCCGGGATGCCCTGGTCTCAATCCCCGCACCAAACATGGGCCCTGAAGTCCCTGCAGGATGAGGCGCCCAGCGCTCAGGTCGGAGCTCAGCAGCCAAGCCCGAGAGGGGAGCGCTGTGTGCGGGACCCCAGGGCAGGCTGGGAGGACGCCCGCTCCCTCCATCAGATCCTGGGTTCCAGCCCCAGCTCTGCTCCGGACTCCTTGGGTGCTCTGGGCCAGCATGGGGAGACCCTGATGGCGCTCCCGCCCCAGCACTGCGGGCCTGGGGATCCACCCGGAAGGGAGCTGGGTCTGACTTCCGCCCCCAGCACTGTGTGTTCCATGGCACAGCTGTGAACCCCAGTTCCCCCGCTGCTGTCAGCAACGTGGCTCTGCTGAGGGGAGTGGGGACATGGAGCAGCCCACCGTGACCCCTGGGCCTCTGGCTGTTCACCTCAGGTAAAGGGCGGGGCAGGGGCAGGGCAGGGTGGGCGGGGGGCCTGGCATGGGCAGGCTGGCGGGGGTCGGGGACCATCGCTCGCCCAGGTTCTCCCCCTGCTGGCCCACTCTGGGCCTTTCCTGGGCCCCGGGGCTCCGCAGCCGCCACCACCACACGTCCATCATCAACACCATCAACACCATCATCATCATCACCAATACCGTGAACACCATCACCATAGCCATCGCCAGACCAGTCCTGCAGGGGCCCGAGGGGCTGCAACATGGCCCCCTCCCCAGAGACCCGGCCATGTCCCAGAGCCCCGGCCCCTCCCCAGAGCCCCGTCCCTCCCCACAGCCCCCGCCCCTCCCCTCAGCCCCCCCCGCAGCTCCCCAGAGTCACCGCCCCTCCCCAGCGCCCGCGCCCCCTCCTCGGAGCCCCGCGCCTCGCCCGGGCGGGGACCCCCCCGGATCCCCGAGGCCCGCGGGGGAGGCCCGGGCCGGGCGCGGCCGCCCTGACCCCGACCCGCTGCCCCGCGCAGCTGCGTCGTCAGCAGCCTGGAGTCCTGGTGCCCGAGGACTACGGGATCCTGTACCTGAAGGGCACCACGCCGGCGCAGGATGCGGGCCTCGGGGCTCAGGACAAGCTACCCGGTGACAGACAGGAGGTGAGGGCGCGGCCGGGGCCTCGCGGTGCTCCGCGCTCGGTCCGCCGGCCCCTCAGCTGCCCTTGGCTTGTGGACGCGGCCCCGGCCCGCCCCTGCCGCCCTACAATCTGTTTCTGGCCACTTCCTGCCACACCTGCTTTCTGTTCATCTCCGCCTCCTCAGTGTCTAGCAGGTGGAGACATGGGAGCTGGAAAACCTTCTGGGTCTGTTCTCTCCTGAGTTTGTCTTGGGCTGTCCCGGTTGTTAGCATGGAGACTTGGTCACCAACAGAAAATTCCCTTTTATGAAAATGCTAGCGTATAACTAAATGGTTTATGCATTTTAGGAATTTCTATCAGTTTTATAATTTTTTTTGAAGAACAAATGATCTGTTTAATCATGGGAAACTATTGTTTCATAAATAAACTTTGAAATATATATTTTGAGAACTTATACTTAATATATATTATTTTGGCATTGATTAGCATTTTAAGTTTCTTTAGTAAAAGTATTTTTATTCTACCAAATCTGCTTTCTGTTCATCTCTTCCTCCTCAATTTCTGTAAGTGTGTAAATTTATATATATAATATATATATCAATGTATAAATGTATAATTTTTTATAAATGTATATTTTATAAATGTATATTTTATAAATGTATATTCTTCTTAGTAATTACATTGATAGCATTATAGTATTATTATGCAAATTAGGAGTACTGTTGGTTTATATCGTGGCTTGAAGATGAGTATTTTTCCTAAAAGAAGTACAGAAGATAATTTAAGGAAGGGGCAAGGGGACATTTTATTGTTGGCTAATAGACTGCATAGAACTGTTACACAACTGTTTAACTGAAACATTGCTTTGCAATCTCCATTATTTTACTGTGTTTTTAAAATTTTTTCCAGGAGATTCTAATAAAAATGGAAGAAGAACCAAGTTCTGCTTTGGACTCTGAAGAGACTTTTAATTCTTGTAGGTAGGTAGTAAATACAGAGATATATAATATTACAGGATAATGTATAAGATCCAATATCTTAGAGGAGTCTAATCTTAGAATAGCAAGGAATTAGGACTTGTGCTTTTAAAATGTGATAATATTTAAATATTACTGCGATATGTGAGTATCTGCAGAAATAATGAGTATCAGAAAATGTAATAACCCAAATTCTTATGAATGAGCTTACATCAGATATCTGTTGCTCTCCTATCCTACAGTACACTAATTAGGACAATGTACATGTAGTATTAACCTTCATTATAATCTGCTTTTTGTTTTTCCCATATATATTTTACAGTACTAAAGACTTCTTTCAGAGTACCTAAGAAAGGTTAAAATGCAAATATGATTGAATTAAGAGCTGTTTGTTAATGCCCTTTTAGGGCTCTTCAGCCACTAGGGAGGTTACAGCTCAAACAGGAAAGGATTCAGTTGGCAGGCCAACACTGCTGTTAAATAGTTTTATAGTATTTAAAGTGTGAAATTAATATTTTTCTACCCAGTAGGCAGCAGCTCTTATAATGTAATAAGCTTAATTGTAAATTTGGCACTTGGGTTAAATGTAGAATTCATAGAAGCACAGTGCTGGTGCATATTTTCTTATTAATATTAATAGACAAAACCTAGAAAAATGTAGCAGTGTCACATTAAAATAGCCACAGAATTATTGGTAAAATTTGCTTCAGAAGATGAAAATTATTTTTCTGTTGCCATTATAGCTCTTTTAAACTAGCTAGTAACAGGTTATTAAAAAATACATAAATTTTCCAGTGTTCAGAAGTCCTTTTGTGTAACAACTATTTAAACTGCCTCAGAAATCCTAACCTTTCTTCATAATCAGACAGCTCAGGCCTTAAGCCTACCACTGACATACTAGAGCTTATGTTTAGGGTAATGAGTTAGTTTCTCATCTGTAAAAAGGGCATTATATTGTCTCATCTGCTTCCTTCCCACAACTTTTAAATACTGGGGTAAAACATGTAAAACAAAGCCTCTTGAAAATCTAAATGCAGAGCATGTTCCACGGCTCCCTAGTCTAATCCTCTGCCTGTGGCGCTGGCACCCTGGGTTCTAGTCCCTGTTGGGGTGCCGATTCTGTCCTGGTTGCTCCTTTTCCAGTCCAGCTCTCTGCTGTGGCCCGGGAAGGCAGTGGAGGATGGCCCAAGTGCTTGGGCCCTGTACCCACATGGGAGACCAGGAGGGGGCACCTGGCTCCTGGCTTTGGATCAGGGCAGCGTGCTGGACTTAGCGGCCATTTGGGGGGTGAACCAATGGAAGGAAGACCTTTTTCTCTGTCTCTCTCACTGTCTAACTCTGCCTGTCAAAAAAAAAGTGCTACCTGGAACTATAACAAATAAATTATGGAACTTAAATCTATGAACACTAACTACAGCTTCATATGTCTAATACTCACAGATTTATTTTTATGGCCTATGAGGTTTTACAATGATTTACATTTCTTAGTGGTTTTCTTCATTGATTCAGATAGGTAGAAAACAAATGGATTTAACTCTTGAGACACTTGTAGGGGGTTATATGATGCCTGAATGGTTTTAGGCCACATCTTGCTTTGGAAGTGTTGATTTAAATTTAAGTATTTGGCTTCCAACTAATTTGCAGTGATGTGTTATGAGAATGTATTATTAGTTTTATGCAATACATCTTACAGGTTTTACAGACCACTGTTACATGTTTTTTGTCAAGTTACATGTGAGACAACACTGCCAGATGTGAAGGAAGAGAGAGAGTGTCCTGTGTGTGCTGCAGTGGATGTTTAACTTAGGGAATGGAGCACACATGGCCACATGGTGGAAGGAATATTGTTTCTCCATCCTCCCCTCCTCTTCCCAAGGGCAACTGACCTTCTCCTTGCAAAAAGAGGCGAGTCCTTGCCAGCACAGATGACTACAGACTATTACATTAATCTGTCTAGCTGTAGAACCAGCTGCTTGCATGTTTTTAGTTATCTTATTAGATGGTATAACAGTGACCTATGAAATAAATTGAAGGTGAACATATTTAACTTTCCTTTTATTATCCTATGTTTCCAAAAATCTTTTTGATTAGATTATAACTTTCTACAAAAGTCCCTAGGAAGTCTGTTTGTTTTCTGATTCATGTAATGCTTTTTTTAAGGTTTTTAAAGTATAATGTCATAGTGCACAGTATAGAAAATAATTTAATTTTTGTCTCCTTTATGGATAGCTTTTAGTGTGTTTATATAGTCAAAAAGCCATAGTAAACTTACCTTATTAGGCAATTAAGTTAGATGGAACTCAGACCAATTATTTGGCATTCTCTGAGAAACTCAAAATACTCCTTTATCTTGGCATTGCAGAAATGGCGTAGTATAGAATGCAAATTATTGTATCTTGCTCTAAAATAAATTTTAAATTATATTTAACTCTTCTCTAGGTTCTTATATATGGTAGTTGATCACCATGTTTACTCTATTTTTTAATTTAATTTAACTTGGCATCATTGATGAGTATATTTTCCCAAGCTGTGCTGTTAGGAAAAAAATGTATTATCCTCTGATTTTTGACAAAGGGATAATTTTGAAGCAATAAACTTTAAATGTGATGTTGACTTTAAGAGACACACAAAATAATAAAAACTAATGATATTCAATTATAAGTCTTAGCCAATGTTCTATTATAATAATTTAGCTAGGGAACCTGATGCTGAATCTAAGAAAATAAAAAAGTTCCTGAATGCAAGAAAATCATGAAATACTTCTAAGTCTCTTTAGATAATAAATCCTACAACTGATATAGTAGGGTGACTGGAGACTTAATTCTTAAGACATGATATTTGTGAGTCCTGTTTCTTTTTTTTAAAAAATGTATTCGTGGCCGGCACCATGGCTTAACAGGCTAATCCTCCACCTTGCGGCGCTGGCACACCAGGTTCTAGTCCCGGTTGGGGTGCTAGATTCTATCCCGGTTGTCCCTCTTCCAGGCCAGCTCTCTGCTATGGCCCGGGAAGGCAGTGGAGGATGGCCCAAGTGCTTGGGCCCTGTACCCGCATGGGAGACCAGGAGAAGCACCTGGCTCCTGGCTTCAGATCAGCGAGATGTGCCGGCCGCAGCGGCCATTGGAGGGTGAACCAACAGCAAAGGAAGACCTTTCTCTCTCTCTCTCTCTCTCTCACTATCCACTCTGCCTGTCAAAAAAAAATGTATTCGTACTTTCTGACAGGTGTTTTACTCTGAAGAAATACCAATTTCATATTTCAAAAGAACTTTAATTGAAGAATAAAAGGAGTGTTTCTCTATATATTTTTATATATATAATATATTTTTTCTAAGAAAAGACAGTAAAAGGCACTTGGCTTCAAATAGTGGTGGTCTAATTCCTTATATTGAAGAGAGCTTCCAAAGTCACTTCCCTTTCTCAATATGTTCTGTTCTCCATATCACTGAGACAGAGACTACCTTGGTAAAATATCTTTTTATTATTATTCTATTAAAATATTTTTATTAGCATTCAATACTTTTGTGGTACAGTATTTCAGTACATATACAAAGCATACATCAATCAAACCAGGAAAATATCTTTTCTATGTCCTTAGCTTATCTTTGTTCTGGTAGCTACTAGTTGCTCTCTCCTGGTTCTTTGTGCAGTGTATAATACATTATTGTGAGCTGCAGTGGAACAGGAGCACTGTGCTGTGAACACTGGAACCAGTGCCTTCTGTCTGTGTTTGGTGCCTGTTATCCAGTCTCCTTCCATTCTTTCTTGCCACACCCTTCCCAACCTCACTGTGGTTTTGATTTACATGTCCCTGAAGGCTAGCGATATTGAACATTTCTTCATGCTTTTGTTTTCTTTTTGTGTTTCTTCTCCGGAGAAATATCTATTCAGATACTTTGCCTGTTTGGTAACTGGATTTGGGTTTTTGTGGTGTTTGGGGTTCTGTATATGTTCTGAGTCATAGTCCTTTGCTAGATGCACAGCTTGTAACTGTTTTCTGTCAGCTGTGCTTTGTTCCTTTTGCTGTACAGAAGCTTCTTAGTTTGGGATGATCACATTTGTATGTTTCTCCTTTCCTCTCTGCTCTTAGGGTCTTAGGTTCTTTTTTTTTGACAGGCAGAGTGGACAGTGAGAGAGAGAGACAGAGAGAAAGGTCTTCCTTTGCCGTTGGTTCACCCTCCAATGGCCGCCACAGCTGGTGCGCTGCGGCCGGCGCACCACGCTGATCCGATGGCAGGAGCCAGCTGCTTCTCCTGGTCTCCCATAGGGTGCAGGGCCCAAGCACTTGGACCATCCTCCACTGCACTCCCTGGCCACAGCAGAGAGCTGGCCTGGAAGAGGGGCAACTGGGACAGAATCTGGTGCCCCGACTGGGACTAGAACCCGGTGTGCTGGCGTCACTAGGCGGAGGATTAGCCCAGTGAGCCGCGGCACCGGCCCTTAGGGTCTTTTTCAAAAAAATTTAATGTTTGCCAGTGTTTTCCCCCAGTGGTTTCATAATTTAAGGACTTACATTTATATATCTTTTTCTTTTTTTTAAATTATTTTTATTTTTTTATTTTTATTTTTTTTGACAGGCAGAGTGGATAGTGAGAGAGAGAGAGAGAGAGAGAGAGAAAGGTCTTCCTTTTGCCGTTGGTTCACCCTCCAATGGCCGCCGCGGTAGGCGCACTGTGGCCGGCGCACCACGCTGATCTGATGGCAGGAGCCAGGTGCTTCTCCTGGTCTCCCATGGGGTGCAGGGCCCAAGCACTTGGGCCATCCTCCACTGCACTCCCTGGCCACAGCAGAGAGCTGGCCTGGAAGAGGGGCAACCGGGACAGGATCGGTGCCCCGACCGGGACTAGAACCCGGTGTGCCAGTGCCGCAAGGCGGAGGATTAGCCTAGTGAGCCACGGCGCCGGCCACATTTATATATCTTTTCCATTATGAGTTGATTTTAGATTACGGTGGGAGGCATGGGATGAAATTTTGGATTCTGGGTATGGATTTTCTATTTTAAAGTTTTATTTATTTTTACTTGAAATACAGAGTTATAGAGAGGCAGAGGGAGAGAGAGGTCTTTCATCTGCTGGTTCACTCCCCAGATGGCCACAATGGCCAGAGCTGCACCGATCAAAAACCAGTAGCCAGGAGCTTCCAGGTCTCCCACATGCATGTAGGGGCCCAAGAACTTGGGCCATCTTCTGCTTTTCCAGGACACAGGAGAGAGCTGGATCAGAAGTGCAGCAGCCAGGACTGGAACCAGTGCCCATATGGGAAGCCAGCACTGTAGGTGGTGGCTTTACCTGCTAAGCCACAGTACTGGCCCCATGGGTATGGATCTTTAGATTTAGGTTTCCCAGCACCATTTATGGAAGAGACTGTCCTTTCTCTGGTATGAGTTTTGGTAGATTTATCAAAGAGCAATTGACTGTAGGTATGTAGATTAATTTTTGAGATCTCTATTCTGTTCCAATAGTCTGTATTTCTGTTTTTATGCTGATACCATACTATTTTGATTACAGTAACTCTATAATATGTCTTGAAATCTGATGTTGTGATGCCTCCAACTTTGTTGCTCAAGATATCTTTATGTATTTGGGTTCTTTTAAAGTGCTTCTATGTAAATTTTAGGATTGGTTTTTCTAGTTCTGTGAATGCTGTCTTTATTATTTTGGTGGTAATTACATTGAAGCTGTGAATTGCTTCAGGTAACATGGACTTGTACTAGTATTAATTTTTATAATCTGCATACAGAGAAGAACTTTGTGTTTTCTTTTGTCTTCTTCACATTCTTTCATCAGTGTTTTGCAATTTTCATTGTAGTTGTCTTTCACGTCCTTGGTTAAATTTATTCTGGGTGATGGGAGGGCAGATCTTGGCCTCACTGTTAAATTGTTAAGACTCTTCGTGTCCCATTTGGAGTGCCTGGGTTCAATACCCGATTTCACTACTTACTCCAGCTTCCTGCTAATCCAGACCCACAGAGGCAATGGTAATGACTCAAGTAATTTGCCTTCCATTTCTGGGACCTGGGTTGCGTTCTTAGATTTTAGCCTGACCTAACCCTTTTTGTTGTGGGCATTTTGAGATTGAACCCAGGAGTGCAGTGGAGGTTAGCCCAAGTGCTTGGGCCCTGCACCCCATGGGAGACCATGAGAAGCACCTGGCTCCTGCCATCGGATCAGCGTGGTGCGCCGGCTGCAGTGTGCCGGCCGCAGTGGCCACTGGAGGGTGAACCAATGGCAAAGGAAGACCTTTCTCTCTGTCTCTCTCTCTCATTGTCCTCTCTGCCTGTCAAAAAATAAAATAAAAAAAGTAAAGATATCTGTGGTCATATAATTAAATTTTTATGGCATTTATTGGGGGAATATTCAAATTATTAGGAATATAGATAACACAATAGCAAATTTAATATACCAAAGGGAAAATCAGTACCAGGTTTAGGTTCTATTAAAGTTTCTGAACTTTAAAATAGTTTAAAATTTTTGTAATAGGGTCACTTATAGCTTACAGAGTTTTGATGAAAATTTAATTTGGAAAAGGAAATAATAAGAAAATGGTTAATCTTTCATTGTGATTTGGAGAAAATATTTTTGAAAAATTAGTAAGAAAAATACTACTCCTGGAGCCAGCACTGTGTGCAGCTGGTTAAACTGCTGCCTATAGTGCCGACATCCCATATTGGCACCAGTTCAAATCCCGGCTGCTCCAACTCTGATCCAGCTTCCAGCTACTGTTTCTGGGAAAGATGGTGCAGTAGAAGATGCCTCAAGTGCTCAGGCCCTTGCACCCCTGTTGTAGACCCAGATGAAGTTCCTGGATCCTGGCTTTAGCATTGACCAGCCCCAGCCAATGTAGTCACTTGGAGAGTGAACCAGCATACTCTAACCAACCAGAATATAATCAGAAACTTAGAAATAGAGGAGAATAATTGGATGACTGAAAGGCCTGTTGATTAAAGTCACAGGAAGGCTTTACCAATCAATCCCATTTTCTTCCATTTAGTCTTATTTCTCATTTCTCCCTTTATTTAAACTTTAAGAAGATGATAGTTTATGATGTCAAAATAGACTGAAATATGCAATAAATATAAAGTCTGAGCAAATGAAAAAGGTGTATAGATTTGAGATTTCTAAAAGCTAATGTCCAGTAGTCTCCTCTTATTCCCTAGTACATTCTAAGACCTCAGGAGTGTTGTGTACATCAGTAGATGCATGAAACCACAGAAAATTCATGCCTTGGCCCTCCAAACTAAGTCCTTACTATCACATACTATGGCTTAAACTTCTGTAATTTTAGGCGCAAGGCTAAACTAGCCTGACATTCTTTTTCTCCCCTCACAATATCATTGATAAAAGTTTCATCCCTAATGTAGGTCAACATCAGGGTATATTTTTTTCTTTAATAAGTCAAACTGTTTTACCTTTTTAGTTTGCTTTTCTGTGAGATACCTGAATTACCACATCACTATTCTTGTGCTTTGGAATCATTATTAAACAGAATAGAGCTTCCTTGAGCATAAGCATTGTGACTCCCTAACAGCCACTCTGATGACTTGAAATGGCTCCCAAGTGGCTAATGGGTGGTAGTGTGCACAGCATGGATACACTGAGCGAGACAGAGCAAAATGGCATGAGATATCATAACGCTACTCATTACCACATACAGTTTACAACTCTGAAATTGTTTATTTCTGGAATTTTCCATTTAATATTTTTGGACCCTCATTGACCAGGCATAACAAGCCATAGAAAGCGAAACTGCACATAAGTGAGGACTACCGTATGAGCATTAAATGGACTGGTAACAGATAGCCCTGATGGGCATATGAGAAATGCCTGTAAAATAGAAAGGAGAGGTCTACAGACAAAACCATTATTTAATGTAGGGACACATAGCCATGTAATTTTGAACTGTACACCACATATGGGCGAAAACAACTTTTAAGTTTTGGAATGTATTGGTACTCTGCCTGGCGCTGCAGGTGGATGAAGGGTGTTCAGCCAGTAAAGTCTATGCAGATCTTCCAAAATCTTAAAAATCTGAAGCACTTCTGAATCCTAACCATTTTGGATAAGGATGTTCACCTGGTAATGATTTTTAGTGAGTTTTTTAGGAGGCTTAGGTGGTGATGTACATCTCCAGAAGCCTCTGTGAATTGTTTATTCAAGTACATTAATCCCAACAAATTTGAAGTACATATTTGACCTTAAACTAAAGTTGATCACACGACCCACTTACTTTCTTTTTAACCTGTCCTTTCTTGGTTCTTTTAGACAATCTGTTGTTGAGTCTGCACATATCCACATCTGGTTCAGGGTCTTTCCAGCAATGCCACCATTGGTACCTAATAGAACTAACACTGTTGCCACTGAAGATGGTCTTTCCTCACTTTCACATGTGTATGTGACAAGAGTTTGGTGAGAGGAGACAGTGGCTGAGGGTGGTGGTAGTGACAGAAATACCATGGGAAAAGGCAATGAGAGGGATGGGAAAGAAAAAGAAACTATTACATGCTTATCTGATAGTTCTGACTAGTGCCACTATGCATTTAGAAATATGCATACTGTATAAAAGCCTCTTTTCAGGAATTACTTTGATTTATTTTATGAATTAACTTAAAAAAAGTTTTTTTAAGTTGAATTGTATTTAGTTACACAGAGATGCACAAATACACACACTCAGTGAGAGAGGAAAGAGGAGAGAGAGAGAGAGAGAGAGAGAGAGAGAGAGAGAGAGAGAGAGAGAGAAAGCTTAGATCCCCTAGTTGGCTCTCCAAATGCCACAGTGGCAGTTAGGCCATGCAAACACTGGAGCTGAGAACCAATTCAGGTCCCCTCCTAGGTGGCAGGGACCCAAGTACTTGAGCTATCACCTGCTGCCTCCCAGAGTGTACATTAGCAGGAAGCTAGAAATGGGAGTAAAACTGAGATTCAGATCAGACACTGATATGGGATGTGGGCATGTTAACTGGCTTTTTAACCACTAGGTCAAATGTCTGAACCTTTTTACTTTTAATGTTTGTTTTCTTCCTCCAGTTATACTACATATGATTATGTATCATGTGTATATTTATCTTTATATTCCTTGAAACTTTACAGTTTTGCTTTAAAACCAGTGTGTGTGTGTGTGTGTGTATCTCTCTGTGTGTATGTGTGTGTGTGTGTATTATCATTGTTAAAACATTTTGAGCTTCACTGTCCAATATGGGAACCATTAGCCATATAAATTTTGACTTTAATTAGTTAAAATTAAATATGTAATTCTTCAACTGCATTAGCCATATTTCAACTTCTTAATTACTATGTGTGATGAGTGGTTACCATTTTGGACAGTTAGTTACGGAACATTTCTATGTTCTCAGAAAATTTTGTCGGATAGTGGTGGTGTAGAACTTGTGCAGTGAATGATGGATTCACTTAAAATGTAACTTAATTTCATCTTTAAAAAGAAAATATTTAACAGAAACATCTATTTCTATTTTTATAATATTCCATAAGTCCATCTAGTGTTGGAAAACATGCTTTAAGAGATAAGATGGAGACCAGCATCATCGCGCAATGGGTTAAGCCACCACCTTTGACAGCAGCACCCTGTACAAGGGCAGGTTTCAGTCCCAGATGCTCTGCTTCTGATCCAGCTCCCTGCTAATGCCTGAAGAAAAAGCAGTGCAAGATGGCCCAAGTACTTGGGCCCCTGCCACATATGTGGGAGAATGGATGGATTTCCAAGCTCCTGGTTTTGGCCTTGCTCAGCCCTGGGTATTGGGGCCATTTAGGAGGTGAGCTGGTGGAAAGAGGATCTCTCTCTATCTCCCTCCTGTCTGTGATTCTACCTTTCAAATAAATAAATCCTTTTTTTAAAAAAAGAGATAAAATGACCTTTTAATTAGGACTTGGGATTTTACTAAATAAATGCCTATTTTTTTTTTGACAGGCAGAGTGGACAGTGAGAGAGAGAGACAGAGAGAAAGGTCTTCCTTTTGCCATTGGTTCACCCTCCAATGGCCGCCGCGGCCAGCACACTGCAGCCGGCGCACCATGCTGATCCGATGGCAGGAGCCAGGTGCTTCTCCTGGTCTCCCATGGGGTGCAGGGCCCAAATACTTGGGCTATCCTCCACTGCACACCCTGGCCACAGCAGAGAGCTGGCCTGGAAGAGGGGCAACCGGGACAGAATCCGGCGCCCCAACTGGGACTAGAACCCGGTGTGCCAGTGCCGCTAGGTGGAGGATTAGCCTATTGAGCCGTGGCGCCGGCCATAAATGCCTATTTTTAAATTGTTGGAAAATAATTTGTTCTTGACTGTATAAGTATTTCCTTTTCTGTACTGTTTACATTACAAACTGTGTGGCCAATTTTTTACCTGGTTATAGAAAGACATCAAGCTTATGTCAGTTATCCTACATACCAACGTAAATGAGGTAGGATGGGAGTAAGAAGAGAGTGAGGGAGATATGCAGAGAAACATCTGAAGGAAGGGCATTCTTCCTTATGTATTAATGATATCAGAAATGCCTTTAGGGGCAAGTATTTGGCCTATCGATTAAGATGCCTACATCTCACATTGGAGTACCTAGATTTGATCCCTAGCTCCAGTTCCCCAATTCAGCTTCTAGCCAAGGTGGACCCTGGAATACAGTGGTGATGCCCAAAGTACTTGAGTCCCTACCACCCATATTGGAGCTGTGGATTGAATTCCTGGCTACCAGCTCTGGGCTGGTCCAGGCCTGGCTGTGCAGGCATTTGGGGAATAGGCCAGTGGATGGGACATCTCTTTTTCTATTTCTGTTTCACTCTATATCTCTCTGTCTCTCAAGTAAATCAAGAAAAAGATCAAAAGAAATCACAGTAGGCTACAGAATAGAAAATTTATTCACTTCAGATAATTTCACAGAGATTTCCTGGTACAGTATCCTTTCCTCACCTCATTCCTAAATGTTGATCCTGTTTTAAAAAAATAACATAATGACATGTTATATATTACAGTTTTATGAAATTAAAAAATGAGGTAAAAACATTCCATAAAATTAAACTTATGCACATTTTCTTGATTGCTTTTATGAAAGAATAATTGAATTTCCCTACTTTAATGTGACTTTAGAGACTGCTAAATTTTAGTTTTGAAGGAAAAATATATGTTTTTGTACAAAATCCGGCATTATATCTGACAGTCCACAAGGTTTTTTTAAATTCAGTTCTTTATGTCCTTGTGGATATTGAGGTGGAATCTCAGGATTTCTCAGTTCAAACCTTAACCTAAAATCATCGTAACTTTAGCAGTCAGTCCCTCATGCAGGGAAGTGTTCGTTGCTTTTGTTTCAGTGGGGCCTCCTCATATGGGAACATGTTTCATCTAGACATATGAAGATATTTGTATTAGGCAGATGATAATTGTGCATTCTGTCTTTATATACATTTAAAATGTGTCAGTGATGTGCTCTGATGTTTCATTATGGTGGGAAAAAAGCACTCCCAGGCCACAGCAGAAAGCCGGACTGGAAGAGGAGCAACCAGGACAGAATCCAGAGCCCCAACCGGGACTAGAACCTGGTGTGCTGGCGCCACAGGCAGAGGATTAGCCTACTGAGCCATGGTGCTGGGTGTACATCATTTTTTAAAACAATTAAATTTAACAGTGAGTGGCCGCCGCATCTGCCACTGCTGCTGAGGCGGAGGCCATGGAGGCCATGGAGGTGGAGGCCCTGGCGCAGGGGCATGCCCAGGGCTCAGGCCAGGCCTCAGCTGCCACGGTGCAGCCCCACCATGGCGCAGAGCCTGTAGATGGAGATCCCCATCTTCGGCCACGGCATCTTGGAGCGCCTCAGCGAACAGCGGCTGCAGGGCTGCCCTGTGATGTGTCGGTGGTGGTCAGAGGTCAGGCCGCGCTGGCCGCCAGCAGCTCCTACTCCTATTCAACATCAGCCGCAGCGCCATGGTGGAGCTGCCAGCGGCCATGCAGCCACTGTCGTTCCAGCAGACCCTGAGCTGCTACACGGGCTGTTGTGCATGAACGTGGGGGACCAGTTCCTGCTCACAGACACAGCGGGCATCCTACAGATCCAGAAGATCCTGGAGAAAGGCGCTGAGTTCTTCCTGAAGGTGAGCTCCTGGAGCGGCGACTCGCAGGGCCTGCACACCGAGGGGCACCCTCGTCCGAGCCGCAGAGTCCCGTGGCACAGACTTTTGGCTGGCCAGCCTGCAGCTTGCCGCTGCCCCTCCTGTCACGGGTCAGGACAGAGCAGCAGGAGTCGGACTCGGTGTAGTGCACGCCCAGGGCCAAACAGCTATGGGAAGGTGGCCCCAAGGAGGCGAGGGTGGCAGCAGCAGTGGCGGTAGCTGCAAGATGGCCAAGTTCTCCGTGCTGGACCTGGCGGCCAACTAGCAGCTCTCGCAGCAGGCCTCCGCCAGGGTGGCCTTGGCCGCGGGGGTGGAGTGGGGCAGCCGGCCAGCGGGACAGTGGCGGCAGCTGTGGGTGTGGGGAGTGGGCCCAGCACGTCGGAGCACAAGAGCCCGGGCACCTGGAGCCCCTACACCAATGACAGCCCGGCTCCTACCACAAGGAGGAGGACGCAGGGGAGGAAGGCTCAGAGGAGCAGTGCTGGCAGATATACAACAGGTACACCATGCACAGCGCAATGAATGTGGGCCGGACAGCCGAGAAGGTTGAGGCCCTCCCGGAACCTGCAGTCGGATCCGGGTGTGGCAAGATTGGCGTCGCTCCCAGCCCAGCTCATCAACCAGATTGGCACCCTTGTCACCCCCAGCTCCAGGACGAGGGCGACCCCTCCGAGAACCCAGAGCTGGTGACAGGCGCCAAGGTGTACATCAGAGGGCGCAGCTCAGGAACCCAGAACCAGGTCTGGCCGCGACTGCTCCTCACCTTCTCCTTTGACTGGAACGCACTGGCCCACAGCAGCAAACCTCTGGACAGCCGCGCACTCCACGCCGTGGAGTACCACTGCCGGAACTTCAAGGAGAGCAAGAGGAACGCCGTTGTGGCCGGCGTGTGCCCCAACGCGCACTGGGTAGTGCGCCAGAGCTGGATGCCCAAGTTGAAGCTGCTCACCCAATGGCGCCCCTGCATTGCCTGTATCAGGGACTCAGGCAAGACGGAGCCGGAGGTGACGAGCGGGGAGTATGGCTTCCAGACGGCCAGCTATGGGGCAAGGCGGCCCCTCGACAGAGGCCCTGCAGTAACCGCACCCCCACACCCCACCCGGGGGGGCCATCAGACTCCTCCCACCCCACCCGGGAGGGCCATCATACTCCCCCCACCCCACCCGGGAGGGCCGTCACACTCCCCCCACCCCACCCGGGAGGGCCGTCACACTCCCCCCACCCCACCCGGGAGGGCCGTCACACTCCCCCCACCTCACCCATGGGCCATCACTCCCCCACCCCACCCGGGATGGCTGTCACACTCCCCCACCCCTCTCAGGGGGCCATCACACTCCCCTACCCCACCTGGGGGGGCCGTCACACTCCCCCACCCCCATGTCCTCACACACACCTTGGTCAGGAGCTACTGTGTCCCTTCCCAGGCCCCGAGGGGGTTGCTGCATGTTCCTGGGTCCCCCTCCCCCATCCCAGCCCCTTCCCCAGTGTGAGCCACTGGCCGGGGCAGGCAAGTCTGGCAAGGGCTGGTAGACAGGGGCAGGGGGCAGGCACAGGTTTCTGTCTTCCACACAGGGCTCCCCACTTCCCTCACTCCAAGTGTTGTGCCCTGACCACCACCAGCCCGGACATGGGGCAGGGGCCTGCTTGGCGGAAGTCCTTCTTCAGCCTCCGCTGGGACTCAAGGGGGGCTCTCAGGACCCCTCCCCATCCCCCTACCCCCTCCCCATCCTCCAGTGCTTCCAGGCCTCCAAAGCACCTTCCTGACTCTTCCTCAGTCCCTGCACCTGGGGGCCGGGGCAGGTGAGGCCATGGGCACTGCCCATGGTACAGCGGAGCCAACAGGCTCAGAGCAATGCCACAAGCAGCCTAAGGTGGCTGGGGGTGGCGGCCCAGCACCTGCTCTCACCCCTCCATCCAGCCCGTGTCCCCTGGAGCCCCAGGGAGGGAGATCCTCAGCCAAGGCGCCTCTTGTATGTGTGTGTGCATGTGTGTGCACGTGCTCGTGCAACTTGAATGAAGGTAAAAGAAGCAGAGTGAGACCGGGGTTGGAATGGGGGGCGGGGAGCAGGCTGGGAGGGGTGGGGCTGCTGTCCTCTCCTCCGCTTCCTGCCCCTGCCCTGCCACCCCCACCCCACCCCGGGACAGAGCCCCCAGCCCCTACCCGTGTACATAACATTGTTTTAGCTACTGAAATATTGAAGTATAAGATTTACTTTTATTTTTCAAACCAACTGGACTGGGTCTGACCCCACCAGCCCACCTGCAGATCCCCAGTGGGGGTGGGGACACACTGTGGAAGGCAGGATATGGGGGGGTCGTGTGCTGGGCAGGCAGGCAGAGTGCACATGCGTGTGTGTGGAGTGTGACTGCGTGTTCCTGAGTTGGGCCCCATGGGTCTGACCTGCTTCCCTCCCTCCCTCAACTTCTCCCCACCCCTCACTGATGTATTTCAAGGGAGGTCCCTGGCCTTGGCTGGTTGGGTGGGCCTGGTTCCCCCAGGGGTAGAACAGGGTCTGCTTGGGCCGCTGGCAGTTTTTTCTCACCATTCCTCTTGTTCTCGCCTAGGGCAAGTGTGTGTGTAGGTGAGTGTGTGTGCACATGTGCACATGGAGGCTTCTTCCCCACCCCTACACCTCTCACCTCCCCCCATTACCAGCCTTTCTGCCTCCTGGCTCTGACTTCCGTGTACACCTTGTGCCCGAGGATCTCGCTTTCCAGGTGAAGCATTTAAGGGAGGTTCTGGTGCGGGGTGGGGAGGACCAAAGGGGGTCGCCCCACACTATATCCTTCCAACAGTGTCACCACCAGCCTGCTTTGGGGGGAGTCTCAGTCTGGCCTGCGCCTTAGCCCCCAGCCACCCCGAGTGTGTATGTGGGGGGGTCGGCACCCCCTGCTAAAGCACAAACCCCTTAGTCCCCACTCCACCCCCGCCCCAGCGCCGACCCCAAAGCAAAATATCCTGGTCTCTTGGCAAGCAGCTGCGGCCGGGGTGGACAAGGGGCTCCAGCCAGACCCTCAGAGAACAGTGGGCATGCCCAGGTGTGCCCAGGCCTCCAAGGCCTGAATAGGCACACTGGCTCCCTGGAACCGGGGTTCTCCTCCCTCCCCACCTTTTCCCATGGTGGGGGCGCTCTGCAGTGCCAGGGCCAGGTGGCAGAGCCCAGTGTTCTTCAGGGAACCCAGGAGGTGGCCCCTGGCTTCTGGGCGGGGGGGGCAGGGGAGGGAACTTTCCACCAGAAGAGCCAGACAGGGCCATGCCTTAGCCCAGGAGCCCCCCCCCCCCAGGGCGGCCAGCTGCTGCCCCTTCCCTGAACTTTTATAGAGGAGGAGTGGCATCGGGAAATGTGAACCCCGGAGTATCCATGATAGGAGAATAAACTAAACACCTTTGTAACAAAAAAAAAGAAATTCTAGTCTCATACAAATTTATGTTCATATCTTTGGAAGATATGACATTAATATAATTAGAGATAGATATCCCTCTGTAATCACCAGCTACGTGTACTTATTATTTATATGTATTCATTGCATAGTCTAGTGCATTTCCGTGTCAGAGAAAACTATTGCGGGTCATGGCGATATCTAAGCAGGAATTCTTAAGGGGGAGGGCATCAGTCGCTGCTGTGAAAGTGATTCCCTGAGAAATGATGATGGCACTCATGGCCGTTGTTTTTAGTCAGACACAGTGTTCCTTTCTGAGGGATATGTTCAGAGTCCTCAACACAGTGGTTCCACAACAGCCTCTGGTCCATTAACATCAGTGTAGAGATGAAACCTACATAGGGTGCCTCTCCCAACTTGGGTGCGGATTGGTTTCAGGGACCCAGTGCCTGCAAAGTAGAATAGTTACCACTAGATGGCACTCCTGCTTTTAAAAGGAACCCTTCAAGGCCCACGCTTTCTAAACTATTCCATTCAAGGCTTTTGTACACCTAAATGACCCAGGTTATGAACCCTCACAACAGCTGTTGTTAACCTACCTTCTGATGCAATTGGTGAAAACTCATCTCTATGTCCTTAATTGTGGTACTCAAAAATGAAAAATTTGGGGAAGAAACCACAGATTTCAACCTTGCCTTGTTGCTAGAAGCAATTTTGCCCATAATATCTGAAATATCATGTCCTTTTAGTGTCTCTTTTCTTCCATATTATTCCAGGGAGGTGTGTTTTCTAATTCTCATTCTTTTTTTCTCTCCATCAGTTATTTAGTTTTTTTTCTGAACCTTAGTTTCCTCATTTGGAAAGGAAGATTAAAAACATTCTCTCAGAGGGTTATTGTAGAGGTTAGAGGAGATTTATGTAAAATATTTGTCCACAAATAGAATTTTTGACATTTTGATGACATCATTGTTAGAGTTTTGCTATTTATTTGTGCTATCTCTCTCTCTCTTCTTCCCTCCCTCCTACCCACACACTCCTTCTCTCCACATACCTCTATTGTGAGTATTCATGAAAAATGTGTCTTAAGGTAGAACCATATATAAATTTTGAAATGTTTGCACTGAAATAAACTTGTCCTTTTAAAACAAAAAGAATTATTTATTTATTTACTTAATTGAAAGAGTTGGAGAGAGAGAGAAAGAGAGAGAGAGAGAGAAAGAGAGAGAATCTTCCATCTACTGGTTCACTTCCCAGATGGCTGCAATGTCCATGGTTGTGCCAGGCTGAAGCCAGGAGCCAGGAGCTTCTTCCTGGCTTCCCACATGGGTACAGGCACCCAAGCACTTGGGACATCCTCCATTGCTATCCCAGGCACATTAGCAGGGATATGGATTGGAAGTGGAGCAGCCAGGACATGAACCAGCTCCCATATGGGATGCCTGTGTCATGGGTGGCAGCTGTATCTACTACACCACACCAGTCCCTAAATAAATACTATTTTCCATGAACTTTTTGAAGTACTCTTATATATATTTTTATATAAGACAAAATTTAGCAATTTCTTTTTACTTCAGTTGCACTTCTGGAGCACTTTGGGGAAGATGTGTCTTTCCCGTGGTCAGATTTTTGAGCTTCAAGTGTTCAGTTGGTCATATTCATGGCTATTAGCCTAGTATGCGAGATTGTCTTTTCCTCAGATGATAGGGTCTGGTGGGTATTGACTGCATGCACATTTCAGTGGCTTTCTTTTCAGCAAGCCTCTCAAGATATTGTTGCCAGGGTGTCAGCATTGAAGATAAATTTTAAATTATAGGTTTATTTGTGACATTATGAAATTTGAGAAAAATTCATAAAGCTGATCTTACTTGCCTCCACTGTTGACAAATTATTCTTTTTGAAAAAAGATTTATTCATTTATTTGGAAGTCAGAGGTACAAACAGAGAGAGGAGAAGCAGAGAGAAAGAAAGGTCTTCCACCCAATGGTTCACTCCCCAATTGGCCCCAGCAGCTGGAGCTGTGCTGATCTGAAGCCAGGAGCCAGGCGATTCTTCCTGGTCTCCCATGTGGGTGCAGGGGCCCAAGGACTTTGGCCATCTTCTACTGCCTTACCTGGCCATAGCATAGAGCTGCATTAGAAGTGGAGCAGCTGGGTCTTGAAGTGGCTCCCATATGGGATGCTGGCACTTCAGGCCAGGGTGTAAACCCGCTGCACCACAGCACTGGCACCGAAAAATGATTGTCATTGTTTGGTTTCACATAAAATGCAGGGAATATGGGTCTAATTCCTTTATTCAAACTCAGTAAATGATTTGGGACAATTAATTTTCAGTTGTTTCCCAAGAGCAGATTTATTTGTGTATTAATGAGGCACAGGTGTTAGGCCCCTGGTGCCTGCATGCCTGGGAGGCCTGTTTCAGTTGTTTATCTACTCAGCCATAGGTACTGCAAGGTGTTCAGGCTTGCCTTTAGCAGTTTTTACAGTGAGGGTTTTTAATTTTTTAATTTTTTTAAAAAAATTTACCCGCGCCTGTTAAATTTTTTTAAACTTTTATTTAATGAATATAAATTTCCAATGTACAGCTTATGGATTACAATGGCTTCTCCCTCCCATAACTTCCCCCTCACCCACAAACCTTCCCTCTCCCGCTCCCTCTCCCCTTCCATTCACATCAAGATTCATTTTCAATTCTCTTTATATACAGAAGATCAATTTAGTATACATTAAGTAAAGATTTCAACAGTTTGCACCCACATAGAAACACAAAGTGAAACATACTGTTTGAGTACTAGTTATAGCATTAAATCATAATGAACAGCATATTAAGGATAGGCACATGAGGAGCAAGTACACAGTGGCTCCTGTTGCTGACAAAACAAATTGACCCTCTAGTTTATGGCACCTGTAACCACCCTAGGCTGTCGTCATGAGTTGCCAAGGCTATGGAAGCCTTCCAAGTTTGCCGACTCTGATCATATTTAGACAAGGTCATAAAAGACAGGGTGAGGATAGTAACCAATGATCCTAAGAGTGGCATTAACGAGGTATGAAAAATTATACAGCATTAAGTGGGGAAGAGGACCATCAGTACAGACAGGTTGGGAGTAGAGCCATTGGTGGTAGAGTAGAGGTTATGATTACGAAGGAATGAGGCCCAAGTGCACTAGACAGGGTCTAGAAGAAAGGACAGAGTCATTATTAGAGGAGCTAAGAAAAGTGCTGTCTAAGCTACAATTAAGTTTTCTGAGAGAGACGAATAGAACCTGACAGAAGGGGCTTGATAATAATCTGGTGGGCTTTAGGCCTTGTGAGTTAAGAGGCCCAGACCTATCTATCTCTTCACATGGGGTATATCCTAAGGGAGGTGTGAACCTCCTAGGGGAAGGCACCCTGTTGACTTTCATTACTTGGCTGGCCTGGGAGGAGAGCTGGCTAGGAAAAGGCAGGTGGTATCTCTAACAAGAAATTTACAGTTCTGCCTGCAATGTTGCTGACCCTACTTGACCATCCCCTCAGCTGCAGTGGTCACTTTGGAAGTTGGGCTGAGTGAAGGGCTTTTCAGCTTAGAGCCAATAAGATCTGTGGCTCTGACCTGGGCATCCTTCGACTCCAGGGCAGGTCCATTTCCAGTGATCCACCTCTTGGCAGAGCTGCCAGGGCTCTTCACAAGTTGACTTCTGTTGAAGCCCAGGCTTACCACATTGAAAGCCACTGCAGTAGAATGGCCTGTTGGGTCTCCTTGAGGGCAGATCACTGTACAGATCAGCCATTAATAGGCCTGCCACCCATTGCTTCTGATGCCGAGCTTTCTTTTCCTCCTGGTTTTTATTAAAGCAGCAGAGGATGCAAGTCAAGGGAGTGCCCGTGTCCCATCTCTAATCTTCGGTGGCCTGAACTACAAGTCTATAGTCACAGGCATGTTCTGTAGTAGTTTTTCAAAGGTAGACAATGCCCATGAGGAAAATTATATTCTCACTTTAAAACTTTCTTTCCCTTTGGTCTGAAAGGGAGGTTTTTTCTACTTACTGTTTACTTCGCTGATGGTGAAGTAAATCTAGCTATGAGATTATTATTTAAGCTCTTATTTTGGCTATGCTATTACAGAAAAATGTTAGCCATTTTTTTATAAGGTCTAAAGATTAAATTGTGCATCCTACAGGTTCCTTCATAATAGAATTAGTTTCCTACGTTGAAGAGAACAGAGCAATGAAAGAACAAGTTGGGCTTAGAATAGAGAAATGAGGGAGCAAGAGCAAGTCCTAGATCGCTTGCTGACAATAGCAATATCACATGAATACTTGGAAAACAGTTTCAACCATTAGATAACAACTTAAGAAAACGTTTACAAGAAGGTCCAATGCCTTCTATAAATTTTAAGAATCATGTATTTGGAAACACCTCTTAAATATCTAACATGGGGTAGTTTGTTTAACCAGCAAACTTAAGCACAACCATATAAAATGTTTTTAGTTTCTTTCTACCAACAAGTCTAAAACATATGATACACATATTCAGGTCACAAGAATTAAAATGTATCTTTGATTAATTTTAGCAGCTTAAATTTATGGACAATCTTATCTATATGCCAATTAAAATAAAATTCTTAATAAAATTTTCCCATGTGGACATACAATATGTACACACATATAACATAACATAATAGACCAATATAGCAATTTTAATAATAGCTTTTAAAATCTTTAACTCTTTTTGTAGATTTCCAATTGATTTGAATTGCTTTTTCTTTTTAGTAACCTCAGTTAACCATACTCTCTCTCAGTTGGTACTGTTAATACATTATTGGCTTCATCTGTTTACAGAGCCATCCCACAGTACTGAATACAATAGAAGTGGCTAGAAAGAATCCCTAGGAACCTATAGGAGGACAGCTAAACCCAGAACCAACAACGCTTTGGTTTTATAAGCAGCAAATCATATATAACTGTGGATGACAAAATACTTTAAGTCGCCATGTTTAAAATTATAAACTCATCAGCCAATAAGAGGCACTTGCTTACTTCACAGTATTTTTGAAAGCACCTGTAGGATTTTACAAGTATTTAACCCTTTAGGCCTCTGGGGCTTTCTCATTAAGATAACTATCATGTCTAGTAACACAAGATCATTAGACTTTTTAATTCTCAAACATTTGTATTAATAGCATTTTCCATTCTAGAAGCTTAAAATTTAGTACCATGTCACATCTTGACAGTACTTCTAATATAATCCAAATAGCCTGATTAGTTGGTATCTCTATAAGATGAGAGACATAGGTCCTTCGATTTTTTTAGTTGGGCCCAAACTGGAAAAACCAAAGTCCAGGATTTACTGGAAATTTTAGAGTCCAGATTGTTTGACACTTTGATTTTTTGAATGCCTGTCAAGAAGGCCAAGAAGGCTCAAAATCCAAAATATCTGGTTGAAATAAGATTCCTTAAAATCATGACATAACATAAACCAAATTTGATCATTGTTACAAGGTGATAATTCAGATCTTTGAAAATAAACACATATTTAAATAACCCATAGCTCTTAATAAAAATTCAGCTATTTTTGAACAATTAGAATTTAACAGACATCAAGAGAACATAATAGATTACTTTAACACATTGCTGAACAGAGAATCAGATTTTAATTCTTTGTCAAAGAGAAATTGAGCTTCCTGGGATCTTTTGCTGTGAGGTTTCCTTCCTTTATCTTCTTTCATATTGGTGACCATGTTTCTGTGTTTCTGTGTGTAACACATCTTTAAGCATCTTTTGCAGGGCAGGACGAGTGGCAACAAATTCTTTCAGTTTCTGTTTGCTATGAAAAGTCTTTATTTCACCTTCATTCACAAAAGATAGCTTTACAGGATATAATATTCTGGGCTGGCAGTTTTTCTCTCTTAGTACCTGGGCTATGTCTCGCCATTCTCTCCTAGCTTGTAGGGTTTCTGATGAGAAGTCTGCTGTGAGTCTAATTGGAGATCCTCTGAGAGTAATCTAATGTTTCTCCCTTGCACATTTTAGAATCTTTTCTTTATGTTTCACTGTGGTGAGTTTGATTACAACATGTCGTGGTGAGGGTCTCTTTTGGTCATGTTTACTAGGGGTTCTATGAGCTTCCTGTACTAAGATGTCTCTGTCCTTCTCCAGACCCGGGAAATTCTCTGCAAGTATTTCACTAAAAAGGCCTTCTAATCCTTTCTCTCTTGCCATGCCTTCAGAAACTCCTAGAACCCGATTGTTGGGTTTTTTAATAGTATCCTGCAGATTACTGACAGTATTTTTTAGATTTCTGATTTCTTCTTCTTTTCTTTGGTTTGACTGTATACTTTCCTATTCTCTGTCTTCTAATTCCGATATTCTCTCTTCTGCTTCACCCATTCTGTTTTTAAGGCTCTCTAATGTGTTTGTCATTTGATCTATTGAATTCTTCATTTCATTATGATTTCTCGTCACTATCACAGTTTCTTGTTCTACTAGTCGTTTCATTTCATTTTGATTCCTCCTTAATATATCATTTTCATGAGAGAGATTTTCTATCTTGTCCATTAAGGATTTCTGTAGTTCAAGAATTTGTTTTTGAGAACTTCTTATATTCTTATCAATTTTTTGAGATCTGCTTCTTGCATTTCTTCTATCTCCTCATCTTCATAATCTTGAATTGGGGTGTCTTTTTCATTTGGGGGCATCATAGTGTCTTCCTTGTTCTTGTTACCTTGGT
This sequence comes from Lepus europaeus, assembly GCF_033115175.1. Taxonomy (NCBI): domain Eukaryota; kingdom Metazoa; phylum Chordata; class Mammalia; order Lagomorpha; family Leporidae; genus Lepus; species Lepus europaeus. The sequence goes on from NC_084844.1 coordinate 69,849,601, forward strand.
TTTTGCGTTTGTTGTTTGGCATATTGGAGATATTTGGTTTCTTCACTGTGGTGTTTTTTCTTGTTATACTATGGCTCTAGATTAAGTGGACTGTCTGCTTTTGATGGATCCTTAGAGGGTATGATGGGTGTGGCCTGAGAGCTCTGTTTGGTTCCTCAGTGTTGAGGGTGTGCCAAAGCTGACACTCCCAGGTTAGGCGTGATAAATCGCTCTTTCTTCCTTCCTTCCTTCCTTCCTTCCTTTCTTTCTTTCTGAGTCAAAAGGGAAGTAATTCCGCACAGCTGAATGGAATTGGCGGTAGTTACCAGGCGAATGTTATACCCACAGGAGCCAGTGATCCTAAGCTCTTTCCCAAGGACCACACAGGGAATCTCTGCTGCCCTCAGTGTGGGCTCAAATTCTCCTTCAGTCTCCCACTGGGTTGCCAAGTTAGATCCTAATCTCCTGTTATTTCACCCCCTAGAGTCAGGTTTTTCTGCTAGGCTCAGGGCCGGTGCAGACTTGAGGTCGCCCTGCTTATGACATATGTCCAAAATGGTGCTTGCTCTTTGTCTTGCTAGCCTTTGAGAGGTGAGCAGAGAGAGAGAAACTCGTGTCTGTATCGGTCACTTTTTTTTTCTCTCTCTCTCTCTTCTAGTTAGCCTGGTGAACTTTTCCCCACGAACTTTCAAGCCTCGTTCCCTCTAGTCTCCTCTTTCTGCTTTCCCACTGGTGTCTCGGGCTATTGAGGTTTTGCTCATCTTGTGTTCCAGCGCTGGTGTGTTGATTCTGCTGCTGGTGTCCCGAACTTGGGCTCCCACGCTCTCCACGCAGGTCCACTGTGAATCATTAGTTCTGGAAGAGTTTCCTCTGCTGTTTCTTCCCCTACTCTTCCTTGAACCTGCAGTATCTCCACTTTTATTAAACTGTCTCTTCCTGGACTATCAGTGTGCTCCCTTCCTATTCCACCATCTTGCCGCTCCCCCCTCTGATCATATTTCTGTACCTGTTAAAATTTTTGAACTGATCATGTAGAGAGAAATTGCAGATTTTAATAGTGAATAGCAGTAACATCTAAAGAAAGTAGTCTCACTATACTTAACTGCCCAGACTAACATTAAAGAGAAACATGTTTATCTACACCAATATCTCATGTGATAAATCAGTGTAATCAACACTTCACCTTTCTTTCTGTATTTTTTGAAATATGTCTTTAGCAGTCAAGTATGTATTGGAGTCAAGTGTTTATATTAATATTCATTTTTTGTTTATTCACTGAACTGCACTACCAGCATTTTAGTGGAGATGGAATAGCCTCCTTAGACATTATGAATTTCAGTCACTGGCATAATAATAACTGTCTACATATTCATTAAATCTATAGAAGAACTGTGTCCAAAAAGAGCCATGCATTCAGAAACAGTACACAATTGAATATACATGTTTTAAAAGTTGTGTTCTTTAGGCTTGTTTAAAGTTAATTTCCTGTAGCATTCCCTTCTAAGCAGAAGAATTCTAACAAAGGGATTCCCATGCTTTGGTTTCTTTCCTGTAGGAAAGAATGGGAAGAACAACTTGTAAACAACAATTACTTGGCAACAAGGGCAAAAGGAGATTAATAGGCAGCTGAGAAGCTGCGGGTTCTGCAGCATTTCCTGGAAGGTAAGAAGAAAATATTTATTTACAGTTCGTGATTGCAATAGATCAACACATTACCTGATGCCCTGGAAGATTACCCATGAAGGGGATCACTGAATTTTCCAAGAGATTTCACTCCTAGTCATTTGGTCTTTCATGTTTATCTTTCACAGGACATTTACTAATGAGATTGAACCACCTTTGGTCCTGAGTAACTGGTGATGATAAAGCAATCATTTGAAATAACCATCTTTTCTTCTTTGGATGGTGCAAAAATCAGAGCAACACTTTTATGTTCTCCAAAAATGTTTGCAGAAACTCTTGAGCTGGGCAGGAAAGGAAGGGGGCAATTAGCTTTTAGGTTCTTACTTTATCAGGTGCCATCATCTAGTCATCCTCTCTTTTCCTTTCATAAATAGAGTATCGGAAGAATTTTTTACAATTATTTTTCTTAAAATCACAAAGTCAAGGCAACAAGGAGAAATAGAAGGAAATTAGGTTAGTGTCTTTGTAAGGGCAGAACCTTTGGTTATCAAAACTGGTAATGGGGCCGGCACCATGGCTCACTAGGCCAATCCTCCGCCTTGCGGCGCTGGCACACCGGGTTCTAGTCCCCGTCGGGGCACCGATCCTGTCCCGGTTGCCCCTCTTCCAGGCCAGCTCTCTGCTGTGGCCAGGGAGTGCAGTTGAGGATGGCCCAAGTGCTTGGGCTCTGCACCCCATGGGAGACCAGGAGAAGCACCTGGCTCCTGCCATCAGATCAGCATGGTGTGCCGGCCGCAGTGCGCCTACCGTGGCGGCCATTGGAGGGTAAACCAATGGCAAAAGGAAGACCTTTCTCTCTGTCTCTCTCTCACTGTCCACTCTGCCTATCAATAAATAAATAAATAAATAAAAAATAAATAAAAAAATTAAAAAAAACTGGTAATGATAATTAGCAGCTATTTTTTAAGTGCTTTGAAATAGTACCCCCTTTTGTTCTCCAAAAATGAATTAATTGGGATTTAGACTGGTTTCTAAAATGACTTCTACTGAAAGTTTTTAGGATTACCTGTATAAATTGAGCATACTGTGTCTGTGCAAGTAAAGACAGAACAAAATGCTGAGACAATTTTAGATTTAATCACTTAGATTTAATAATTCAAATGCATTTTTCTTCTATTATATGCAGGCAGTAAAGGCAGGAGACCTGCTGCTAGAATATTTGTATACAAATATTTGTACACCACCCTGTTTCCTGTTGTTTAACTTTTAATATTCATTTGCAAAAAATAAATGAAAATCCAGATTTATTTTAATGTTTTATTAAATAAATTAAAAACAGATTTTTTTTCAAGAATGCTTGTTTTCTAAGCTGATTGCCAGTTATAAATTACATTTTTGTTGTTGTAAGAGGAATCACGTCACCTTGCAGACTGTGACCTCTGTCCTCACACTGTTTTTCTCTACTCTTTACCTGTTTGTTTTACAACAGAGCCTACACATAGTGTTGTCTAATTGGACCTTGTACTCCTTAATACCCCCTGCCACTTCCATTAAGATAGGAGTCATACTCAACTATGATTCAAACCTCAGTAAATTTTTCTTTTATTAATATAAATGTGGAGAGGGTTTTGATTCCATTTAGTAATGTTACTTTTGAAATCTTTCTGTTTGGCACGTGATTGTTCATTTCTTGCATCTTGTAATAATGTATTTATTAAATATCCTGAAATATAAATTATTGGGAATAAGATTGATGATATGAATATAAGACACCATAAATATCATAGCTCTTTTCAATTTTTAGGTGATTGAGTTTGGCCTAGTTTCACATTTTATTATGATTTTTATGAAGATTTTCTTTTTTTCTTGACAACTGTTTCTTTGTGTTCTTCCTCAAGATAAAAGTCAGTGGATAAGTAGAATTAAAGAATTAAGAGCATGTTATAATAACATTAAAGAAATAGTAAGTAAATAGTAAATTTAATCGATTTAATTGTTTTCTTGTGTATACTCTCTGATCTTTGTGTTTTTTTTTTCCCAGCATATCACAAACCAAAGGAAGGTTGTTGGCTAGCAAGATTCGATGACCAATAATCCCCTTTCACAGGATAAAGGGGTAAAGTTTGTCTATATTCATCTCAGCCTCTTTTAGCTGTAGGAAAAGGCCAATGTGACCAGTTTTCAGTTGTTCAGTTGTTCAGTGTATTTCATGTCAGCTGTTTTCTTTACTGCACATACTGTAATGCTAAAACCTGACAGAAATTACCTGACAGTGTACTGTAGGAGGTGTAGGAGCTCTTTCTGTGGAAAGGCACCAAGAGATGTCCCAGAGGTCTATAAGAAGGAAGGGTAACAGGCGAGCATAAGTTGATGCCAGAGCCAGGTTGCCAAGGCTCCAGGGGACAGGGAGGCTGAGGAAAGCCTTTCTTCCTCATGAGAACAGACAAGGGTTCATTTTAAAGGCCTACCTAACTCCCAGGGAGAACAAAGCAAATATGCAGGATGAAAAAAAAAACAGGTAAAAGATCAGAAAACTCACATCAAATACTATGGTACATGTTTTTAGTTTTTTCTTATATTGCAAATTTTAAAACATTTTAGAATTATATTTCAATATATTTTAATCTTTTTTTTACTTTTTATTATAATTATAAATTGTAATCATGTATATTCATAGGGTATAAAGTTATGTGGTTTGTGAGTACCATGTAGATAGATTAAATCAAACTAATTAACCTATTCATCATCTCAAATATTTGACATTTCTTGTGGTGAGAACATCTGAGAATTATTCTGTTAGTGAAGTTGAAATGAATAGTACTCAATGATTACCTCTATCACCATACTGTATATTAGATCTCAAAAATTAAAATAGCCATCTGGGCTTTGCACCCACAGATTATCATCTCCCTGCTTGCTCCTATTCCCCAACCTCTGTTAACCACCATTCTACCATCTACTTCTATGACTTCCATTATTTTAGCTTCCACATATTAGTGAGAACCTGATCATTTGTCTTTTTGTGTATGGTTTGTTTTGGTATAATGTTTTCCAGTTCATCCATGTTGCCCTCAATGATAGAATCTCTTCCTTTTTTAAAAGGCTAAATGTTAAAAAAAGGCTAAATGTTATTTCTTTATATATATATATATATATATATATATATATATATATACACACACACACACACACACACACACATTTTCTTTATCTGTTGATGGACACTTAGGCTGATTTCATATCTTAGCTATTATGAACAATGTTGAAATGAATATAGGCAGGCAGACATTTATTCCACATAAAGTTAAAATCTTTCCAGTAAGATACTTTGAAGCAGTATTGATGAATCAGATAGTGGTTTTAGTTTTAGTATTTTATCTCAACTTTATGATGGCTGTACTAATTTATGTTTCCTCCAAAGGTGTATGGTGGTTATCTTTCTCTCCACATCCTTGCTAACACTGGACTATCTTTTGTCTTTCTGAGAATAGCCCTCTAACAGGTGTGATGTTTTAATTTGCATATCCCTAAAGATTAGTGATGTTGAACATTTTAAGGTTAGCCTTCAGTTTGTCTTCTTTTGAAAAACATCTATTCAAATCCTTCTTTTGAGAACCGTCCACTCAGACCCATTTCTTGAGTTGTTTGAATACTTATATATTTTATATATTAAACCCTTATCACATATGTGGATTGTCAGTATTTCCTCCCATTCTGTAGGTTATCTCTTTGCTCTGTTAATTGCTTTCTTTGCTATACAGAAGCTTTTAGTTTTGATGTAATCTCATTGTCTTTGTTTTTATTGTCTGCATTTTGTCAAATCTAAAAAAATATTGCCTAGACCAACACTGCATAGCTTTTCCTCTGTATTTGCTTTAGTAGTTGTACCATTTCATTTCATTTAATCCATTTTGAGTCAATTTTTATATTTAGTGCAAGATAATGTCCCAGTTCATTGTTGTATAATTGAGTATACAGTTTTCCCAACATCACATATTGAAGAGACTGTCCATTCACATTGTATATTCTTGTCATGTTTATCAAAGTTCAATTGGTATAGTTTCATGGGTTCTTTTCTTGACTTTCTGTTCTATTGCACTGACCAGTGTGTCTAATTTTATGCCAGTACCATGTTATTTTAATTACAATTTCATGTAGTATAGTTTGAAATAAGGTAGTGTGATGTTCTAGCTTTGTTCTTTTTGCTTATGATTCATTTCACAAGACTATTTGTTTTTCTTGTTCCATATTAGTCTTAGGATTTTTTTCTATATATGAAAAATGATGAGGTGGGAGTGTGGGTCAGAGGGAGGGTGAAAAATATCATTATGCTCCTAAATCCATATGTAGGCAACACATGAAATTTGTTCACCTTATATAAATAAAAATTATTTACCAAAAGAAAGTTGATGTTGGAAATTTGATGGATATTGTTTAATAGATTAGTTCAAGTAATATTACTTCGGCAATATTCTTGTAATCCATGAACATGGGATATCTTTCCATTTATCTGTGCCCTCTTCAGTTGCTTTTATTAATGTTTATAATTTTGGGGGTATAAGTCTTTCACTTCCTTGGTTACATTTATCCCTAATTATTTACTTACCTATTATTTGTTTATTTATTTTTTATGGTAATTTCT